>NC_067403.1:210820420-211157420 GCF_016432865.1 Antechinus flavipes | reverse complement strand
CCTTGACAGAACTGGGCAGGTTACTGGATTAGATAGGGAATGGGGAATACTTTTTTCTACATGATCCAAATGAAATGCTCTTTGTATCTTTTATCAAGGAGAATCTCAATGCCCACCAGCTTATGTCTTCTGCATCCCATAGTCTAGAGATTTTGAACCTGGAGACCACACCACTGAAAATATTGTGATAACTGTATTTCAACATAAGAAACTTCCTATGTATTTTATGCATTTAAAACATGACCTTGAGAAAGGGGTCCAAAGACCTCCCCAGGTGGCCAAAAGGAGGTCCATGATACCAAAAAGGGAAAGAACCCCTGATCTAACTCCCAGAAGGAGGCTGGGGGAATGTCATGTGTATCAATGAGCCAGCCACAGGGACTTTGGGTTTAATGCAACATTTGATGATGATGATGATGATGGTGCTGCTGCTGCTGATGGTGATAAAGTTGATGATGTGATGATGTTGGTGATGATGATGGGGTGATAATGATGATGATGATGATGATGGTGATGATGGTGATGATGGTGGTGATGATGGTGATGATGGTGGTGATGATGGTGATGATGATGGTGATGATGATGATGATGATGGTGCTGCTGCTGCTGATGGTGATAAAGTTGATGATGTGATGATGTTGGTGATGATGATGGTGATGATGTTGGGGTTGATGATGATGGGGTGATAATGATGATGATGATGATGGTGATGAAGATAATGGTGGTGATGATGATGATGGTGATGATGTTGGTGACGATGATGGTGGTGATGACAACATTTACATAGCACTTACTGTGTGTCCTTTATAATAATAATTAACATTTATACAGCACTTTCTGTTACTTATTATGTATTTTATGCCTTTACCCCAAACCACTCAGGGCCCTCCTGTTGAAGAGACTGTGTGCCGAGCACCATCTATTGTCCTGCCTGGGGATGGGGATGCTGCCACGCCAGATGTAGAGTATGATAAAAATCTGGTGAGCAGGTACTGTGCTTTCCCTGGGTTCTCCTATCTGTACCCGTGTCTGCCCCTGTCTTGTGCTGAGCTAAACATTTCAGGGAAGGGATCAGACAGATCACGGGATTTGTCACAAGTCTGCACACAGGATTTTTGAAACTGAAGTTGTTTTTTGTTTGCCTTTTTGAGGGGACAGCAGAATAATTAAATGAGAGAAATGTGGGATGTTTTTAATCACATTACCCCCTCCCCAAAAGCCCTTTCCCTTCTCCCTTGTGTGTTCTGCTCACCCCTTAAAGCCTCCTTATACACTTCCAAAGATCAGGATTTCTGAAGGGTGAGGGGAGGCACTGGTAGAGCCCCTGGCTCAGAATCCAGCCCTCCCCCCAGATTTTAGAAGACCATGTTCATGAGTTTCTGTGGTCCCCAGGGGCTTGTCAGCCTCATGATGAGGAGGCTCCCCTGCATATGCCTGAGCCATAGTGGAATAAAAAAGGAAAACTCCCAGATCCTTTTGAACTCACTGTCTAAAGGATGATTTTTAAAAAGTGGTCTGAAGGGACAACCAGGTGATGCAGTGGATAGAGCACCAGCCCTGAAGTCAGGAGGACCTGAGTTCAAATCTGTCTCAGACATTTAATACTTCTTAGCTGTGTGACCCTGGGCAAGTCACTTAACCCCAATTGCATCAGAAAAAAAAGTGGTCTGAAAATGTGAAAGTCTTCTTGGTCTCCTAGTCACCAGGACACAGGTCTCATCTCAACTTTGATGCTTATTGAATGTGTGATTTTCCACAAGTCGTTTAACTTCTAACTTCTATACCTTAGTTTTCTTTCTTTATTAGAAGAAAAAGAGGGGGTTGAATGGGATGAGCTAATAAGGGGGACAACATTTTAAACATTGGACTTATGACTATAGAATAGGGGCCTTAAAATATGCCAGAAGAAACTTGAGAAAGATCTCTATCAGCCGAGAAAATCCAGACAAACATCATGGAAGATAGAATCCCTGACATGAGCTTTGAAAGAGGATTTCAGCAGGTAGAGATATGGAGGGAGAGTCTTGCAAGGGCCAGCCTGCCTTGATGTTCAAAGGCAGGGACGGGCCGGATCAGGCAAAACTTTATCCCCTTTCCTTCTTCCCTCAACCCGACGTTCTGTTTTCCAGACCTCGCAGCCCTCGTCATCGGCTTTCTAATCGACACATGAAGACTTCCCTCACGTCTCTGACATCTGTGGGTAAGGAGCACACCGTCTGGGTGGAAGTCTCTGCTGCTCAAGCCTTTGGTGTCCCGATCTAGGAAAAAGGACAGCAAAAAGGACCAAAGCAGCTGGACACGGTGGCCTGTTGGGCCACTTGTTGTATGGCTGGAGCTTACACCTGCGGTCCCCGGGGTACCAGCTTCCCTGCTATTGGCTACTCCACGGCTTGTCCAGCTCTGCTTAGCACCTCCTTTCAGACCCTAACAGGGGAGAAATGATGCAGGGGCAGGGGCACAAGCACAAAGAAACCCTGCCAGTTGTGAAAAAAGGCTTTCAGGGTTAGTGGGAAAATTGGGCAGCCCCCCATGAACTCTGGCCGGTAGCCAAAGGGGATCAGTCAGAGGCATCCAAAGACCAAAGAATGTGTTCTCTTTAACTCATCTCTGATTCAAGAGAATGTTGAGGGAGAAGGGGCCAAGTACAGAGAGAAACTCTTAAAGGTTACTCTACTTCAGGTCAGATTCTAAGGAAATGTAAGAAACAGGTGGCTAATCAGTCACTTGAGAAGGAAAAGAAGAGAAGGAGAAAAAAGAGGAAGAGCAGGAAGAGGAAAGGAAGAAGAAGGAGGGGGAGGAAGAGGAGGATGAATGGAAGGAAGAGAAGGAAGAAAAGGAATAAAGGAAGGAGGAGGAGAAGGGAGGAAGAAGAAAGGAAGAAAGAGGAGGAGGAGGAGGAGGGAGAAAGAGGAGGAGGAGGTTTCTATTTGAATTTGACACCCTATGACTTGGGCAAACCAGCACTGAACTCCATGGGTTACTCTGCATGGATTCAGATGGAGAAGACCTGAGTTTATATTTCAGCTTTGCTATTCTGCGGTTATGAGAAATTCCATGCTTTCTCTGGGTCTCACCTTCCTCCTTTATAAAATGCAAAGTTAGCCTAGATCGGGGGTTCTCCAAGGGCCTCTTGAAGGCCTTCCCTCTGGCCCAGGCCCTGCTCACCGCCTGCTCTTCCACGTTTGACAGCAGGAGAGTTGCAGACCAATAATGGGAGATGCAAAACTGCCTTCTGGGGAACTAAGAAAGAGATGGAGAAGAGGCAGAGGATGGGAGGGAGAGAGCAGGGAATCCTACAGGCCAGGTTTGGGGATTTGATAGCCAGGAACTCTGCTCTGGAGCATATAGTATGATTCCTGTGGCAAAGAAGCAACTGAACTAGACCAAAACTTAGAGGTCATTTAGTCCAATCCCATCCCTTCTTGCTATAAATCCCACATGACCCTATCTATTCCCCATAGGCCTAAGTGGGAAAGGTGGGGAGGGCAGCAGAGCCAGGAGAATGGGCTCCAGCCTAAGCAAGTGGAATTTCCAGGGGCTGGTGAGAAGAAGACATGGTGCTCCCAGAAATAGTCTGTTAAAAAAGGTGGTTTCCTCTCAGCCTCCCCAGCTCTCCCGTCTCCATGCACTCACTTGCCCATGTAAACTTGCCGCCCCCAGACAACGCAGGCCATATCATCCATCTGGTGAACGACCAGCTGCCAGACATCAAAATCTCTGAGGAAGATAAGAAGAAAAACCTCGAGCTCCTTGAAGAAGCCAAGAGAGTGAGCGAGCGTTTCCTGACCAGGAGAGGCAGAAAATCCCGGAGCAGCCTGCCTGATTCTCCTTCAGGTAGGGGGGAACCTCTGGCTAACGGATCCACTGGGGTTTGGAAGGCAGCACCTCTGAGAGCAGGGTACACTCTGTGTAGAGTCTGGTCGTGGCTCATTCAAAGCTTGGAAGTTTTAAATTAAATTAAATTTTATATCTGAATTTAATGAAATTTAATATTTGAATTAAATTTGTGCATTTTAAAGTAAATTAAAATTTTTAAATGCTATTCAAACATAATTTTTTCAATTAACAGGTACTTATATTCTTTCTCTTGCCTATTCCCAATTGAAAAGAAAAACCTTATAACAAATGTTTATTGTCAAGAAAAAAATTTGGGAGGTGTTTCTGCAGGAGGTTTCCTTTACCTTGGCAATATCAGACAACAAAGCCTGGTCCCCAAAACTTACAGACCAAGCTGGCAAATCTTATCTTTAGAGACAAACCTAGCAGAATTATTGTAGCCTGGCTGGAATTCTCTCTCCATAGTATTGTAGAGAAAGACCCTCCATCGGAGGTTCATTATGGAGCAAAGCTAGAAGCTTCAGTTCTCCAAGACAGAGAAGTGAGAAAAGTCTCTTACCTCTCAATCAAAAAACTACCTGGGCTTTATGGAATATCTCTAAACCCACAAAGCTGCTGCCTTGCCCATCATCCTTTCTTCCTAATGTTCCCCTATCCCCACCCTCACTCCCATCCCTCATCATCATGTTACTATGTCCCCTCTCGGTGGCAGCTTCTATGTCTCTGAAGCAGGTCCCAGGCCTACATTCTGCCTGGACAGGGCTCCCAAGCCTTGTATAAGAATGGCAGTCCACACACTCATTACTTTCTCTCTCCTGGCCTGTTTCCTCATCTGTAAAATTAGGAAGAGATAGATAGATAGATAGATAGATAGATAGATAGATAGATAGATAGATGATAGATAGATCTCTTCCTAATTTTACATATATATATATGCAAAATAGTAAATCTGTAAAATTAGATGCCCTCTAGAGGTTTCTGAGAAAGAGAAAGAGAAGGAGGAAGGGTAGGAGGGAGGGAGGAGGAAGGAAGAGAAGAGAAGAGGGTGGGGGGGAAGGAGGTTGAGAGGAAAAGGGAAAGAGAGAGAGAGACAGATGGAGATAGGGAGAGAAGGACAGAGGGAAAGATGGAGGGAGGGAGAGGGAGAGGAAAGAGAGACAAAGAAAGAAACGGAAAGAGAAAATAAAGAAGGGAAAGAGAGGAGGGAAGAGGAAAGAGGGGGAGAAAGACAGAGATAGAGAAAGACAGAGAAAAGGGGCAGAGAGGAGAGAAGGAAGGAGAGAGATAGAGAGAAAAGGAGGCAAAGAAAGAGAGAGGGAGGGAAAAAGAAAAAGAAGGGGAAAAGAGAATGAGAGAGAAGGAGAAGGGGGAGAGAGGGAGGGAAGGAGAGAGATGGAAAGAAAGAGAGAGAAGAAACAAAACAGCCCTTATCCTGAAGAAGCTTATATTCTATCAGGGAGATGTGTAAAGAAATAAGCATATACTCTGTGTATCTGTGTGTGTGTCTATATATACATACACAATACAAAATATATATAAGCATACCTGTGTATATATATTCCCATATGTGTTTAAACCTACTTATGCTTGTGTGTGCATGTCCATGCACTTGTCTGTCCTGTGAGGGGCTGACATGGCTTTTGATACTTGTTCACGCAGCCGTTTCACCAAACCTCAGTCCTGGGGCTTCTCCTGCGGCATCTCGAAGCAGCTCCCTCAGCAGCCCACCCTCACCACCAGGTAAAAGGAACTGCGTGTTTAATCCAGGGATTTGTAACTCCATGTGCCCGCTCCTGCCTGCCAAGCCGCTGCCCACCTGTGGGAGAGAGCCAACTTCCCTGTCCTTCCCCTGGGGGTCCCTGCCACGATCCCAACTTCCCTGTCCTTCCCCCTCGGGGGTCCCTGCCACGATCCCAACTTCCCTGTCCTTCCCCTGGGGGTCCCTGCCACGATCCCAACTTCCCTGTCCTTCCCCTGGGGGTCCCTGCCACGATCCCAACTTCCCGTCCTTCCCCCCCGGGGGTCCCTGCCACGATCCCAACTTCCCTGTCCTTCCCCCCCGGGGGTCCCTGCCACGACCCCAGCTTCCCTGTCCTTCCCCCTGGGGGTCCCTGCCACGATCCCAACTTCCCTGTCCTTCCCCCCTGGGGGTCCCTGCCACGATCCCAACTTCCCTGTCCTTCCCCCCTGGGGGTCCCTGCCACGATCCCTCCTGGTTCCAGCCCCAGCCCAGCTTCAGATTGTAAGGCAGATTAAGGAGTCAGTTGACTCTTCCTTTCAGCAGGGGACGGGTTTGAGGAGGGCACACGAGGGAGGCTGGCCACTGGATCAGGCCTGGGTTAGAAAGGAGCCTGTGATAGTAGGTCAGGTTATGGAGATAATAATTGGATGGTTTTACCACCAACAGTGAATAGAGCACTAGGTGGTTAGACCTGGGTTTCGGTCCTGTCTGGACACTGCCCCCGACTGAGCTGTATCTTCCCAGCTCTCTGTCCTCTTTATTGTTCCAGGCTCCGAGGTTTGTGCTGTCCCACTCCCTGGGCCAGGATCTCCACTACAGGTAAGAATATACATCTTTGGTTAGACAAAGAATGTTACAAAGTTTTCAACCCAGAACAGGGTCCCCACTGATGGATTGTTCTTCCCCTGAACCAACAACAGGCTGGTAAAAGTTTAACAACAGGCTCTCCAGAAAATGCATGCTCAAAAAAAGTTTGCTAAACACACTTTTAAATTTAATTTGCATTATTAACATTTTCTCAAGCTTGGATAATCAACAAAACAATAAATCAAAACCTGATTCATAACGTTTACCTATTCCTGAGATAAAAATTCTCACATTGAAAATTCAGTAGTCCCTAAAAAGCTTTTTCTGCCTTTAATTTATAATCTAATCCCAATACTTTAGCACAGATTAGGCAATGAATGAGAATAAATGAAGTCTATCAACTATGTGTTTAGGTAAACAAATCATTTCTGTTAGAAAAACAAATATTTTGAAATGAAATTTATGGTAAAAATGACTTTTGTGATTCTTTACAAAGTGAAAAATCAGAAGGGAAACAATTATGATTTAATTTTTTTAATTTGAAAGTTAAGGCTTGAGAAAATACAATTGTTTAAGAGAAAAAGGAAGATGCTTGCACAGATTAATTCTGAGAACAAAAGGGGTCCAATGTTTGTGTTTATTGTTCTAAGAGTGCAAAATAAATCTCATTCAGTGAGAAAAAAAAAAAAAGAAAGAAAATTCAGTAGTCCTAGCCAGCTCCAACACACCCCTGCTATGAACTCACTGGAGTTTTGGGAAGAGGTTGTGAGATCAACCAACAGAAGGAAGTCTTAGGACTGTGGGAATAATAATAACCTGCATTGATATAGATCTCTTTGTTTAAATGTTAGAAAAATTCAGATGGATAGATATATATACATATATTTACATGTAAATGTAAATAGATAGATGAATGAGTGGGTGGCTGGATAGGTGAATGGATAAATGGATGGATGAATGGATGGATAGATGAATGAATAGATGGATGGATGGATGGATGGATAGAGAGATAGATAGATAGATAGATAGATAGATAGATAGATAGATGAATGAATAGTTGAGATAGATGAATGGATGGGTGAATGGATAGATAAATGGATAAATGGATGGATGAATGGATGGATAGATGAATGGATGGATGGATGGATGGATGAATGGATGGATGGATAGATAGATAGATAGATAGATGAATGGATAGTTGAGATAGATGAATGGATGGTGAATGGATAGGTGAATGGATAAATGGATGGATGAATGGATGGATAGATAGAGAGATGGAGAGATAGATAGATAGATAGATAGATAGATAGATAGATAGATGAATGAATAGTTGAGATAGATGAATGGATGGGTGAATGGATAGATAAATGGATAAATGGATGGATGAATGGATGGATGGATGGATGATGGATGGATGGATGGATGAATGGATGGATGGATAGATAGATGGAGAGATAGATAGATGAATGATAGTTGAGATAGATGAATGGATGGGTGAATGGATAGATGAATGGATAAATGGATGGATGATGGATGGATAGATAGATATAGATGGATGGATGGATGAATGGATGGATAGATGAGATAGATGAATGGATGGTGAATGGATAGATGAATGGATAAATGGATGGATGATGGATGGATAGATAGATGGATGGATGGATGATGAATGGATGGATAGATAGATAGATGAATGGATGGTGAATGGAAAGATGAATGGATAAATGGATGGATAGATAGATATGCAGATAGATATGTAGATCGATATGGATGTGGATAGATAGATATGGATAGATAGATGATGGCTGGGTAGATAGATATGTATGTAGAGAGATAAATAGATATTTAGGTAGAGATTTATGTGGATAGATAGATGGATGGATAGATATGTATGTAGATAGATACATATGAATGTAGATAGATAGATGAATGGGTGGATAAATGGATGGATAAACGGATGGATGGATAGATAGATATGGATGGATGGATAGATAGATGAATGGATGGATGGATGGATAGATGAATGGATAGATGAGATAGATGAATGGATAGGTGCATAGATAGATGAAATAGATAAATGGATGGATGAATGGATAGATGAATGGATAGATGGATGGATGGATAGATAGATAGATGGATAGAGAGATGGATGGATGGATGGATAGATAGAACAATTTGAAGGCTTTGTGATACAATGCAAAGAGCACTTAATGTGGAATTAGAGGACTGACAGTTCTTCCTCTCACTCACTTTGTGTGTCTTTGGACAAATCCTTAACCTCTCATCTAGACCTCAGTTTCTTTATCTGCAAAATGTGTGTAGTGTGTGACATATCTGCTATCACACACTGCTTCGTCTACAACACAATGATCCTGCCTGCACTTTCAGGTTTACAAGGCCCTTTGTTTGTGAGATAGGTAGGCTGTGAAAGTATTATTTTCTCCACTTGATAATTTAGGAACCTTAGCGTCAGAGAGATGAAGCTATTTAACATCAGTTCCATAGTCAAGAAGGTTTGGAGCTGGGTTAGAACCCAAGTTTCTGCCTCTGGACCCTTATCTTTGCATGGTATCCATGCTTCTCTGTATCCAGTGTGAATGTTGTTCTTTGGATCCTGCTGGCTTTTGTCCTGTGTTATCTCATGAATTTATTCATATTTCTTCTTGTCCTTCCCATTTGTCAAGACTTATGGAACCATCACATTTATTTATATTAATATATCATTCCCATGGCCTGAGGCAGACCTCTTTCCAGGATTTGTTGGTTTGTTTTTTCTTTTTGTTAAAACATCTTTGACTATTTTTGTACTAATGAGTCAGATAGGTGCTCCCTCCCACTCCAGAATAGGACACAGATTTTTAAAGCAGGAAAGGACCTTAAAATCATCTTGTCCTATCTCTCTTCACTTTAATCAACCAGCCAGTCAGTCAATAAACACACTCCAGGCACTGTATTAAGTGCTGGGGATACAAAAAGTGGTAAAAATGTTTATTCCTTTAGGAGGATTATGTTGACTCCCAGAACTGGCCAGGTTTCTAGCGTTTAACATAGATCTGACATAAAGGATATTCATTTATAAAGGCACCATGAAAATGAACAATTCTGGCCTCCAGATGCTGCTTACATTATTACCATCTGCTCTGAACATTTCTCTCATTTGTGGCTAATCATGTGAGATCTGGAGGAAGAACTTTTTTTTTGCATTTCCAGACTATAATCAATGCCTGATATATAATAGATACTTAACAAATGCTTATTGACTGACTGAATATGAAAACTGAATATTCATATCTTCTGTCAATTTGCCTATTAGAAAATGGGTCTTTTGTTTAGAAATTTGTGTCTATTTCTTATAGATTCTAAATAGGAAATTTTTATCAGGTAAATTTGCTACTAATAATTTTTCTCAATCTGCTTTTTATTTTCCTGATTTTGGTTACATCATCTTTAATTTTAAAAATTTTTTATCATATACTTCATTAGCATCCACAAAACATGGAAGTAAATATTTTTAAATGAAAGGCAAAATCTTGGATTTTAATGTGCTTCGATTGATTATGCAAAGACTCTAATATTTAACAAGATAAAACTAAATAAATTAACAAACAAGCAAAGACTATTGTTCTATTGGCCAGCTTTATTTCTTTTCTGCTTTCTTGCCTCTGTCTCCCTCCTTCTTTCTTTATTCTATATAATTATAATCAGTGTCTATATAGTTATGGTTCTAACAATTTTACTTGACATCATCACCTGAGGGTCTTTCCATAATATTTTGTATAGTTATAGTTTTATAGTACTGTAATATTTCATTATGTGAAAAAACACCATAATTAACTTAGGCATTTGCTAACCTTTAGACATAGAAGGTGCTCTCCATTTTTTTTTTTGCTAATACAAAAAGAGCAATTTAGGGTCTGTATACCTAAGCCCTCCCTCCTTTTTATGATATTTTCAGGATAAAATCCCAGCAATGAACTTGTCGGGTTCAAGAGTATTGTCATTTTTGTTATACTGGTTTCTACTTTGCAAAATCTCTTTATATTTACATAGTTAAAGCCATCTGTTTTGTCTCAACTAAGAGGCCAACGTTTCAAGAAGCAACGGTTTATTTAAAATATTTAATTTCGGTTTATTTCTTGCTTGCAGAAGGGAGATGAGCCATCATTTCACCTTGACCTACCTGTAAGTCTCCTTTTCCTACTCAGTTTTAACAATCTGTGTGCAAGGTCCAGAAGTTTACATCACAAGAAGAAAATGCTGGTGATGTCAGGCCACTGGACAGCATTTGTTGGGAGGGAAGGGAAAACAATTCTGTATAATTGGATGCCAGAAACTGGCCAACCACACCTGTTATTTTTTAATGATGGTGCTCCTTGTTCAGGAGCCAAGCTTGGCAGGAAGTGAGGTCATGGGTGAAACCTTATTTAAAGGAGCCTTGGTTCCAGGGTCAGAGTCCAAGTTTCTGGAGGGGAAGAGGTGAGGATGAAGGCTGGAGCATCACTTCTTCCTCTTCAACAGTATCAGAATTTCCTTCTTGGTTTTAAGACCTAGATTGAAATTCCTTTCTTTTTTTCTGGCTTGGATTGAATATCAGAAAACCTGAATTCAAATTCTAACTCAGCTTCTTGCTACCTGTGTAACCATGGGAAACCTTTCTGGTCCTCAGTTTCTATAACCACAAAAATGAAGAAAATTAATTAGATGACCTCTAAGTTCCTGTCCAGTTCTAAACCTACAATTTACCTATTAAGAATGCCCATCCTACAAATGAGGACATTGAGGCTGAAAGGCTAAGTGTATCCTTTATCATCCCACAGCTGGGAAGATTCCCTCTTGATCTGGCATCAGGTGTATCTACCTGTATCTAATCACAGCCTTGTTCTTTTAGAATGTCACCAAGGGGCTAACGGACCGAAAGCAGAATGACCAAAGGAAGGTGTCTCAGGGACGACTGGCTCCACGTTCCCCCACTGTTGAGAAATCCAAAGAGACGTTATCTGAACAAAAAGAAAATTTTGATCCCCTTAAACACATAGAGAACAGTACACCCAAAGTCCTGGCTTCTGGCGGAGGTGGAGGGAAAATGTCCCTGAACAGCCCTGCAGGTGCTGGGGAAAAAGACCCAGGGAAGCAGCTTCTTAAGAAACCCAAGGAGAGTGACCCGTCCCTGAAAAGTCATCTCCAAGGCCCAGGGCCAGCTGCCCAAGGGCCCCAGGGAAAAGGCCCAGCCTGGGAGCCACCAAACTCCAAGACCCCCTCAAAAGCTGACCTCAAGCCTTCTGGATTCCGACCTCCTCTTCAGCGGGGGGTGTCCTGGGACAGTAACCCCTTGGAACAGGGGCCGAAGGACAAGGTCCTCACCAAACTGGCAGCTGCAGAAGAAGAGAAACGCTTTCCCAGCAAAGCTGGCAACAAGCTCCCCAAATCATCAGGATTCAAAGATTTTCAGATCCAGGTTCAACCTGTACGAATGCAGAAACTGACCAAGCTCAGAGAGGTTTGTTCTTTGTAAAAAAAAAGAGTGGGCTAGATTTGGGAATAAAATAGGTATTCTTGGGAATAAAGTGGGTACCCTTGGGAGCAAAGTAGACTAACTTTAGGAGCAAAGTGGGCTAGCCTTGAGAGCAAAGTAGTCTACCCTTAAGAGCAAGGTGGGCTAGCCTTAGGAACAAAGTAGGCTAGCCTTGAGAACAAAATGGGCTAGCCTTGGGAACAAAGAGGGCTAGCCTTGAAAGCTAAGTGGACTAGTCTTAGGAGCGAAGTGGGCTAGCCTTGGAAGCAAAGTAAACTAGCCTTAGGAGCAAAGTAGATTAGCCCTAGAAACAGTGAATTAACCCTAATATAGTGAAAGAATACTGGATTTGGAGTCAGAGGACCTGGAATCAAATCTCAGTTTTGCTATTTACTATCTGTAACCTGGGTAAGGCGCAGAACCTCCTTGGATCTCAGTTTCATCATATGTAAAATGAAGAGACTGGCTTTTGAGGTCTTCTTCAGCTCTAAAACTATGATGCTATGATCTCACTTCACTTCTCCTTACAATTCGGAGGTAAAGTAGGGTCTCGATTTGGGCACTGAGGATGTTCCTTTTTTATGTGTGGGACAAACCTTTATAATAATCTTTTTATACACATCCATACATACATACATATACACACACACACACATATAAAGTAATTTGTCTAGGGCAACACATTTACTGGTGTTAATGTCTAAGGCAAGATTTTAACTCAGATCTTCATGGCTCCAAGTGTTATGCTCTAGCTATTGTGCCTTGAGGGTAGAAAGTAATTTTTCATATTTTTATCACCCAGACATATAAGTCTGAAAGACCTTAGATATCTATATCGATAGATATATGTACATATATGTGTATGTTATATATATATATGTGTGTGTGTGTGTGTGTGTGTGTGTGTGTGTGTGTGTGTGTTATATATGCTCTGATTAGGAAATGCCCTCTACCATTGCACACAAACTTGTGATTTCTTCTGTTAAGGACCATACCTAGGTGAAGGAGCAGGTCAATTCTCCAAGAGCCTCCCCAGCTGTGGATCATAACATCTGAAGGAGTTGCAGGGCAGCCTTTGTTGACACAGGTGTTGCTTGTGGATTGGGAATGAAATAAATTGGAGGCAGAGGGAAGAGGAGGGAGGTCAGACAAAGCAACAGCCTCTCAGTCAGAGAGGTCAAGACAATGCAACTGCCTCTCAGGCTCCTTGTATCATCATCATTATCATCCTTTCACATGAAGAGATCCATCCTACAGGTCTGAGTAAGACCTCCAGCAGCCACTGGCAGGTGGCTCCCATATCACAATATTCTAAAACTTCTAGACTTATAAGTCTGCTTAGTAAACTGAGAGATTAAGTATCTGCCTAAGGTCACACAGCCAGTGTGTGTCAGAAGTAAACCTTAGATTCAGATCATCCTGACTCAGAGGCTGGCTTTCCATCCTTTATTCCATGTTACCTCTCATTAATACAATAATTATATTATAATTATTACATATTTATACTATATTATTATATAGTATACAATATATTATATACACAATATAGTACATAGCATATAATATATTAAGTAATCATCATATGTGTTTATATCTTTATTTGTATATTATGTTATATATAATATGTATTTTATGTTTATTATATTTAATATTTATAAGATTTATCATGTATATTATATACGATATGTCATATTATATTTTGTATAATATATGAATATGCTTATTAAAAGTAAATTATACATGACATTTATTATATATTTATTACATGCATTATATATTACAGTGGTTATTATATTAATGAGAGACATCATGGAATTACAATTAATATTAATAATTATTGTTCTTATTATATTTGATCCAATGAGCATTGCTAAGGGCTATACTATATGCAGAAGGTTGTTCTAAAGACCAAGTGACATTTTGGGCCCAGTGTGAACTTTTGGCTCGGTTGTGAACCCCTCCTGCAGACACCCCTCCACTGAAGGAGATCGCCCTCGCTCTCCGACTCTGAGTGACTTGCCTCAGCATCAAGCAGTGTTGATCTGAGCTCTTTCAGACTCATCTGCCTAAGTGATAAAAAGATGAAAATTGCTCTAGAGAAAAGAAGTCCTGAATTCAAATTTTGCCTCAGACATTTACAATAGTAAATGTGTTGCCCTAGATAAATTACTTTAATTTTCTGAACCTCAATTTCCTTATCTGTGAAATGGGTATAATAATGATCCCAGCTGCTTCACAGGGTTGTAATGAGCATCAGATGAGTTAACACAAAAAAGAATTATAAATCCTAAAGAGCTATATAAATGTGAAGTATTATTATTATTTCTTGAAGAGATGGACAGAGAAAAAAATAGACAAAACATAAGTACCTCTGTTTTAAATAAAGCTGGCTAAGTACACAGCAGAGGTACAGCTAAGGTCCTTCAGGTGGTCCAAGGAAGGAAGGGTCGATTCTGGGAGGACTCCTTGGAGCAGGTGGTCTCTGAGCAGGGCTGGAAGGGCAATGATTTAACAGGCTCAGGTGAGGAAGGACACTCGGTTGTGCGATTCCAGAGGGCTCCAGGAAGTCTGTATGTCTCGCCATCTTTCTTAGTGCTCCCTGCCTCTAGAACGGAGTCTGGAAGGGATGCTTGATAAGGAAGTGTTTGTTGATTGACTGACAGCGAGTGTACGAGCCAGCATTCCAGGTGCTCCAGGGGAAGGTGCCTTATTCACATGTGTGTGAGTCCCGCAGGAAAGGCCGGCCCTGCATACTTCAGGCTGCCTGGCTTCCTGGTTTCCACGTACAGTATGTGACATGTAAACAGGAACCAGATGACTAAATACCTTGTCAGTCCCAAGTACTGTCACGGTCAGAGATGAAATAACCCTGGCTCCCTCCGAGTTCCAAGAATCCTTCCTTCCTGGTGATCTATCAACAAACTGTCTAAAACTCTTCCCAGAACAGTCCATAGAATTCATATAACATTCCCTCCCTGACATTTGAGCTCTCTGCATTCTGGGTCAGAGACTCAGAAGATTCTGGGGCCAGAAAGGCTTTTGGAGGTACTTAAGGAACTTGGAACCTGTGCCTCCCACCTCCTGGGTGCGCAGAATCCCTTCCAAAGAAAAGGCTTCCGCCAGTCAGATCTGAGGACATGGCCCCTCAGGGGGGCACTGGCGGCTGCTCTGTGCTCTTAGGGGTGAGGAAGTGGAGGTATCAAGTGGAGAGAGGGAAGGAGGGTGGAAGTTCGCTTCCCATGTTTCCTTTCTTCTTTTTTTCCACTCTCACAATCCAGGCTCCAATATGTTGAGAGACAGAGACAGCAACAGAGAAGACAGAGACAGAGAGAGAGAGAGTCAGAGACAGAAAGAGAAGATAGAGACGGAGAAAGAGAGAGTCAGAGACAGAGAAGACAGAGACAGAGAGATAGAGAGAGACACACACAGAGGGAGAGAGACAGACAGAGACAGAAAGAGAAGGGACAGAGAGAGAATCAGAGACAGAGAGAGAGATACAGAGAGGGAGAGAGTCAAACAGAGGCAGAGAGAGAGGGAGCGCACATGTGCGCATGACCAGGTTTGGAAGGGAACCCGCTATATTCGAGTTTTCCCCTTCATCTTCAGGATGTAAAAGGAAAATGAGAATCCTGGCCTTTAACGGGCTCCCCATGGACTTGGCCACAAGCTAAATTACCACGCCCTCCCACGTTACGTGGCCCTGGACACTCATTTTGTCCATCGCCCTTCTCTTCCAACCCAGAGGACTAGTCCAGGACCGGAGTGGGGAAGCACGGAGTTCCTGGCCTTGGACTTCAGAAATTGCCCCCAAGAGAGCAAGGCTGACTTTGCCCAGCTCTGCATCCCTCAAATCCAACTCTCCCATAAGTCAAGCCTCACCCTCAGGATGTCATTGTCCGTTTCAAGAATGAAGGGTGAACAACAACAACCAAAGTTGATTCAAGCAATAGGCTTAAGCTGGCAGGGACACAATCCTGCTCGGGAGGGAGGAGGGGGTGGACAATGCCCAGCTAAGCCAAACTCTAAAAATATAATTTTTCCTCCTCCTGCGCAGGAGCACATCCTGATGAGGAGCCAGAACTTGGTGGGCCTGAAACTTCCAGATCTTAGCGAAGCTGTGGAGCAAGAGAGAGGTAAGTAGGCTGAAGGCAAGGGCTCCCTTCAGCCAGGTGGCAGCCCCTCCTGCCAGAGGCTGGAGCCTTCCTCTTCGGGCCATTATCATAGCGTCCCACTCCTGGCTGCTCACAAGTTTCGCTTGTTTACTCACAAGCTCGCTCCATCACTCTGGCTCGTTCCCTTCCCGTTAGATTGTGAGCTCCTAGAGAGCAGGGATTATCTTTCTACCTCTTTTTGTATCCCCAGCACTTAGGCCTGGCGGCATAGTAGGTGCTTAATAAATATTTACAGACTGACATGCAATCATCTCCCTCTTTTTAATGTCAGCCAGAATGTCCCTGTTCTCTGTTTTCTCCTCACTAGAGTCTTCAGGTCCCCCTTGCCTCACACCTAGATCACTGTGGAAGCCTCCTGAGGGGTCTCCCAGCCTCCAGTCCTTCCTCCACATGATCCCTCTAGTGGCCAGAGTGAGCTTTCTGAAATATCATTTTGGTCCTGTCTCTCCTCTGCTCATCCATCATCAATGGCTCCCTGTTGCCTCGATGAACAAATCTAGGTTCCTCTGTATACATTTTTAGTTTCCCACAATCTGGCTCTACTTTACCTGTTCATCCTTATTTCCCACTTCTTACTCATAAGCACCCAGTATTTCCCTCCACACACTAGATTTTCTTTTAGATTTCCTTCTGATTCCCTTTCTCTGCTCATGCTGTTACTCCTTTTTTTTTCTTCCTATATATCCATTTCTTTACCCATCCTCTAAAATCTGGCTCATTTCCCATCTGGGAATCCTTCTTGGATGACTTTAAGTAACTCCATGCTGGTAATTATAATCAGTACCTAGTTCTTTATTTTCTCAGCATATCTTACTGGAAGATTAAAAATAATAAAAAACAGCTAGTATTTATGTTGTGCTTTAAGTTTTTTGCAAAGTGCTTTAATGTTTTGTCCTTTCAACAACCCTGAGAGGGATTTTCTAACATTATCCCCATTTTGCAAATGAGGAAATTGAAACAGATAAAGGTCAGGTGATTTGCCCAGGATTACACAGCTAGTAAGTATCTGGGGAGAAATTTGAATCCAGATTTTCTGGCTTCCAAGTCCTGCTACCTAGCTAATTAAGCAAAGTAGATCAAATACCTCTTCCACATGACAGTCTTTCAAATCCTAGAAAATAACTATCATTTTTGTATTCTGAGTCCTGTCTCCCCAAGACCAAACACCCCCAATTCCTTCAGATGATGCTCCTACAGCAGGATGTGGAACCCTCTCATCTGAAGGCTGTCCATCCAGGCCGGACAAATGCCCAGCCTTGAAAGAATGCTCCAAGGATGGTCTGAGTGGGACAACGGGGAGCAGACCATTTCCTCTCTTATTCTGGGATCTCCTTCAGGCAACCTAAACTCCGTTTTAGTCACCATGTTCCAATTCTGCAGGGTTTCACTTATTATCTGAATGGGCTTGGGAAGTCACCCAATTTCTCATGGCCTCCGTTGCTCCATCTGCAGAATTAAGATCATAGGATCACAGATTTAGGGGGCCATCAAGTCCAACCCCTCCCCACATTTTACAGATGAGGCCCTAAGAGATTAAATTACTTGCCCAAAGTCACACATGTAATAGTGGAAATAAGATTAAACCCAGGTTCCTTGGGAATATCCCCTGCCTTCTCAGCCAACCTCACTGGGTCGTATTTAATAAAGATCAAATGAAGTAATAGATATAAATGAGGAAAGATTGTGATCTTCTCCACAAGTTCCTGGATCATGGCCTGCCTTCAGGCCCGCTCAGATATCAGGTGGCAATGAAGGTCTGACCTTGGGAGCTCTTGGGGAACCTACCCAGAAAGCCCCCATCTAATGGCAACAGTGGCCCTTCACCCCTCATCTCAACAGAGTCTCAAAGGCTGCCTTGACAAAGCCCTGAGAAGAACCAGAAACAAAGGCTAAGAATGAGTCCCTCTGGACAGCCATGTCTTAATGTGGATACGAATTCCAAATTTTCTTTTAAATATTTATTTTGGTCCAGCTGAGAGAATTTTTCCAGCCAAAGAGTCTTGGATGGACTATGTGGGGGACATACAGTGTGTTGTTCAATCAATCATTATGCACGTATGTGCTCCGAGCAACACAAAAGAATGACAAGCTCCAAGAACTCTTCAGCAATATTTAAACTCAAGTGTCGAGAAGACAACGTTAGTAGACATGAAACAATGTGGGAAAAATTCAAGACAATTTAGAATTTGAGTATCTCAACATTGAAAGGTTTCTTCAGGCTCGTCCAGCCTAGCCTTCTGTCCAGTGTACGGTCAAGCAGGAGAGCTCCAGGCTTTGTCCATCAATAAGGGAATCAAGGGATTGAACATGTTCCGGTCACTGGGAATACAAAGAAAGGCAATTATTACAGGCCCTGCCCTCAGGGAGTTATATTCTAATGAGGGAGACAGCATTAAAAAAATTTGCACATACATGATCCACATGGTGTTATTGGAATAATTTACCAGTGTGTTCCTACCACAATAAAAGGTCCTAAATGGAACCCCCAAATGTCACTTTGGAGAGCATCCTTCTGAGGGAAAGAAAGCACGAGCAGTGGGGAGAGGGAAAGGCCCACAGCAGAAGGCAGTATTTGGGCCGGGTCTTCACGGAGGCAGAGGCAAGGATGGGGAGCATTGGCAGAAATTAATTCATTTCTGTTCCTAGTGTTTTCCTGAGAGGAACCAGAAACCAAGGCTAAACAGAGAGACAGAGGGACAGACAGATATTTGAAGAAGAGAGAGACAGAGAGACAGAATTCTAGCAATAGGGAATAAAAAGAGCACAGTTTGAAAGATCAAACTTGGAAAGGAGAGTTGAAGTGACTGGTAAAGATACAGAGCACTTTTGAGGTGGAGAAGAGGAAACTATGAATAATCCACAAATATTTACTAAGCGCCTACTAGGTACTAGAGATAAAAAAAAAACAAAAACAAGATGGCTGCAGCCCTCAAAGACTCATGCAAAGCAGATATAAGGTAATAAAGGAAAGATACTAGCAACTGGAGGCATGTGGAAAGACATTCTGGTGGGGGGGAAACTTTAAAGAAATTAGTGATTCTAAAAGGGAGAGGGGTATGGCTTCACACTTCTTGCTATAAAATATCAGACAAAGTCATCTGACGAATGTGCAGATGGGAGACATTTGGGTCTTTCCTCAGCGTCCCTGTACCTTCTGACTATCCTTCTTATCTCCCCGTGGAAAATCCCAGGTTTTATACTTTTCCGCAATGTTCCTAAGTCTCATATAGATAAGTTCATTTTCTGTAACGGGGTAAGTGTTTTGAACCAAACAAGGAAACACAGCTAGATAACCCTTGGGTTCTGAGAATCCTGCCAAAGAAAGGGGATTTTTTGGGGGGATGTAACTACTAATCTGTGCCATGAAACAGTTGGTCTGTTGGTCAATAACCAACAGATCCTGCCTGTTCATCAGGGACAAAATAAGCCCTGTATTGGCCACCAGGCAATATAACCTTCCACTTGTCAAAGAGAATGATTTAGGTGAAGATAATTTGCCAGTGTGTTTCTAATATAATAGAAGGTCTTAAATGGGATCCCCAAATGTCACTTTGCAGGACACCCCTCTGAGCTTTCCCCGGGCATTGAAGAGGAAGAGTCCAAGAGTGGCTGTGACGTCATGCCCAACATCTCTGATGTGCTGCTCCATAAACTACGAGTTCATAAGGCCCTCCCTGGCAGGTAAAACACAGCGTGGTCTCCAGAAAGCTTGATGTTCCTCCGGTTAGCTCAAGCAGAGCAATGGGATGTCTCTATCCATCTCTGTGTTGCATTCTTTGTGGGATACAGAGACAAATTAGACATGGAAGCCGGGGGTGGGGAACCAATGTAAAACTATGTGAATGAGAGCTGAAAGACAGCAAAAGTTCAGAGAAAAGAGAAATCACTGTGGTCTAGAAAAGTCGGAGGGGAATTACTGGAGGAGGCAACATTTCCTGGCAGGTAGGCTCTTAGAGTAGAATATCAAATCCCAGTCCAGAAAGTGGTTGGTTAGTATAAAATCCAGCCAAGGGAAGCTGACTCCCTCCAAATTCTACACAATTCCCATTCCGTCTTGCTCTAGAATTAATATCAGGAGAAGTTACTTTTTCTTTCAGGATTGAATTGAGATGGTGGGGATAGAAAGTTGGCTTTAAAACTCAGGAAAATATGGATTCAAGTCCTGACTGACATGTACTGACTGGGTTACTCTGGGCAGAGTCACCTAAACTCAATGCCCCAGGCTACTTTCTAAAACCAAAAATTGTGGGGAAAGTGTCAAACTGAATAGTTTGAAGAGAATTCCCTAAATGGATGAAATCACAGCCCACAATCTGGTCAAAAACAAAGAGAATTCAAGTCGTTAGGTTACAATAATTTTCCTTGACTAGTCTTTAAAGGCAAGATTTCCCGGTCTGGCCCATCATCTCTGAGAGCCATATTTCTGCATCACAGAAGTTAGAGTGCAGATTTATAATTGGAATGGATCCTGGGAAGCCATCTAGAGCAGTTTCCTCCTTTTATACATGGGGAAACTGAGGTTCACAGGGGTTAAATGTCTTGGACAAGTTCCCCCAAATAGTGGTCAATTCACTTTTTGAGCTCATCTATGACTCCAGATAAAATACTCTTCCCACTATGTCTTGCACTCTCTCAGACCTTTTTAGGAAGACCCTACCCCCTCTATCAGGCATTTGGTGGCCCTATCAGAGACAGCATATTAAGCTGCAGGAGGCCAAGAGAAATTCATATTTTCTTAACTAAGCCAACACAAAAAAGGTCAAGTAGTCTGAAACTTACTATAAAGCCATGATGTAGTCTTGGACTCAGGAGACTGAGACTATAGTTTGAGAGTGATGCCAGTAGAAAGATAATGGGGGTTTTTTTTTGAGGCAATTGGGGTTAAGTGACTTGCCCGAGGTCACATAGATAGTATTAAGTGTCTAAGATCCATTAAACTCAGGCCCTCCTGAGTTCAGGACCAGTGCTCTATCCATCACTCCATCAAGCTGCCCCAAATGTGGTCTGATGGAAAGAAAGCTGTATTTAGAGTCAGAGGACCTGTTTCAAAATTCTAGCTTTGCCACTTACTGCCTGGGAGACCCTTCAACAAGTACTATGATCTCTCTGGGTCTCATTTCCTCATCTGTAAAATGAGGAAATTGTACCAGACCATCTCTAATGTTCCTTTCCACTCTAGATAAATGAGGTTCTAAGATTCAAGACCTAAGATCAGAAAAAAAAAACCCTTGAATATCAATATAATCCTAAGTTTGTAACATTGAATGGGATGTGGTTTTTCCTCTCTATAAATTAAATGAATTGGTGATGGACTTAGAAATGGACAGGATTCTAGAACAAAGATTCTTTAACTGTGGCTCATGACCCTATATGGGTCTCATAACTGAATGTGGGGGGTCATTAAATTATAATTTATTATCAGTAAATGTTTGATTTCTATATTTAGTTAAGATAGTTATGTGGCTGGGGTTGTATACAAATTTCTTGGGTGAAAAGAAATGGTGAATGGAAAAAATTTAAGAAACCTTAGTCTAGAACAATCTCCTTGACTCACAAAGAGGGAAACTAAATCCTAGAGAGGTGCAAATTTCTGAAATAAAGCCCATTTCCTTTGGCCTGATTCTGTACTAATCAAATATCTATTTGGTACAAAATTTGTTCTCCCACCTAATGGACCTCCCTGCCAGTGGGTATTTACCCACTCCTCCATGAAAATTCCTCTGGTGATCTGAATCCAGAGCGATTTCTGTGCATTCAGGATCACACAAGGAGTGAACAGATGAGCCAAAATTTGATTCCAAATCTTCTGACTTCAAATATAGTATTCCTTTCTTTGCTCTCCCCAAAGTCCTATTCAGCTCTGCTGGTTTCTGATGATTCTAAGGACCAAATTTCAGTTCAGAGAATGGACTAGGTTCTTAAAATCAGGTGAATTTATTGGGTTCTTTACAGGCAGCCACAACAGACCCATTGCTGACAAATATCCTCTCCTCTGCCTCATTGCCCCTTGGTATGGTCAGTCCCAATCCAGCCCTACTTTGAGTTCAGTTCAGTTCAATAAACATTATTAAGCACTATGTGCCAAGTGCTTTATAAATATTAGCGTGTTTGATTCTCACAATAAACCTGGGGAGGCAGGTACTATTATTGTTCCATTTAAGTTGAGGTAATCAAGGCAAACATAGGTTAAGCGACTTGCCCAGAGTCACATAGCTAGTAAGTGTCTGAAGTAGGATTGGAACTCAGATCTTTTTGACTCCAAGCCCAAAGTTCTATAGTTTATTCTCCCTGGTAAATTCTTCCAAACTTCTGAAGAGTTCCTATTGATCAAGCAGATTATTAAATGGATGTGGAGGTGGGGCAGGAATTAGCTTAATGTTTTCTTTTTCAAATGGAAGAAATAAATCAAAGGATTTAATGAGGGAGGAAGGAAGGAAGGAAGGTAAGAAGGAAGGGAAAGAGGGATGGATGGAAGGAGAGAGGGAAGGAAGGAGGGAAGAGGAGAGGGAAGGAAGGAGGAAGGGAGGGAGAGAGGGAAGGAAGGAGGAAGGAGGGAAGAGGAGAGGAAGGAAGGAAGGAAGGAAGAAGGAAGGAAGGTAAGAAGGAAGGGAAAGAGGGATGGATGGAAGGAGAGAGGGAAGGAAGGAAGGAAGGAAAAGAGAAAGAAAGAAAGAAAGAAAGGAAAGAAAGAAGAGAAAGAGAAAGAAAGAAAGAAAGAAAAGAAAGAAAGAAAGAAAGAAAGAAAGAAAGAAAGAAAGAAAGAAAAGAAGGAAGGAAGGAAGGAAAAGAGAAAGAAAGAAAGAAAGAAAGAAAGAAAGAAAGAAAGAAAGAAAGAAAGAAAGAAAGAAAAGAAGGAAGGAAGGAAAAGAAAGAAAGGAAAGAAAGAAAGAAAGAAAGAAGAAGGAAGGAAAAGAGAAAGAAAGAAAAGAAAGAAAGAAAGAAAGAAAGAAAGAAAGAAAAATGGGAAGAAAGGAGAGAAGGAAGTACAGAAGGAAGGAAGGCAAGAAGGAAGGAAGGAAGAATGGCCTTAGAGCTGAGAAGATTTAGAGAACATTAATTCAACTCCCTGATTTTAGGAATAAGGAAAGTGGATCCTAGATGCCTGGCCCAATATATACAGTCAGAGTTATATTCAGTTCACTTCTCCCAAGTACCAGGCTACATTTCTAGAGCCACACTATTTCTTAATCCTACACTTCAGGTCTGACTTACCCCTGATGTTTCCAGGCCAGTATAGTCTAACTGAGGAAACTACTATCAGTGTTAATTGGCAAACCATCTATAACTTAGCATCTTTGGGAGTTGCTTGGAAGCAGGAAAGGGTTAATTGACTGGCTCATGGCCAAGCAGCTAAGTGTGCAATAGCAGTACCTGAATCTAGGTAGATATTCCCAAGTTTGAGACCCTATCTTCTGTCCATTTATTAATGTGCCCTCTGGAGTCTTAGCTATTGATTTTTTTTTAAATCTAAATGGAATAATCAGTGTTAATAATGGCCGCAGGAAAGGTAGAAATGCAAAGCTCCAGACTGGAGTGGGAGATTTGTTGTGAGTTGGCCCAGGGGCCACTCCTGTGGAAGATGGCAAAGTGAAGAACCTGATTCATCTAACTCTTAGCTAGGGGTGAGTCAGCCACTCGGTCCTAGGCCGGCTGCTCACAGCAAACAGCATCAGGGCAGATTCCCTAGCACCTAAACAGGAAGGCTCCCAGCAGCCTTCAGTCAGGGGTGACCAGCACCCCACCTCCCCGGAGAAGGGGTGACCTTGCCCCTCTGTCCAGGAGGCGGAGGAAGTGGGGCTTCCTGAGCATCTTATCCTCAATCTGTTCTCTTGTTGGGTGGGACAAAGCTCTTAGGTCCCTTGTTCTCCCTCACTTCCCACATTCAAGTTTGCACCACCCCAAGACAGGAAAGAAAGGGGGCCCAGCTTTATTTACAGAGTCCAGGGATTTTTAACAATGAGCCACCCTTTCTCACCGCCTCAAGAGCAGGAGATAAGACTTCTCTGCTGACTTGGGGGAAAAAACCGGTTCCTCCTTCGTCCTTGGCTAGCACCAGACATCCCCTCCACGCTAGATTCAAGCTTCCTCCTTTAAGAAAGCTGCTGCTTCCCTTGTTTCCTTTCAGTCTCTCCAGCCATAAATCTGGGGGACAGGCTAGAACAGCTTTTGAAGGCTCAAACATCCTCTCAAGCATGCTGTGCCCACTCAGTGCACTGGCTTAGAGCCAATCAGTCAACACCATTTATTAAATGTGTTCTATACTATGCTAGGTACCAGAGGTACAACACACACAAAAATTTAAAGTCCCTTCCCAGGAGAAATTATATTCTAGCAGGAGAAAGGGAGGAGGAAAACATTCTTGTTTATAGATATATACAAAACAGGTACATTTGGAAAAGAGGTATTAGCAGTTGCAGGGAAGAAGGGAGTATCAGGAAAGTCTTCATATAGAAGCCTGAAATTTCTTAAATCCAGGTAGTCCTGGCTCCAAGATCTGCCTTCGATTGACTAAGTAATGTCCCCTCTGGGCTTTTGATTTATTAGTTGATTATTTAAAATAAAATATTTTTTTAACTTTTATTTAAAATATTTTTATTTAAAATAACTTTTTAAAATATAATATTTATATAATACTTTTTATGTGTCAATTACTGTACTAAGTGCTTTACAAGTATTATCTCATTTGAGTTACCTTTCAGTTACCTTGGAGGTAAAATGATAAGCATCTTTTCCCCCCTTTCTCCTAGTGCTCCTCCGCTTACCGAAAAGGAAGTTGAGGTAAGTACCTCATAATTCTCATCAAAGTCCATTCAGATCCAGGCTGAACTGACCTGTCCCAATTCACATAGACTGAAGTTTGGGAGGGGAATGCCATGTGACTTACTTGGGGTCTGATCCACCATAATTCTTGGTAACCTTCATTCACTTTTGAGATCTTCATGTTTATTTACATCGGGGCTGGGGAAACTTTCAGCCAGGGGCCATTTGGATATCTGTAACATCATTCACGGGCCATACAAGATTATCAACTTATAGACCTCAAGCAGTGGGACAACTTAAGTAGTAGTTATACTTAGCTTTCAGATCATCATTGCCTGTGGTTGATTATGCAAATTATTTTGTAGAACATTTCCCACCTCTGAGATAGATTATAAATAGATAGATTAGATAGACAGACAGACAGATGGATGGATGGATGTATAAATGGATGAATAGACAGACAGATAGATAGATGTATAAATGGATGAATAGACAGACAGATAGATAGATAGATAGATAGATGAATGGATAAATGGATGGATGGATGGATAGATGGATGGATGGATGGATGGACAGATGGACAGACAGACAGATAGATGCATGGATAGATGGATAGATAGACAGATGGATATAGATAAAATAGAGGTATAGACAGATAGATGGATAGAAAAATATAGACAGACAAATACATAGATAGGTAGAGGATAGATAAACTGATTCATAAATAATGCTAATTAGGACAAAAGCCATTGGAATCTAGAGCTACTTGAAGTTTTCTTCAAAAAATCCTGAAAAATGACATTGGGAGCAGAGAAGGTAGGCCTTTTTCTGTGATTATGGGATGATTTAAGGAATTAACTTAATTCATAAAGAATTAAAAGATGGAGTTTATCTCTGCTTTACTTTTAAAAATTAAGAGTTGGTCTTTAACATCCTGGGATTAGGGGAAAAAATACTAGGCAGCTGCTGCAGAGCCAACTCATGTTGCTAATTTCTCCCACAAAGATTTGGTTGTATGTTAAGAGTCCCCAGATCAATACTTCAATCAACATTTATTGAGCACCTACACTGTGTCAAATACTATAATCCTGCAGAACACTAATTCAAGGGAAGTAAGCAGGGAGGGCAGTCAATAAGCATTTATTGAGCACCTACTATATATATTCTAGGCATTATAGCACCAATCCAGGGAAAGCAAGCAAGAAGGCAATCAGTAAACATTTATAAAGCATCTATTATGTGCCATACACTGTGCCAAACACTGGGGTTATAGAGAAAGGCATAAGAGTCCCTGACCTCAATGAGAAATCCATAATCTAATGGCTGAGATAGCCTGCAATAACCATATACAAACACACAAGACTAAACTAAACAGAGGGAAGTGGAACGGAAAAAAAGAATTAGCTGGAGCAGAAGTCATTCTCCTATCATGGTGTATCAGAGAGGGATGGGCAGCAGAAAAACCATTTCTTGTCCTTTGTTTTTCTGACATTTGCCTGCTTCTCACAAGCAAATCACATCCAGCTTAGAGAAGAAAGCTCCAATCAATGACAACATTGCTTTTTCAGAGCAGAAAAAAATATTTTTTGGCAGGGGAAATTTATGTGAAAAAAAAATTTTATCTCACCTCCCAAAATGGAGATGAGAGGAGATGACAGGAGGGGAAATGTGAGAAAATGTGTTCATGTACATATTTCATACCAGTGGTGACTGGTTTCAAAATACAGCCAGTTCCTAATTAATACTAATTAATTGTAGGGAAGGGGAAGTACTAAGTGGGGGCAAGGATAGGATCAACATCAGAACATTGAAAAGCAAAAATCACTAACTTCATTTGAAAAGGCATCCCAGAATTTTGCAGAATATTTGCCCATTTAATCACCTTTTCTTTGACTAATGCTAAAAAAGAATTTACCTGCCTTGTCTGAGTATACAGAAATAATAGATGGCATGAGGAATTTATTTATAAGATTATAGATTTAGAATTAGAAGTGACCTTGGAGTAAAATCCTCCAATTTTACAGATGAAGAAACTTGTTTGAGATCATACAAGTATAAGCAGCAGAGGGAGGATTTGTTCCCAGGTCTTCTGGTTCCAAATCAAATGCTCTTTCTGTTAGACTAGCTCCCTCCCTAATCCTGGGTGCCAGAGAGAACATAGCCTGGGATCGGAAGGGATCCCAAGCTGCCCATTGTAACACAGGATCCACAGACAGATAATGGAGAGAACTTCATCATAAATAATGCTTTCTCAGGCTACCCAAGGACAGAGTAGTATGACTGAGGACTGGCTGAATTTGAGAGTAGCCAGGTACTTGGGAAGGCGTTTGTGAAAGTGTGCCCTAAGTTGCTTGCTTAATAGCTGAAGACCATCAGCAAAAGCCCTAGCAAGATGGAGTCCTTCAGCCAATTAGTCTGGGCTCAAAATACCTACCCCCAGCCAGCAGCCAGTTGCATTTAACCCACAGAACAACCTCCTCTATGCATGGAAATGTCAATCATCATCATCATCTTCTTCATCATTAATAATAATTGATAATCAATGAAGTTCTTTAAAAAATTGTACATGTTTAACCTATATCTTTCTTGGGGAGAGAGGAGGGGGAAGGAGAGGAAGAAAAATTTAGAACTCAAGCTTTTGTAAAGGCGAATGTTGAAAACTATGTTTGCATGTATTTAGAAAAGTAAGATACTATTAAAATTTTAAAAATAGCTCTTTAAAGTTTGCAAAGTTCTTCATATACATTATCTTGTTTTTTAATCTTCACAAGAGATGGAGAAACTGAGACTTAGAGAGCTTAAATTCATTGTGGTCCCACACATAGTAAGAATCATAAGTAGAATTTGATGTTTCTGGTTCCAACACCCAAACTCAAAGCATTATACATATACATACATATATACATATACATACATATATATATATACACATTTCAAGATGTAGTCCCTTGCCCTTGAAAGCTCCCAGACTGGCACAGAGCTAGGGCATATTAGGGCTAGAGCTATATATAGGGATCTAGATCCCTATATATAGCTATCTATAGGGCATAGCTAGGACAACTTAGAATGTAAGTATGTGGGTAGCATCCATGGTGTTATATAATCAGCACAGAAAGAGAGCTTACTTCCACTGAAGAATTTCCATTTAGCCAAATCTCTTTCCCAGTGTTTTCCTACATAGGCTCAGGCCAGGAAGCCCTTGTTCTGTAATTTCCACTTTTTTAAAAGTCACTCCTGCACTCAGAGATTTTTTTTTGTAACTAATGTTTATACAAAGTTTTAATTGAACCTTAGGGGTCTTTAAAAAAAGTCTTCTGGCAGCCATTTAAAATTGCTATTTGGGCAGAATCTGGGAAATGTGATATGAACACTGGCCGAAGTCCCTTTTAAATCAACAAGACATATCTTCACACCAGTTTTCCTTAAATATAGCTTCTCCATGTGAAACTCTTCAGCCATAAATCTCCCCAGCTAATCCAAATTGCTTACCTTGGCTCAGCTAAGGACCCCTGGCTTATTTAAACTAAAGTGGCTATCATGGATTTTCTTCAATTCAGTGAAGAACAAAGTTGTATTGCGGGGGCAGAGAGGGGCAACTTTAATGAAATGCACTCTTTCCATTTCCTTTTACTTAAGTCTCCTATGGCCATATATTGCCAGTTTTGTGGCTTTCTGAAGTTTTTTCATAGGTTCTTAATATCTTAGAGTTGGAAGAAAAGGATTTAGCAGTCTTTGGATCATAATCTTAAATTGGAAAAGGCCTTTTCCAATCTCCTCATTGTACAGAAGGGGAAATGGAAGATCGCATTGATTGATGTGACTTGGATTGAATAAAGTTTGAATGACTTGGCCAATGTCACAGAGCCAGTGACTGGCAAGTCCAAATGCAAAAGTAGAGACCACATCTAATCTAATGTTCTTCCTAGAATCTCTTGAAAAGCCTCAACCCCACTCATCCCCTCCATTGTCCTCATGTGGTGGTTGAAATTTCATTCTCACGTATCATTGGAAGGTAAGACATTCAAGTTATCTGGGAAGAAGAGCAATTCTTCTTATTTTATTTTTCAGTCATTCTCATCCATCAACACCTTGCTAAGATTTGGTTTATCTCCTTAGGCTTAAAGAACAGAGCCCTGTTGAGGGAGGTTTTGTCAGGCACATGGAAATGTTTTGGTAAGCTGTGTCAATGCAGATTCTTGTGATAGAAAGAAAACTGATTTATAATCAGAAGATCAGAATCCAATTATCAACTCTATGGCTAACTACCCATAAGGAGTCAGTTCAGTTGTCTGAGCCTTTTTTCCTCATTGGTCAATTGAGATGGTTGGATTTGATGTCTCAAATTCCAATCTACAGATAACTCATAAACTAGATCTTCTAATATACAGCAGCTCCTGCTTGCCCTTCTCCCCCTCCATAGAATGTGTTTGTCCAACTGTCCTTGGCCTTTCGAAATGACAGCTACACCCTGGAGTCGAGAATTAGCCAAGCTGAGAGGGAAAGGAACCTGACAGAAGAGAACACGGAGCAAGAACTAAATAACTTCAAAGCGTCAATCACAGTAAGGAAGGAACTTGGCTTGGAGAGTGTCCAAGAGCCAACCCATCCCCAAGATGTCCCAAGGCTATAGCAAACTGCTTCCCCTAGGGAGAGGGAGGGGAGGGGAACTGTGTATATGAGAGTTGGATGAGTTACATAGAAAGGGGGTTAAGTGATGGGGACCAGGGAATTAAATTATAAATTAAGAATTGATTATATTTAAACCAGAAGGTAGTTGGTGGGCAGAGGAAAAGGAGATGCCCTATTTTCAGTTGCTAAAATGACCATATCTGATCAGTCAATGAAGAGACAACATAACAAAGTCAATAGAGGGCTGCCCTTGAAGCCCAGAAGATCTGTTGAGGTCCCATCTCTGTGTCATATTATGGCTGTATGATCTTGGGCAAGTCAAATTGCAGCGAAGGTGCCCTGAATTGGTAGAAGGAATTTCCTTCCTCATCTGGGGGCTTCTTATATCACAAATTGACAGATTCAGTTTTATCCTCTTATCTGCCATCCAAAAAGCAGCCCTGGTTTGGAATGGTTTTCCAAGATTATTCTGCCTGAGGAGGAATGGGGAAAAGGTTTGTCGAAGCAAGAGCTATGGGCTGAGATCATCTGTGTAGGTGTATGACCTTTTGGAGTCTTTTTAGTCCTAGAGAGAGACTACCTTCTTCTCCCTTACCTCTTGATTCCCTTCCCTGGCTGCTAGTCAGTGTCCAGTTGTTTGTTTCATTTTTATTTGGCGTTTTAAAAAATCCTTTGTCCAGATTTTTTGATTTGTGCATGAAGCTCACCCCCCCAAATTTGCCAAAGTATAAGGATGAATCTGACTAAAGGGCAGTTTGAATCTCTTACTAACCAGGAAGAGCTTCTCCAGGGCAGGCCAGCCAATCCAGAGGCTCTAGTTCAGCCCCTAAGCTCAGCTACAATGGGATGAGGAAAGGGCAAGGGCAAAGGAAAGGATAAGCTAGGGCAGGGAGGGGGAGCATTCAGATTTCCCCATTCCTGCTTCCCTTCATCCCAACTCAGAATATTCCATCTTCTCCCTCCTTTCAGTCTTCAGCATCTATCTGGCAGCCCTGTGAACACCGAGAGACCTATGAGAAACTGTTGGAAGACATTGCCGTTCTACATCGCTTGGCTGCTCGCCTCTCCAGCCGTGCCGAAATGGTTGGGGCAGTTCGCCAGGTCAGACTACTGGCCTTCCTCCTTCCACTTCCTCACTTCAGACCCTGCTCATCTCAAGACATTGCTGATCCTAAAGGAAGTAATCGGGCCTTCCATCATGGGGCTGTAACCTATTTGTTGAATTTATTAGCCTAAGAAACCACTGCTGGGGACACAGGTACCAAGTGGCCCTGACGGACATGATAGGAGAGTGAGCTGCATGGATCCTCCCTTAACTCAGATCTCATCCCCAAAATGAACCTAAATACCTATTATGTGCCAAGTACTATGCAGGGATGCAAAAGGGGAGGTGGTGGAATGGTCCCTTCTAATGGGTAAGACAACATGCAAAATAACCATGTACATACAAGATATAGACAAGGTAAATTGGAGGTAATTTCTGAGAGAAGGTATGGGCAAGCTTCATGCAGAGACTGAGCTTGAGCTGAGTCCTAAGAGAAGCTAGGAGGCAGAGGTAAGGAGAGAGAACAATGCAGGCATGAGGAACAGATAGCTGATGAATGGAACGTAATCCTCAGAGAACCTCAAGAACACCAGAGTGAAAAGTGAAACCCAGAGAGAGGAAGGGCCTTACCCAGGACAGATCATACAAATTGGGCTGAATCTAGGAGATGAAACATACGAAAGACTAAAAAAAGTCTTATATCTGGATCCAAATAATCAACTTCACAACTTGAGAAGCCTCACGTGGCTAGACAGCTTCTGAGGAAAGCTCTGGTGGCTTTCACTGACTACCGTAGTGGGATATGGCAGCAAAGAAAGTCAATGAAATCTTGGGCCACTTTCAGAGACGTATGATATCCAAGACTTAGCCTTATCCATAGCTGGAGTTCAGGTGTGTGAGTCCCATTTTAGTAAGGCCATTGGTGAACTGGACAGAGCCCACAGAATGGCCAAAATGGGAAAGCGCTTCAGTTCATGCCAGGAGAGTGTTAATTAAAAGTACTTGGATGATTTAAGAGGAACAGAGTAGCAATCTTCAAATATTGGAGAGCTGTTTAATGGAAGAAGTATTAGATTTATTTGGCCTGACATTAAAGGCAAGGGTTAGATGTAGTAAAGCAGCATTTTAGACACAATATTAGAGAAAATTTCCTACCAATTCAAGTTGTCCCAAAATTTAAATGGGCTTCCCTGGAGGGTAGTGAGTTTCCTCTCAGTGGAAATGTTTAAATAAAGACTAAATGATAGACATGGGAATAATAGGAATTCTTATTCAGGTATGGGTTGGACCTCTGAAGTTCTTTTCTCTCTGGAAGTCTTTGGGTTTAGGATTAGCTGAGAAAGAAGTGTTCTCTGAACTTGACATCCCCTCTCCTGTCTCAGAGTATCACTAGCTGGGTATCCTTCATGCCTGGAAGCCACTCTCCTTCATCTCTGCCCCTCAGAGCCCTTCTGTTCCTTCAAGGAATTATCTCCTTCGAAAAACTTCCCCTGCTGCCTCCTCCAGTCACTAGTAGTCTCTTCCCCTTTAAATTATCATGTGTCATACTCACTATATACATACTATAGCTTTCCAAGAAAATGAAAGTTTTTGAGAGTCTGGTTTTGCCTTTATAATAATCCCAGTACCCAGAACAGTGCCTGGTAACTGATAGGTGCTTAATTATGGTGGTTGTTAAGTTGTTTCAGTCCTGATTCTTTGTGACACCTTTTGGGGTTTTCTTGGCAAAGACTCTGCATGGTCTGCCATTTCCTTCTCCAGCTCATTTTACAGGAGTTGGGGGGAGGGGAATGGAGGCAAGCAGGATGAAGTGACTTGCCCATAGTCATAGATAACAAGTATCTGAAGCTGGATTTGAACTCATGAAAATGACATTTCCCTGACTCTAGGCCCAGCACCTTATCCATTGTGCTGCAAATGCTTGGCCTCTATTGAAGGTCTCATGTCTCTGGGGGGTGGGCCTTTTGGCTGTCATGTCATTCTGTTGACTCACATTGATAGTCTTCACTTATTTTTAGCTATTCTTCTCTATGACATTTAGCTTGGCAAATATGCAGGGTGTCCCAAAAGTCTTGGTGCAAGATTAAGCTACTAAAACTTAAAACCTGCACTAAGGCTTTGGATCCATCCGTCCTTATAAAGGCTTTTATGGAAGGGTACACTACCTAAATGGTTTTTGAGACCTTTCTCACCTCAGACATGCTGTCCTCCAAGGCTCTGAAGTCTGTCCTATATTCTGAAGTCTTCCCGGGTATTATAGTGCAAAAAGCATCAGATAGAATAAGAGAATCTGGATCTGAACCCCACCTTTATTGTTGACCCAATTTGGTCAAGTCACTTCAGCTAACTGAGTCTCAATTTCCTTATCTGTAAAATGAGGAAAACTGGATGAAATCATCTCTAAAATTCCTCTAGTTCTAGATCTGGGTTCCTTTGGTCTTGCCTCTAGTATTTCTATTCATCCATCAATCAAAGTTATGATTTATCTGTCTTGATTCTTTAATCTTATCTACCTCTTCTGTCTCTTTCCTCTTAGGAAAAGCGGATGTCCAAGGCCGCAGAGGTTATGATGCAGTATGTAGAGAATCTGAAGAGAACGTATGAGAAGGATCACGCAGAGCTCATGGAATTTAAGAAATTAGCAAACCAGAATTCAAGTCGAAGCTACGGCCCCTCTGGTAAAACCGAGTGGAATTTCTGTCATCCCAGAGAGTCTCTCTCAGGTCCCTGGGGAGCATAAAGCCTAGGCTTGCAGCAACAAGGCAGGCAGCTCGTGCCATGAACTACCCAGTTGTGTACCAGCCATTGTGTTCAGAGCTGCAGATTCATAGAAAGGCAGAATTAGACCCTGCCCTCCAGCAGCTGATAGTCTAATGAGGAAGACAACATGTAAATGTATGTACAACAAGCTATAGAAAGGATGATGAGGGGGTCATCTCAGAGGGAAAATGTCTGAGTGGGACAGAGATCTTGCAGAAGGTGGGACTTTTGCTGAGCTTTGAAGGAACCAGGGAAACTACGGGGCAGAGATGAGCAGGGAGAGTATTTTTGGCATGGGGAATGGTGGGCTGGGGGAGGAAGTGTTTTGTTGGAGGAATGCCCAGGAGCCCCAGAGTCACTGAAGTAAAGAGCTTGAAGGTGGAAAGGTATCAGGCAAAAGACAACCAGAGGATTTTACATTCGGTTCTGAAGGCAACAGGGAATGCCTAGAGCTTGTTGAATAGGGGATGATAGGGACAGATCTGTATTTTCATAAAATCAGTTTGATAGATGAGTGAAGAAGGGCCTGATCTGGGAAAGACTTGAGGCAAGGAGACCAATCAACAATCCATTGAAATAGTCCAGGTGAGAGGTGATAAGGTCAGATAGGTGATATGGTGGATAGAAGACCAGGCCTGGAGTAGTTTTGTGAGCCTGAGTTAGTCACAACACCATACACCTCAGTTTCCTCCTCTGTAAAATGAGCTGGAGAAGGAAATAGCAAACCACTCTATTTTTTTTTCAAAAACAAAAACAAAACAAGACAAACAAAAAATATATAAATGGGGTCACAAAGAGTTGGACACAATTTAAAAACAACTGAACAACATTGTGGATATTGGATTAGATGGCCTCTTAGAAATCTGACTTGGTGATTCTATCCATCAGTTGGAAGCAGATAAGTGGGAGCTAAAAGAGTTTTTGGAAGCAGAAATGGGATTAAAAACATTAGGCAGAAAATGCAGAATGTAGAAGATATACTTCCCATAAGTGAGCATTGACTACAAGGTACATTCATTCAGTTCTCTTTAAAATTAAGGAAATACTGAGGATGAGAGGACTTTTATTCCAGTTTCAAGCATGAAACATCTGCTATGTTGTCTTGTGGGTCTGGGGGTGAGAGAGATAAATCAATAAGACACAGACTTGCCATCAGCCAGCCCATAGTCATGGAGAAAGGAAATGAGACACACACACAGATGGATGTAAAACAAGTTAGAATATTGTAAATACCTCAATAGACTCTTAAACAGGGCTCTTTGAACTTTTTCCACTCATGATCCCTTTTTACCCAAGAAATTTTTACATCATCCCAGATTTATAGCTAAATAAAATAGATATTCAAATCATGCATTTACTGATAATAAATACAATTTCATGACCTCCCCCCACACACACACACACACATTCATTTACATGATCTTAAATGGGGTTAGAACCCAGTTTAAAAAGCTTTGCTCTAAAATGCCGTGAGATCAAATGATTCACTTCTGGCAGCTGAGCACAGCAATAAGTTTTCTGGTACAGGGGCATCGGAATGGAGTGTTGAAGGCTGGGTGGGATAGCAGCAGGTAGAGACAGTGGGAAAGAAGGCCATTCCAGACCAGAGAAGAGTATGGGCAGAAGCCCAAAGGTGAGATATTCCAGGAAATGTCTGGGGAGGTGGGGGAGTGAAACGTCCAGTTTGGATGAAGCCCAAACTTTATGAGCGAGGAAAGAAGTGCACATGAAAGCTGGGAAAACTGGAGCCTGATAGGATGCAGGCATCCTGAAAAATGACCTTGTTTACTCCATATATTTTGTTGATTGAAATCCAATACTTACAAAATGGAACCAAAGAAATAATTGAGAAAACAGTGAACGGCCTCTCAAGGTTCATGTGAGGGCAAAAAGAAATTATACAATAGTTTTAGGAGTTGATGACTATCTTAGACAATCACCTGCTTCTCAGAGAAGTTAAGGGAATCATTGCCAATGGACACACAATTAGAGATAAGATTTTAATCCAGTTCTTTTCTTAACTCTAAGTGGAGATGTCTATGCATTATACCACAAGGTGCAACAGAAGCTAATTAGCATTACTAATAAAGATAAAAGTCAGAAGACCTCCAGATTCCAAGGCTGAATTCAGGTGTTTCTCTGTGATTGGTTATAAGAGATGTGATCCAAGCCTGGTCTATTAATCCACTGGCTTTTTGGAAATAAAGCCAAATTACAAGAAAATGACCAAAACCACCATTTGGATGCATGTCTGGATTAGTAGAAATATGATGTGATGGTTAATCATTTTCCAGTCGTGTGTGACTTCACGACCCCATTTGGGGTTTTCTTGACAGAGATACTGGAGTAGTTGTGCTTTTCCTTCTCCAGTTCATTTTACAGATGGGGAAACTGAGGCAAATTGGGTTAAGCGACTTGCTTCAAGTCACACAGCTCATAAGTGTCTGAGGATGGATTTGAACTCAGAAGAGAAATGTTCTTGACTCCTGGTCTGACACTCTATTCACTGCACCCCTAATAGAAATAGAATACCTTGAAAAAATGGGGTGACAGTCCTGGCCTCTGCCCTGCTCAGACCACAGACTGGAGTGTTATGTTCAGCCTGGGTGAAGGACATATTCTAGAATGTGTCCAGGAGAGCTAGCTCATCTAGGCAGTGAATCCCTCCTACTGGAAGGATTCAAGTGCATGAGCATATATGTGCCAGGGATGTTATAACATGGGCTTCTGTGGATGCATTAGGCAGCATGTGATGTCCTTTCTGCTCTAAGATTCTGTTTTCCTAAAAGTGAGCGTCCTGGGTGAAAATTGTCCTTGATAATAATGGCTGTTAGAATATAAATAAGATCTACAATAACTATTTTAAGTAATGCTTTAAGGTTTGCAAATCACTTAAATTATGCACTCTAATAAATCCTCACAATAACCTTCAAGGCAGGTACTATTACTATCATTTTAAAGATGAGGAAACTAAATCTGAGAGAGATGAAGTCTCTCAAAGAAACACAAGAACTCAGGGTCACACAAATGCTTGAGGTAGACTTTGAACTCAGAACCACTTAAATCCAAATGTAACTCTCTCTCCACTGGGTAACCTAGGTCTCCCTACAGAGCTGACTGTTTTTGCCCCATGTCTTTTCATTTCACTTTCAGGCCAGTTGCTAGAATCATCAGAAATCATTTCCTAGCAAGTAAAGCGCGTGCCAGAGGGAATCAGAGTGCTGGCTATTGAGAGATAAACAGCACAAGAAAATGGACCTTTTAGAGACCACAATTCCTGGATATTGCAAACATCCTTAGTTACAAAGAATTGGAGGAGGGGGAATGCAGAAAGCATATCCCAGATGGAGAAACCTTTATAAACAGAATGTTCAGAGAGTTTTCTGGGGAATATCAGCAGCTTTTTTCCAAAACCAAGGTAGAGATGCACAAAGCTGTTTTGGCTCAAGTTTAGGAAATGAGGGCCTAAAATACCTGGCTTAGCAAACAGCTCATCCCCAATGTTTAGAGTTGGGAGAGTGAGTTAATTCATTCCTAATCTCAACACCCAGAAACCCAGTCCAACATTTCTCAAACCTAGCCACTGGGTTTATTGACAATATATGAAACACCAGCCCAGAAAGGGTGCAAGGATACATATACTTGTCACTGGCTTCTAATAGGTTAAGTTTAGATGCTGTAGTGTCCAAACTGCCGGCTTAGCATAGTATCTGGCCCATAGTAGGTGCTTTATAAATGCTCGTTGTCCTGACAAGCTTGCTATGAATGGCCACAGCAGTTAGGGGCAGTAATGTTTTAGAGTCATAAGGGCAAGGAAGTCTGGAGTTTTTATTCCGATATTCCATCCCATGGCTAGAAGATCCCAAGCACCTTTCAAACACCGAATAGTGATAGGGATGCACAGAGAGAGGCTGCTAGAATTGTTTGGGCGTCAGAAATCACATCACTGGATCCCCATTGTTTTTGTCTACCTGTCTCCTGCTAACCGGCCTGCATCAGAGAGTTGCTGTGAACTTCTCACTAGAACCTGAGCATTTACATATCTGTCAACTGGGAGCCAGTTTACTGAGACTTCAAAGAACCAGACTGGGCAATTATCCAGATGTCTTCCTATGTGTCCCAGCGGCTCCCCCATTTCCTCCCCCTGTGGTTGGGTCAGAATTTGTATAAGTAAGGATACTCCATGTATGTGTTTACATTATAATTTTAGACAAATAATCTGGTAGCATTTCCTTCATTGAAGTAGCTTGGATTGTGTGAATGGGACTAGGATCAAAAAGCCCTGAGTTTTAATTCTACTTGTGTTAATCACTACTTGTGTGACTGTGGGCAAGCTCTACCGGGGTCCTCAAACTTTTTAAATAGGGGGCCAGTTCACTGTCCCTCAGACTGTTGGAGGGCTGGACTATAGTAAAAACAAAAACTTTGTTTTGTAGGCCTTTAAATAAATAAACTTCATAGCCCTGGGTGAGGGGGATAATCGTCCTCAGCTGCTGCATCTGGCTCATGGCCATAGTTTGAGGACCCCTGCGTCTACATCCTCATCTGTAAAATGGAGATAAGAATAATAGTACTTACTTTACAGGGCTGTTGAGAAGATCAAATAAGATAACTTATGTAAAGCTTTTTGCAAGCCTTAGAAATGCTAGCTACCATCATCATCATCATTATTCTTATCATGACCCTCCCATTTTGTTGAGCATCCCTTAAATTAACAATTATTAGGCACCTTCTGTATACCAGGTCTTGTTATGAGAACTATAAGAGACATACATATAAATAAGACATGCTCACTGCCCTCATAGAGGATACACTCAGAGTAAGAATAAAATAGATTCACAAAAAATATATAAAATCAAACATGTGATAAATGCGTATAAACATGATAAATGTATTGGTACTTAATAAATGCTTTTTTAAATTGAATTGAACCTTAGAAAACAGACATGGTGTTCACCTTGCAGCTAGGAAAACCTTAATGCAAGTCTGACCTCGAGTGATTAATAGTTATGTAATTCTGGACAAGTCATACAACCTCTGTCTCAGTTTCCACAACTGTGAAATGGGAATGACCTACCTTCCAGAGTTGTTGTAAGAATAAATTTCAGTGAGGTGATTCAAGTCAATTCCAATAGACTTGTGAGGGAGAAAGCCATCTGCATCCAGAGAGAGGACTGTGGAGACTGAGTGTGGATCTCAATAAGTATTTTCACCTTTTTGTTGTTGTTTGCTTGCTTTTTTTCTTTCTCTTTTTTTCTTTTTTGGTCTGATTTTTCTTGCAGCATAATAAAAATAGAAATATGTATAGAAGAATTGCACATATGCAATTTCTTGCCATTGGAGGAGAGTTTAGGGAGAAAAAAAATTTGGAACACAGGTTTTGCAGGGATGAATGTTGAAAACTATACATATATTTTGAAAATAAAAAGCTATTATTAAAAAAAAAAAGGAAAAAATAAGTTGCAAGGACAGTAATGCTGGCATTGTTACTGCCATTATTATTATTATAAACAGTCTGTGACCAGATATATCCTTGAATCTTTTCCAACCTGGTATGACCACTGACTTATCATCTGTTAGAAGAGCTTGATGAAGATGTTACTAGGCAGAACAGTGGTACAGCAGGCAGGAAAATGCTGGGTGATGCTACTGCATAGTGGAATAAGGGGGTTCAAGAGTCCTGGACTCTGAGCTGCAAAAGTGGCCCCACCCAATCAAGAATTGATTAGGTACCTATTACAGAGTAGACACTGCGCTAAGTGTTGAGATATAAAGAAAAAGAAAAAATTTCCTTGCCCCCAACGAGCTTACATAGAGATACATAGAGATACAATGAGATACATAGAGAATAAATGAGAGATAACCTAAGGGAGGAAGGTGGGAAGACGAGGAAAATCTTACCACAGCAGACTGTTGAGCAGAGTCTTGAAGGAAGCCGGAGATTCACAGAGGTGGAGGAGAGGCTATGGAAGGGGCCAAAGATTTCATTTCAGAGTGTCCCTCCACTCTCCCCCAGCTTCATGGAGGGCTGAGCCAGGAGCATTTGCAGAGTGGGGGTCCTTAGGACAATTTCTAGTACTTTCCTCTATGACTTCCCTGAATTTGATCAGAAGTGATTGACGATGTTCTCTGTGTCTCTTCCCATTGCTGCAGAGGATGGAGTCCCCCGCGCCACCAGGTCCATGTCTCTCACTCTGGGAAAGGTAGGCTGCCTGCAAGGAAATACAGTGGAAGGGAATTGCTCACTGGGTGCTCCATCATAACCTAAGACCAGGGTCTTTTAAGAGAGAAAACCATCTAGATAGGAATTCACTAGACATTCACTTCTTAGGTGATCTTGAACCTTAATCTTTCTCTGATAGTTTCCTTATCTACCGATAGGAAGTCCTGGAACCTGCAGAAGGACAGCTAAGTGAGACAGCCAATAGAGCTCTGGGACCAAGATCCAGAAATTAAATCTAGCCTGAGACACTTACTAGCTGTGTGACTCTGGACAAATTATTTAATTTCTGTATGCCTCAGTTTCCTCAACTGAAGAATGGGGATAATAACAGCACCTACCTCCCAATAATGCTGTTAAGGATACAATAATATTTGTGAAGCACTCAGCACAGTGCTGGTATGCTTCACGGGATATATGTGAGGACCCACTCATATTCAAAAGCCCCTTCCTAAAATTAAGGATCCATTGGATGGGATCATGGGATCCTAGAAGCCATTGATTTCAACCTTCTTATTTTACAAATGAAGAAATTTCCACAACTAGTAAGAATGTAAGTGAGATTTGAACTCAAGTCAAAGATTTCAAAATTAGAGAAAACTTCTTAATACTCAGAGCCCTCAAATGGAATATCTGCCTTATCAAGTCTGGTCAGATAGTCTCTCTTTGTCACTAGAGCTATTTAAAGTAGGTGACTACTGGGCAGGGGTGCTACAGAGGAGATTTTTGCTTCAAGCAGGAGGGCATATTTTTCCATTTTTCATAATTCATATTTCAAAATTTTCAAAAAAAATTCCCCAACTCTTTTTTTCCCATAGATTCAAAGGATAGGAGAGCAGGATAGAACTTTTAACCAGGATCTGATTCAACCTATTCCACCACCTTTTTATACAGTGAAAAAGTGAGACTGAGAGTGATTATGTGTATTGAAGACTAAAAACATCTGTTCTCTTACCTGAGAAATCTCTATTTCATCCTCTCGTTTTTTTTTTTTATCAATTTCCTAAAATTATTATTTCTCCCAGAAGACTCTGGTCCAAAAATGAGTCCCTCAAGACACATGGCTTTAATGTGGAATGATCTCTGATCACCCTGATGTACACACACACCCCTTCCCCTCTCCCCATTTTTATCAGTTAGGACAGCCACCATTATCCCAATGAAGATGGCCAGGCTCGTGGCCTTCCTGTTAGTCAATCCTTTTCTTCCTGCAGAACATGCCCCGTCGGAGAGTCAGCGTGGCCGTAGTCCCCAAGTTTAATGCTTTGAACATTCCTGGCCAGCCTTCCAGCACATCACCCATCCCATCCTTACCAGCCCTGGTGAGTATGACTAGGGGAATGATGGTGGTCCAGAACTAGACTTTGCAACAATGGAAGGGAGGACCTCCAGGGGCAGAAAAGAAGCCAGAGAAAAATAGTGACCTTAGTGTGAGCTTATAACTCATTCAGTCATGCAGCAGACCATCTTTTCTTTTGTCACTGACTTGGGTAAGGACATTGAGGCCTTGAATTTTGGGTTGAATTTTACACTTTACAACACAACTTATAATTCACTCTGCACAATTCAAAGGCAAATGTGGATTAAAGATAAAAGATCTGGCCTTGGATTTAGGGAAACCTGGGCTCGGATCCTACCCTTGACACATTCTGGTCATATAAACTCACTCTGGACACTTAATCTCACAATAATCAAGTCAGTTCTTCAAGGCTATAAGTTGCACTGAAGGCAATGACCAATATTGGCAGAGCAAGTTTCCTTATGTGGGAGTTTCCTTTATCAATGACAGAATAGGTCTAGTTTCTCTCTCTATGGACAATATAAGTTTGTTGTTGTCTTAGCCAATATTATTTCTCCAAGAAGGATAGAAGAATTAATGTAGCTTCAGACCCTTTTGGGGAAAAAAAGGCAAAAAATCTCAAATCTCATTACAAGAAAATTTCTTTATCACATATTATTTCTACACCCCACATATCTTTATGTTTCTCTGTGCGATTTTTTTCTTGTGTGTCTTTTTTGTATCTCTCTTCTCTCTCTCTCTCTCTCTCTCTCTCTCTCTCTCTCTCTCTCTCTCTCTCTGTCTCTGTCTCTGTCTCTCTCTTTCTCTTTCTCTCCTTCTCTTTCTCCTCCTCCTCCTCCTTTTTCCCTCCCTCCCTCTCTCCCTTCCTCCCTCTTTCTCTACCTCTCCCCCAGAAGAAAAGAGCATGACTATTATTTGTATTATCAGCAATAAGAAGAAAGCTATAGCTAAGTTCTATTCACAGCTATATTGTTCTGCCAAACAAGAGCAGATTTCCTTTGGTTTCTCTCCCCCTCCTTTGCCCTGATTCAAACTTCTTGTGCAACTACAATCTCACTCAACCTAAACTCCCAAACCAAGGACCAAAATAAAACCACCAACATGAAATCTAGGAGCTTGGAGAAAGAAAGGGGACCATAAGCATAATACACTCCCACCATTCCCTCTCTTAAAACTCTTGTTTTTAGAGTCTTACTTTTTAATTTTCTTTCTTCCTTTCTCCCTCCCTCCTTCCCTTCTTCCTTACTTCCTTCTTTTTCTTTCTTTTCTTCCACCCATCCTTCCTTTTTTCTTTTTCCTTCCTTCCTTCCTTCTCTTTCTTTCTTTCTTTCTTTCTTCTTTCCTTCCTTCCTTTCTTCTTTCCTTTCTTTCCTCCTTCCTTCCTTCCTTCCTTCTTTCCTTCCTTTCTTTCCTCCTGTGTGAAAGAACTTCCAGGAATGTTTAAATTCCTTTTCTATATTTTATTTTTCATTATTTCTATGTCTCTGTGACCTGCATAAGTATATTGAAAAAAATATACTTATATATTATACTAACATACTAACATAAGTGTGTTAGCCAATATTTACTTAAACTTTAGATATATTTACTTAATCTAAAATGATGACATTTATCACTATTCAATGTCATCAATATTTAGACTATTAGTTGAATGTTGTTAGCTTAGCAATCTAAATTTTTGAAGGTCTGTTGGCACTCATGTCTAACATTCAATTAAGGGGAGAGGGCATCTATTTTCTTAATGTTCCCCAACCTTTGATGTAATTCTTTGTAACCAAACCTGTAAAAACTGTATATCTTTCCTAAATCTTTAGCCCTTCTATCATGAGCTTTCTCTCTTTCCCTCCTCATGGTGGAATTGCTCATTCTCATGAGAATCTATTAATAAACAACAACTTTTCTGCTTTTTACTTCCAGAAGTCTCTGAGTAGTCATTTTTGGATAGGAGTTCTATCCCTCACATTCCTTCCTTTTAGATTTCTAGATGTTTCATCTCTAATCTGGAAATATCAGTTTTCCAACACCCTATTTACTTACAGATTCCATTACAAGAAAACATCTTGGACATCCTCTGAGTTCACTCTAAGCAGGATTTGACCCATAAGAGCTCTGGGGAGCTGGAAACTTTGGTAGAAATAATAACACACTGGTGTGCCTTCTGCCTAGCAATGCACAGCACATGAAGAAGTCTGGGATTATGGCTGCTGTCTTAAAAAAAGGAACAGGCAAATGAACTCAATGAATTGGAAGGATTCAAAGGTTCAAACTCTAAAAGCTGAACAGATGGAGAGGAAGCAGTAAAAGGAAGCAAATCACCCTCACTAATCTTTCAATCCCCCATTCAGACTGAAAAGGACAGAGGAAGGCTTAAGGGAATCTATGATGATGGCTCAGGAGTTAAAGTGACCCTTGAGAGTACAGGACATCTGGGGGATAGAAGAGAAACTCACTTGTCTAACTATGTATATAGGACATACTGTCCACCTGCATGTTTTGCTCTGATTTATTTATGGGAATGAAAGATTTATCTTATTTTCACTACAGGCTGAAACACCAAATGGGAAAGGAAACTCCTCAGCTTCCCTGGCTCCACCAGGACTTTTAGAGAAGTAAGTTTTCTGGTTTGATTTTTCATCTTGAGGTTGCCTAGAAACTTGCTTTGGTTGGTGGGCTATTTCTCTGTCTTTCTGCACTCTCTCCTTTCTCACTTCTTTCATCTTTGCCTAAGCTCTCCTCTCCTATCTCACCTCTTCAACCTCTTTTCCTTCCTCTTCCCCTTCCAGCACATATCATCCTCCTTTGTCCTGTCCTTTCTCTCTATAATTTTCATCCCCTCTATCTTCCTTTACTTCCTCTTTCCTTCTCTTCTTCCCCTTCTCATCCTCTCCCTCTTTTTTTCCCTTTCCATCTCTCTCCACCTTTCCTTTTTCTCTTTCCACTTCGCACATTTGATCCCTTTTCTCTTCTTCCCTCTCCCTCTTCCTCATCTCCTCTCTTTCCTCACTTCTCTCTTCCCTTATTTTTTTCTCCCCACTCTCCTTCTATCTCCCTCTCCACTCCTCTCACATCCTTTTGCCTTTCTCCTTCTGTCCTATCTTTCTCCTTATTTTTCCTTCTCTTGCTCCTTTCCCCAACTCCTACCCTCAAGGCCAAAAAAAAGTGATCTGAATTTATGAACTTTTATGGAAAATTATTTATTTGGCCCTCCAAGGGTCCAAGAGACTGTAGTTTGACCCATGTTATTGCAGTTTATAAAATTATGAAGAAAATATGTTGAATTTTGTGCTGATCTGAGGTCTTGGCTTCACTTGGGAAAGTTTCCTATTTCAGGCTCCTGTGCTCTGTGCATTTCTTTCCATTTTAAGACAGAAAAGCTAGGCAACCGAACCCATTCTTATGATACAGGGATCTGTATGACCCAAATAGATCATTTATTTTGCAGAATCTTTCCCCACCTGGCTGAGGACTCAGTCCTCGTAAAGATTTTTCTTCCCCCATCAACTGGAAATGTTGCCTCCCACACAATCAAGAAAAAGAGGGATTTTTTTAAAGTCATTTACTCTTTCTTTAAATAATCTTCGATTTAGATTTTCTATTAGGGCATAACAATATAGATCTAGAACTAGAAGAGACCTTTAAAGTCATTCTAATACAAGTTCACACACATTACACACAGAAAGAAACTGAGATGAATTGACTTGCCTCAAGATTTTAAGTGATAGACTCTCAAGTCAGGGAGAGATAGAGAGAGAGAGAGATTCAGAGAGACAGAGATAGAGAAAGAAAGATGGGATGACTTTAGAAAAACATGTAAGCTCCCTTCTAGTTCTGAAATTCTACAATTTTGTAATTCTCAATGAAGCAGAGAAGCAGATGGGGGAAATTCTATGTATAATCCTCAAGGGCTCATAATCCAAAAGTCTTGTAGAAGCTTTGTAAGACATGTTTCCCATTACTTTCTGGACTGGTCTTGGGTAGACTCACCATCACATTTCCAGAGCACATAAATGGAGAAGGGATGGGTAGATGTGTGAAAACACTAGGCTGGAACCTGGGAGAATTGACAAAGTCAAGAATTGAAGACTGGCTGCTTTGATTATCTTAGGGAAAAGATCTAAAATTCCTCTACTTTGGCTGGGACTTGTAGCTGGATCCCAGATCAATAACCACCACAATCCCACCAAACCCCTTCCTTCTCATCTGAAAAAGATGTGTGGATTTTAGTGAATTATAAGCTCACTGTGTGGTATGAGTGTGATAGTGGCCAAAAAAGCAAATGTGATATTGAAATGCATTAAGAAAGGCATACGATATCCAAAAATAGGGAGAGGAATTGTCCTCCTCTGTTCTGACCTGGTCAGATCACACCTGGAGTGTGAAAACCACACTTTAGAAAGAACCACCAAAGGCTGGATGACTGACCACTTGCTGGGCATGTTCTACATGGGATTCGTGTGTACAGGTTAAATTATATTGTCTCTGAGGCTCCTTCTAATTCTGAGCTTCAGTGACTTTAGAATAGAGTTTTACAAAACAGAATACAGGAGAGGAAATTGGGGATATTGAAGACCCAAAGTCACATAGTAAGTTAATGACAAAGCAAGTATCTATATTCCCAGTCCATCGTGGATTCTTCCATTTGACCCCATTGCCTCCAGCAAACTCCATGAGTTCAATGTTACCAGGTCATCTCAAAATTGTATTTTGTTTAAACAAGGGTACTTGTAACACTTGCAAAAGAAAGACTAGATACATAACAATTCATTAAAAAAAAATCAAAACAGAATCACTCACTTGATCAAAAATTCTTACTGGAGTCTCCTTAATTACCTTAATAGCATCTCCTTATTAGCTCTAAGACAAAATACAAATGGTTCTTAACAATATGGCTACAACCTATTTTTCCAGGCTTATTTTATATTACTGGAGGGAGTAAAAAACTAGGTAACATTTCAGAACTCCACAGAGTCATCCGACTAAGTTGTTATTTTATTGTTTTTATAACATCTAAAATTTCTTCAATTTTGATTTTTAAAGCAGTCAATGCAGAAAGACTTCCAAAGTTACTCATATGTTGACATTGAACAGATTGTAAATTAGGTTTTTAAACTTTTTTTCCAGCATTGTTGGAGAATAAATAATTAAAATTACCCCTACTCTCAAAAGAGCTCTTGACACAATTCAAAACTCTCAGCATGGGTTAAAAAAAAACCTACTATGAAAGTTTCCTTAGATCATAGGCCCCATGAATACATTTCTCTAATCAATACAATTGTTTTCTATTCTGGATTGTGGTCCATCTGGTTTCTTAAAACAGGTCACCACAGATTCTTTTACTGCCCGGTTTCATTTTAAACTTAGCCACTCTAAATTAAGCAGACCTCTGCATAAATTATAAAATTAAGCAACGTCCAAAATGGACAAAGATAGAAGAAATCAAAGATGTGGCTCTGAGCTCTAATTTCTAATAAAAAGTATGCTTCATAAGATCATTATCTACATTGCTATTTATTCTCAGATACCAGATTTTTCCATTATGATAAATGCACCTTCAAGACAGGGAAGATTCACTGTAGGGAAATAATATATATAGCATAATATATAAATAATATATGTAATGTTATTTAATAATAAATATTATTTAATATTTTAATAATATTTTAATAATAAATAAATAATACATATAAATAATATATAGCAGATAATAAAAGAAATATTGTGAGTGCCTGATATTTTTAGTGTGTTCTCTCTTTCTTTCTTATTCTGTTGTCCAGTTACCAGCCTAATGAAATGTAAATTTTAAGAGGTGCCGAGCAACACAGGAGATGGAAGGGGTGTGTGCCATGGAAGGCAGAAGTGCTTAAGATTCTCTCATTAATATATCAGGGAATGCTTACAAGGACCAGGTGTCATGTGCTTTTATCTTGTGTTCAGTATTTTTCCAACAAAAGTGTGGCTTCAAAGCCTGACTTGTAGTTTTGTCTGTTTGCAAGTTCGTCTATGGTAGTATATTCTGACGGTAGTATGATAGTATATTCTGAGTTCTGATGAACCCACCCAGGAGAGTTTTAAGGACCTTTTAAAGGTGATATGGAGAATTGAGTGTCAGAATTCTGAAAAGTCGTTTGCTGGGTATGGCATCAGACAATGAAGTCTGTTAATGGGGTAAACTCATTTATCCAACAATTGGACCATCTGGGCTATTCCTTCCTCTTTTTTTCCATCCTGATTTTCTGCATATACCATAGGATGTTGAGCTCTGAAAGACCTTAGACACCCTCTAAACCAACTTAGTTTAACATTTCAACAATTTGCACCTCCTGTTTTTAGTGCTAGGGGAAATATTAGGACTTAAGTAAAATGCAGTCCCTGGCTCATAGTCTAGGAAGGGAGTAAAACAGCAACAGAAATATCTGTGATACTTTGTAGTTGTTCAGTTATTTTAGCCCTGAATGATTCTTTGTAACTATCATTCGGGGCTTTCTTGACAAAGATACTGGAGTGGTTTGCCATTTCTTACTCTGGCTCATTTTACTGATGAGGAAACTGAAGAAAAACAGTATTCAGGGACTTGCTCATACAGCTAGTAAATGTTTAAGGTTCAATTAAAACTCAGAGAGAGGAACCTTCCTGACTCCAGACCCAGTGCTATATCCACTGCACCACCTAGCTGCCCTAGCCATGATATAATGCTATAATTAATAATTACTGCAGAAGAGAGATAGGAATTAAGTATCTTCAGAGGACCAAAGACAAGGTCATTACCAATGTGGGCTTCAAGAAAGGTTTCTTGAAAGTAATTTGACTGGGCTGTGTGACTATTCAAATGGCCTAAATGGAGATGTTACAGTTAAGGAGATAACCTGAGTAAAATCACAGAGATGGAAAAGTACCGTTGTGTTTGGGGCAGAAATTAGTCTAGTTTAACTAAAATAGTTTTAGCTAAAATAGTGCAAGTGAGGGGAGTAAGATAAGACTAGAAAAATGAAGTTTATGCCTCTCACCTCTCAGAAAAAAGGAGGTGGTACATATAGAATCACATGCTTAAAGGTCTAAGAAACCTTCTAAGTCCCTCCTTGGTCTGAATTAAAACACCTGTACAAGGTCCAGACTGAAGTCATCTCATCCATTTTACAGGTGAAGAAACTGAGACTTAGAAGGGGTTAAGTGATTTTCCCATGGCCAACCAAACAATAAGTATTAGAGCCAAAATTTAAACTCATATCCCAACCCAGCTCTCTTTCTACTGTGTTGTTATTGTTGTGGGCAGCTCAATAACATGCTGAATAGAGGAATAAGTCTCGAATTAGGAAGACCTGACTGCAAATTCAACCTCAGACACTTACTGTGTAATCCTGGACAAGTTATGTAACCACTATTTTCTTCAAATTTCTTCATCTGTAAAATGGAGATAATAATAGCACATTCCTCCTAGGACTGCTTTAGGATCATAGGAGATAACAATTATAAAGCATTTAGCACAGTACCTGGCACATCGTAGGCACTGTGCAAATGTTAGCTTTTCTGATTTTATCAAATGTGTTTATTTTGCTTAGCTGAGCTTCTTTGTTACAAAGGAGAGGAGAAAGGGATGGAGAAGCCATTGGGAAGAGAAAATGGGATGTGTGTGTGTATTTTTAAAAAATGAACATCAATAACACTTTTTAAAAAAGAAAAGTAAGAAAAGATAATTAATTTGGCACCAAATTATGGAGAAAGTTGAATATCCAGCAAAAGCATGAACTTTATTTGGCAAGCAGTAGGGAGTCATAATGTTAAGCAAGAATGGCAATAATACCACCCACTTGTTTCTCAGACTTCAGTCCACACATCCATGTCTATTGGCTGTGTTGTCACAAAGACACAAATGTAACTCGACTCCTGGTTTTGGCTGCCTCTGGGAGTGAGTGGTTTGTCATACAAACCCATTTACCAAAAGTAGGTATTGGTTCTAAGATTGACTGGTAGTGCAGGTTGGCTATGTGCAGCCTGACTCACTCATGTGCCTATCTATTCCCAGCCTAGGAGCAGTGGTAGGGATTCTCTGATGTGCAGAGGAGGGAGCCAGGAATCAAATAGCAGTAACCACCTCCTGAATTCTGCACAGAGATTGACATCAGAGTATTTGTACAATCCAATCCAAGAAATAACTATTAAGCATCTACGATACATCAGGCATTGTGCTAACTGCTGGAAATATAATCAATAAAAAAGGGATACCTCCTGTCCTCAAATAGCTTATGAGTGGAGACAACACACAGAAGGCATCAGAAAAGCAGGCAAGGAGGAACGGGATGCTAGAAAGATAAATCTTGTTCCCTGAAGTTGAAATCAGGTAGAATAATAGCTACAAAGTGAAATAAACCCATAAAATATGTGGTGACATTGCAGATCAATCAAGCACTTACTGTGTTCCAGGCCATCTGCCAACTCATAGAGAGAAAAGGAAAAATCAAAAACAGACTCTGCCCTCAAGGAGTTTGTATTTTAATGATGGCACATGTTGCAAGCTTCCTAAGCCTCTAACTACCAGAGTTAGAGAGGGAACTCCTAACATGGTACCAGGTCATGGTCACACCTCTAAAAGTAAATCTAGACTTTTAGGTGTAGTTGAGTCCATTATGCTTGGGGACCAGAGCTTATTGTAGGAGACCTCAGGATTTTCTCAGAGAATAAACATGTTTTTCAACGTTGACTTTGAGAAATAGGGTTGGAAACTACTTAAAAGATGATCAATAAGGCAAATTCTCTGTGGGGCCCCAAATTGTTCTCTGTGTTCTCTGCTCCAGTGTGGCTTGGGATATCCAAGGTGTCCCTCCTTGGTCTGAACTTAAATACCTGTACAAGGTCCAGATTGAATCAATCGACAATCAAATTAATAACCATTTATTCAGCCTTGCCCTGAATTCAGTGTTAGAGACATTGATACAAAGAATGAAACAATTTCTAATTCTCAAGGGAGTTTCTGTTCTAAAAACATACTTGGACTCCATCGCCAGATATCAGACGTAGTATCAAAGACTTGTGAGTTTTTCATTCTATTATTCCTTACATTCAACAAACATTCCTTCTTGTCCCTCATTTTTTTTTACCAGTGGGAAGTCCAATGGGGATCAAGACTGTGAGAGCCCTGCCCCCAGTGCTTCACCTGCCCTGACCCAGAGTGCTTTGGAAGAGATTAGCCAAGAGATCAAAGCCAAAATCGAGGAGGAGGCCTATAACAAAGGGTAAGCTTACAAGTTGATTCCTTTTTGTTTGTTTTAATATTTTTTATTTTCCCTAGTTACATATAAAACAATTTTTTTACATTTGTTTTTAAAACTTTGAGTTCTACATTCTTTCCCTTTCTTCCCACACACCCTCCATTGAGAAGTTACATGTGAAGTTACACGAAATATTTCCATAAAAGTCATAAATATTTCCATAAAAGTTGCAAAAGAAAACACCCCACCAAAGAAAAAATCAAGAAAAAAAAGTATGCTTCAACAAAGTATATAAATTGATTCCAATTGAATTCAATCCCATAAGCACTAATTGGGGGCCTGCTATGTACCTGGCACTGTGCTAAAATCTGGGTATATGAAAACAAAAAGAAAATAGTCCTTACCCTCAAGGGGCTTCTAGTCTTCTGAAGTCATCGTCATAATTAATTAAGAAGTTAGGAAGGGAATGTTCATAAGACCTTCATTTAAATCCATGGTACCCAAGAACAAACATACCATTACTACTTACTTTGCAGGTACTGACCCCCTGAAGCAGTCTTGTAAACCCAACCTCTTCTCAGAATAATGTTTTGAACTGCATAAAATAAAATGCATAGGGTTGCAAAGGAAATCAATTATGTTGAAATGCAGTTATTAATTTAGAAAATATATTTATGGACCCAATTAAGAATCCCTAAGAGTGTATAAAGAATTACATAAACTGATGCAAAGTGAGCAGAATCAGGAGAATATTGTACACAGTTAACAACAACATTGTGCAACGATCAACTATGATGTCTTACCTCTTCTCAGCAATCCAATCATCCAAGACAATTGCAAAGGACTCATAATGAAAAAATGCCATGCACATTCAGAGAAAGAATTCATGTTGTTTAAGTGCAGACTGAAACATGATATTTTTCACTTTTCTTTCATTCTTTTCTTTTTATTCTAGTATTCTTATAAAAATGAGTAATATGGAATTGTTTTACATGATTACATATAAATAACCCATAACTGATTACTTGCTGTCTCAGAAAAGGGGAGGAGAGGAAAGGATAGAATTTGGAAACCAAACTTTTTTTTTAAATGTTTAAAAATTGCTTTCAGATGTAATTGAAGGGAATAAAATATTATATGTTAAGAATTTTTTAAACAGAAAGAAATAGAGCTAGACCATGGAGGGTCTTAAGCACTTGTATAAAGACAAAATAAACTCAGAAGTATGTTACCAAATGATTTGAGAGTTACTTCAAGGGGGTAGAAATTAAGAGACTTGGATTCAAATTCTGACTTTAAAAAGCCTTAGTTCTGTGATCTTCGGCAAGCCACTTCACCACTTTTGTCTTCATTTCCTTATGTATAAAATAGGGATAATAATAAAACCTATTTCCTAGGGGTTTTTTGAGGATCAAATGAGATAATATTTGTAAAGTGCTTAGCAAAGTGCCTGGCCCATAGTAAGTACTCTATAAATGCTATTTATTACCAAGCACTTTCAATGTCAGGCACTGGGATATGAGGGGAGTCCTTTTGTCAACCTTAAGATATTATAGCAATGTAAGTTATCATTATAATTATTCTTCTCTGACTTTTCATATGCAAAAAAGTTACCAAATAATTTATTTTACATTATTTAAATCTGTTTAACCTCTCCTGTAATTGGTGTGAGATATATATATGGAGAGAAAGGGAGAGAGAGAGAGAGAGAGAGAGAGAGAGAGAGAGAGAGAGAGAGAGAGATTAATGCTGTTTGACATTGATTCAGTTCCCTAGAAATTATTCCGGTCCCTTTTCCCCTTCTTCTGTTCCTGCACATAAAGTTCTATCAAGCCAGCCCTTCCTTAAGACAGAGGGCAAATGCAGGCGCAACATGGGGTGGAGTGGGAGTGTAGGGGTCTAAATTGAGGAAATGTCAAAAAAGAAGAGAATGTTTTGTTGAGTTGGGGGGGGGTGGTTATGACGAACATTTTATGTGACATTTCCTATAAACAGGAAGGATGAGAGCAGAGATAGGGGAAAATACTATTGACAGGAGTAGTTTTAGGAATGCTTGGTAGCCTCATTGTACATTCCAGGCTTTTCCCCTCATCCACAACCACAGGAAGTTTTGGATACTAACAGTCCCCCAGAACTAGGAACTACTTGGGAAATTTGTCCTTGGCCTGGCCTTTCCCAGCCCTAAATAAAACAAAACACTTTCTTTCATTAAAGGTATCAAGAAGGCCTAAAGAAAATCAAAGAGCTTCAGGAACTGAAGGAAGAAGAAGAAGAGAAGACAAATGAAAGCCTGGAAGGACCAGAAAAGGAGGATGAGGAAAAGGAGCTAAAAAGCAGGTGAGGGTTTCTAGTTGCCACCTGAGCATTTCCCAAAGCTAAAGGAAGAGGCAGGGAACAGGGCAAACATAAAATGGAAATTGATGTCTTGTATAAATAAGACAGATACAGAAAGAAGGAGGGAGGGAAAGAGAGAAAAGAGAGATAGAGAGAGACAGACAGAGAGGGAGAGATGGAAGGAGGGAAGGAAGGAAAGGGATACATATAATGAATGATGAAACATTAATTATGATGACTTTGAATATTTTCATTCCATCTTATTATTTCCTTGGAAACCATTTGAAATGTTAAAAACATTTTTAATTCAACATGTTCAAAATGAGATTTATTTTCTTCCCCCTCTAACCCTAGTCCTCCTCTTAACTTCCCTATTTCTTCCAAGTCCTCATTCCATGAAGCCAAGTTCCTATTGTTGAAGTCTTCCTCTATTCTTTCCTTATTCTCACCTTCACATCCAGTTAGTTTCTAAGCCTCCCTTGTCAATTCTAAATCTACAGCCTTTCTCCCAATCATCCCACTCTTGCCACCATTTTAATTTAGCCCATTATAACTTCTTACCTAGTTTTGAGATAGCCTCTTAATTGATTTACCTTTCTACACTCTGTTTTTACTCAAATCTGTCATCCACACAACTACCAAATGAAAATCCCTAATGCACAGGTCTGATGGTATCACTTCCCTACTCAAAAAGCCGCAATGACTTCCTCTTACCTCTAAGATACTATACGGTTCCTTTATTTGGCAATCTATTTTTCCAGACTGATTTATAACTGCCCTCATATGATTTTCTCTACAATCCAGTCAAATTGGCGGATTTACAGTTCACAGTAGACACAATATTCCATTTTCTTACTTCCATGACTTTGCATAAACTGTCTTCTAATTCTCCATCTTCACCCCTCCCTCATGGAAATCCTAGATCTCCTCAAGGCTAAACTCAAGGCCATCTCCTATATGAGGTCTTTCCTAATTCCCTTAGTATTTTCTTAACCCTTGAAATTATATCTAGATATATAGATAGTACATACTTAGCTAGTTCTTGTTGTTCTTCAGCACTACTCCAAATGCAAATTCCTAAAAGGTAGACTATTTTCACTTTTGTTCTTGTATTCTCTGGATCTAGCATAGTGCCTGCATATAGTAGGTGCTTAATCTCAGGATCTAGCATAGTGCCTGCATATAGTAGGTGCTTAATAAATGTTTATTTCATTGAACTGAATTGGCTTTAGTAAGAAACTCAACTTTCACTAAAGTATAGCTTTCCTAAGAATTATCTCAGAATGGAGTAACCCTCAAAAGACTTTCCCATCAGGCTCAAAAAAAGGCTATATCGGAGAGACTGCCAGAGAAGGAAGGTCTGGAAAACAAGAGGCAAAATAATCAACTGCTTAAAAGAAAGGGATGGCTCACTTGGAGGAAAGGAAAAGCAGAAATGATCTGGTGACATCAAAATGTGGTTTTCTGTGTTTATAAAGAAAGGAGGAAGTTGCAGGTTGAAGAAAGTTGGGGTTGAGAAGAAACAATAGACTTCCCAAGTGCAAACAGATCTCCAGGATCACTTAAGACTCCTGGAAACTGCTTTGCCTAGGACCAGACTCAAATCAATTCCATTTTGGGGTACTTCATCCATACCATTGTCCTTTATACTCTGCATCCAAATTCTGTGGGGCTCCCTCCTAACTTGTTCACTGTGAATTTTTGCATTTCACCCCATTATTTACCATTAAATATTAGAAACCAAAGTATTCTGAGTTTAGTCATACCTTTTACCATCCACAATTGGACTGCCCAGTGGCTGAGCCCAGATAATCAGCCACTTTGTCTGGTAGAGTTATGAGGGAAGGTTGGGTTAGGACAGGACTCCACAAATTTCTCCAGAATCCCCACCACGTATTGTTCCCAAAATCAGAGAACCACAGTGTCATAGATTTGCAGCAGTCATTAGCAGCAACTCCCTCATTTTGTGGGTGAGGTTCAGAAAGATTAACTTGCCAGAATGATGTAGGTAGGTATCATGCAAAGGCTGCCTAGATCTCATCATCCTATCTCCTTTTTGTTTCCTGGAAACAAAGGAAACAAACTTAGCTTTCTCCGGAAGCCCCACAAACCATCCTCTTCAGTGAGGGCTTTGAATTCTTGCATGCCCTACAAACACACCCTGGCTGGTTTGGTTCAGAAAACATGCTCCTCCCTTCTCTAGTCCCTTGCCAGCAGCATCCACCCCCAGTCCTAAAGTCCTAAAGAAATCCAGCCTCAATCCTCTGGAACCAAGGGAAGTAGAACATGGTACAGTGCAAACAATGCTGGGCTTAGAGATATGGAGGCTGAGTTCTACAGCTCAGAACCTGTGTGCGCTCAGGCAAGTCACCAGAACTCAGTTTCCTCATTTGCAAAATGAGATGGTTAATGACAGGATTTCTAAATCAAATCCTATTCTATCCTGAGCTGGGATGCTTTTCATTCAGTTTTACACTAGCTCAAAGGGAAAGGTCAAAGTGGAGAGAGATTTCAATTTCTCCAAGGAATTCTGCCTTTGAGAAGAACCTCTTCATTCAAGCAGCTAGGAGAGAAGTGCCAGGAAAGGAGGATTTCCACCTCTAAATCTATGATCTCAGGAAAACTGTTTTAGATAGAAAGCCTCTCCCATACCTCCTTCCTGAGAAAAAGCACAGTCTAGAGGAAATAAGCCGAGGAGCAAAGAAGACTCAAATGATCTCCTTCTGATACTTACTGGCCATGTGACCAATGGCAAATGCTTTGATCTGAGTTTCAATTGCCTTTTCTGGAAAATGGGTATAATTGCATTATTTTTATAGTGTTTTTATGTTTCATAATTGTGGGATTCCTGGAGCGTTTCCAACTCTGCCTCTTTAGGAAAGCAAAAATAAAAACCCAGCACTCAATAGGAAGTAAATAAATAAGGAACTGGAACTGAGATTTCAACCCCTGAATGAGGAAATTCCTTCTACCAATGAAGATCAGTATTTTCACTACAATTTATAATTTTAGAGTGAACTAAAACAGTGAGAGATTATCCAGTAACTTGATATAAAGGGTCATACGCAGGGGGGGAACTCTGGGTGAGGTATAAGACCCTTCAGTGCAGAGGAAACCTGCTATCTGCAACCCTCTACAATCAAGAGTCACACAGCCAATATGTACCAGATATGGGCTGTTTCTTTATCTGTCTGAGTCTAAATATTATTTTTTTTTTTTGCTGAGGTTAAGTGACTTGTCCAGGGTCACACAGCTAGGAAGTGTTGTGTCTGAGGCCAGATTGGAACTCAGGTCCTCCTGACTTCAGGACTTGTGTTCTATCCACTGCACTACCTAGCTGCCCCTAGGTAGCTAAAATAATATTTAATAATTTAATAACAATAAAATAAATATTTATTCTTAAATGGTGAAATGGTCTGTGCTTTAGACGGTCTCATTAACAGAAAAGTGTGTCCATTGGGTGTTGGGGAGTGGCAAGCATGGGGAAAGAGGTATCCACCAAATTAAAATGCCCATCCCTTTTATTTTTCAGCAAACTTGAAGCCTTGATTCATTTTTTACAAATACTCTACCCCAAGCTGTGCCAGCATTGGAACGTGATCTGGATGGTGGCAGCGGCCATTCTTGTTTTCACAGTTGTCTTGGGTCTGTACAACTCCTATCACTCTTGCACCGAACTGTCGGAGGGGACGCCTGGAAAAGCCACTTGTTCTGCCTCCCAACGGGACTCCTGGTGGAACTCAGGCCTACAACAGGAGCAGCCCGCGGAGCAATAAAGGATGACGGGGCATCCAGCTGGTGGGTGACCCTGCCCAGCGTGTCACTGGCTTCCAGTTGTTAAACACAGTGAGGGACACGGGTGTGTTGATGATCTGACATTCCTGCTCCACCTGTCTGGGAGTGAGACGGGATGCTTTTCATTCACCATCACTGATGGAATATGAAGTCCCAATGAAACTGGCCAGGGGAGAGGGCAAGGAGGAGAGAGATTTCACTTTCTCCGTGGAATTCTGCCTTTGAGAAGAGCCCCTTCACTCAAGCAGCTAGGAGAGAAGCACCAGAATGCCTTTACTGAAGATCAGATATGGCACCGACTCTTCAACCTATTTTCTAGGCTCTCAGTGGCTATCGAGGGAGATTTTAACCCAGTAGCTTCAATGCTGATGTCAAAGCTGGAGAGAGCAGGAAGAGCATTGACCTGGAGGTCTGGAAATGTGGATTCTCATCCCAGCTCTGCCACTAATTAGTCACTTGACCTTGGCCACCTAACTTTCCCTGAATCTGACTTTCATTCTCTATAAAGTGAGAAGGTTGATTTTGAATGTCCCTCCCAGTTCTGATACCCTTTGCTTGCTCCAGCTTCTGGCCATGGCACTACTCTGTACACTTCCCACCCCTCCGTCTCACCCTTTTTTCCTTCTTCCTAAAGTTGTTTTTCACAAGAGTGGGAATGGTTTCTCCCAGAAGTTAATCCATATTGTATGTATCTCGAAATTTAAAAAGAAAAAGGAAAACATAGATAAAAATGTTCCTACGTGTGCGCGTGCACACACACACACACACACACACACACACACACACACAATGGTAGATCCACCTTTTGGGAGGAGTCCCTACTAACTCCATCATGAAGATCAGTCTCGTATAAACAAATTACCAAGTGTGCTGCAGTAACCAGTAACCCGTTTACTCTGTGATGTAAACTGGTTTTATTTTTTTTCAAAGTATTGAAAGCCCACTGACTCGCTGAGAATTTTCCATCACTGGACACCCCTTAAATGTCACCCCTTTTATTGGTGATTTTTATGGTACCTTTGAAAATAGCTAACTCATCTCCTTCAGTAGAAAGTTTCCAGCAAGGATTGAGTCCCAGGCAGATCCTTGGCTTGGAGAAGGTATCTTCAGCCTGACACACCTAACATGCCCCCTCCCACGCGCTCTCTTGGAGCATCACCAGCCCCCTGGAGAAAACAATCCTGAAATCTGTCAGCAGTGAGCCTACAGGAATCGAAGAGACACTCTCATTCTTCTCACCTGGGCCTGCCAATCTGGGGAGATGCTTCCAGATCTGACTGAAGGCAGAGATAGAACAATAACCCCTCTGTCCCTTCAGGATTTTGCTCCATTTTCCCTGACTCCAATAATTCCCAAGACTCCAACTCCATCTTCCTTGACTTCAACCATCTTGGGCAAAGAACATCCGTGAGAAAAGAAATCCCTCCTTCGGGAGTCTCCCTTTGCTTCCTGTGATATTTCTCCATTTTTTCACGTGTGAGAGGAGCTGAAGACTCCCGAAATTGGTGTTGTTTCCAAGGCTGAGAAGAGTTTGGTTTGATAGCTTAGCTTTAACAGGACTCACCAAACTCCATTTGTGCCCCCCTCCACTCCACCTCCAACTGCTTTCCATGGGCCATCCTGAATAATGGCTGGAAACCAGCTGAAAGATGAAGCCAAAGGCTGATGGACCAAGGATGTACCAAAAGGTCAAAGAGGAAGCAGGATAGTACAATAGAATGGGACTATAAGCCGGAGCCTCCAGGGCTAGATCCGTGTGTCTGTGCATATTAGAGTGAATTTCCACATGGGTTCTCAGCCTGAGCTCAGACATGACAAGGTAGATCTGGATTGCCTCGGTGTCCCCTTTAGGCCCAGAGGCCTCTGTCGTGGAGTCCTGGAAAGCAGGAAGCCAGAGAAGAAACTGAAAAATTCCTGGATGCAGGCAGCGGCCACACACCTGGGGCCATGTTCCAGTGAGCAAGGGCACACCCAATAGGTATTCCCAGCCCCATCTTTCAGTCAAAGCTGGGACCTCCCAAAAGAGAGGGGAAACAGAGAGGGATTCACCTGGTCCAAAGCCAGGACTCTCACTGGAGAAAGAGAGAGAGAAGGATAAGGAGTAACGTATTTTTTAAAAAGACTTGAGGGACATAATAAAGTAACAGGGAAAAGCCATGAGCAATGACCCCTGTTTGAGGGTTTTCTGAAGTGTCAGTCTCCGTGCTGAAGACGGCACATACATAGTCAAGGAGCTGGTGGAAACACACCTGAGGACAAGATGGAAGTTACTACTAATAATAATCACAGTTGACATTTCTTTCGAATCTTAAGGTTGGCAAAGCACTTCACTAGAACTATCTCAATTGATCCTCAGAACAAACTCTAAAGGTGTTGTTATTTCCACTTTCAAGGTGAGGGGACCGAGGTGAGAAGAGGTTCAGTAACAAATTAGTTAAAAAAGCATCTTTTGATATTGGAGTTCACTTCAACCTCCCTCCAAAGGAAATGACTTCTGGTCCATCAAAGTATGACAGATGGGCACGAGCCCCTGGCTGCCTTTTGCTCTTCCTGTAGCCACGAACTGGACAACAAATGGGCGTCCTTATGCTCGAAGGGAGCACGTATATGTCTGCTGTGCCGCACCTCATGGCTGCCTGAGTGGGAAAGACTGGCGGAGGGCACTGCTCCAGTGCACCACGCTATTGAAGTCCCGAGCATCGTTAAATCCACACAGGTGTGCCAGCCTTTTACTGAATAGTGTCACGTACTTGAGTTTGAAAATAAAAGTAGTTTCCAAAGCTCTCTCGTGGTCACTGGGACAGATCCTTTATGCGTCACATCTTTGCGTTTCCATAAGTAGATTTAAGACCATAATCCAGCACTGACCCCAAACTGAGGACCAAAGAGGCAGGAGAAGAGTTGTAGTGATGAAGCTGAGAAGGGCAGCTGGAGACAGTGCACAGAGCACTGGGCCTAAAGCCAGAAGGACTCATCTATAGGAGTTCCAATCTGATCTCACTTCCTAGCTGTGTGATCCTGAACAAGGCACATAATCTTTTTGCCTCAGTTCCTCCTCTATAAATGAGTTGAAGAAAGAATTGGCAAATCACTCCAGTAGCTTTGTCTAAAAAAAAAAAATCACCCTAATGAGGTCACATGAAATGGCTGTTACCTGTTCTTGTTCTTTTTGTTATTGTTCTTTTTCTTCTTCCTTCCCTTCCTCCTTCTTCCTCTCCTTTTCCTTCCTTCTTCTTCTTTCTTCTTCTTCTAACTTCTTCTGTTTCTTCCTTTTTCTTCCTTCTTCTTCTTCCTTCTGCTTTTTCTTCTTCCTCCTCCTCCTCCTTTTCTTCCTCCTCCTTCTTCTTTCTTCTTCTTTTTCTACTTCTACCTCCCCCTCCTCCTCTTCCTCTTCCTCCTCCTCTTCCTCCTCCTCCTTCTTCTTCTTTCTTCTTCTTTTTCTGTTTCTGCCTCCTCCTCCTCATCCTCTGCCTCCTCCTCCTCCTCCTCCTCTTCCTTCTTTTTCTTCTTCTTCTTCTTCTTCTGCTGCTGCTGCTGCTGCTGCTTCCTCATCCTCATCCTCTTCCTACTCCTACTCCTCCTTCTTCCTTCTTCTTCTTCTCCTTCTTTTTCCTCTTCCTCCTCTTCCTCTTTCTCCTCTTCTTCCTTCTCCTCTTCCTCCTCCTTCTTCTTTCTTCTTCTTCTTCCCTCTCCTTCCTTCTTCTTCCTCCTCCTGCTACTCTTCCTTCTTCTCCTTCTCTTCCTCTTCCTCCTCCTTCTTCTATTCCTTCTTCTTCTCCTTCTTTTTCTCCTCCTTCTCCTCCTCCTCCCCCTCCCCCTCATCAGTCTATCCCATTGACTGAAATGCCACCAACTTTAAGAAAGCAGCAAGACCCCCCCAAAAAAAGAAAGTAGCAAGCCATACATACAGTCATAGGACCATGCATTCATAGGGAGCTTTATGTGTATAAAGTCTTTTTGCATTCACTATCTAATTTTAACATCATTACAACCATGTGCTAAAGGCAGGGCAAGTACCATATCTATTTTACAGGTGAGGGCTATCGTGTTATTAAATGACTTGGCCCAGGCTAATTTGTGGTAAAAGCAATAAAGTCAGGAAGAGGCATTGTGCTTTTAGGAATACAATGTTCTAGACATGATGGGAGTAATTTGTATACGTAATATCCAGCTTGATAAACACTTTTTCACTCATTCATCTCTTCTTCTCTCTTTTGTCTCATTCATTCTTACCTCTTAAAATGCCACTATTCTATGAGGATAACTTTTATTTTTTAACCAAACAATTTTGTTTTCTTTCAATCACTGCAAGAGACTTGAGTAGGTCTCTTTTCTTTCTCTGTCTCTCTGTCTCTCTCTCTCTCTTTCTTTCTCTCTCTCTCGTCTGTCTCTCTGTCTCTCTCTCTCGCTTGCTCGCTCTCTCTCTCACTCTCTCTTTCTCTTTTCTTTCTCTCTCTCTCTTGTCTATCTCTCTGTCTCTGTCTCTCTCTCTCTCTCTCTCTCTCTCTCTCTTCCTTTCTTTTCATTAATTCATTAGATAATGAATAGATAATTACATTCATCCTAGTGGAAATACCCCATAGACATTTAGATACATGAGGTTGGGACTTGGGGATTTCCAATTCATCCTCATAGAAGCAGTCAATGAAATACGGGAATAGGAACTAGGAGGGCTTACAATAAACCCATAAAATGGGTTTATTACAACCTGAATCAACTACCTCATAAATTTACTATGGAGATTGAAAAAGACAATGGCTGTAAAGCACCTTGCAAATGTAAAAAAAAACTCTAGAAATATTAACTATTGCCATTGGTTGAATCCTATCTCTCAACCTCAGCCCCAGTTTCTCATTCAGCCCAAATTCCTGAAAACTGGAAGAAAGAAACAAAAACTAGGAGATGGCCAACTTTAGAAAAATTTGGAAAAAAGAGTATTTCTCTTCCTTTGACCCCACCACCTCCTCTCATCCTATTTCTGGATTTCCTTTCCCTGCCAAACTTCTCCTAGGAATGTTCTAGTCCCTCACAGTTTCCGCCTCACCACCCACTCATTGGCCTCACCACTCCCAAGAAATGCTTTGTCTTTGAGGCTATCAAATCCCGTGCCCCTTTTCTCCATCCTCATCTGCCTTGCCTTCTCTGTTGCAGACTATGTTGTAGATTATTTCCTCCCAGAAAATGTCCTCCATCACATGACACTACTCTTACCCTGACCACCACTTCCCTATATTTGTAAATTACTGGAAAACCAGGACTGTGATGCTTTTTGTATTTGTCTCTCCAGCATTTAGCACAAGATCTGGTACATAGTATATAGCTTGATAAATGCTTTTTCATTTATTTACTCATTCATTCTATGTCTCTCGTTTCCTCTTCCTCCTTCTCTACTACCTCCTCCTCTTCCTCCTTTTTCTTCTCCTCTCCCATCTCCTCCTCCTCAATCTATCATCTATCACTTTCCTCCTTCTATCTATCTACTTACCTACTTATCTCCCTCACTTTCCTGCCTGCCTCTCTCCTTTTCTCTCCCTTTTCTCTTTCTTCTTCCTCTTTCCCTCCATCCTTCCTCTCTGTCAATCTCTGCCTCTATCTCCATCTCTCCTTCTCTCTCTTATCTCATCCACTCCTATGCCCTAAAATGCCATTATTCTATAAGGATAACTTTTATTTCTTAACCAAACAATTGTGTTTTCTTTCAATGGTCACTGCTTAAATAAATCTCTTTTTTTCCTCTCTCTTCTCATTCCTTTCTTTTCTTTTTTTTTAAATTTTAATATTTTATTTTATAATAACTTTATGTTGACAGAATCCATGCCAGGGTAATTTTTTTACAACATTATCCCTTGCACTTGCTTCTGTTCCGATTTTTCCCCTTCCTCCCTCCACCCCCTCCCCTAGATGGCAAGCAGTCCTATATATGTTAAATATGTTGCAGTATATCCTCGATAAAATATATGTGTGCAGAACCGAGCAGTTCTCTTGTTGCACAGGGAGAATTGGATTCAGAAGGTAAAAATCAACTCAGAAAGAAAAACAAAAATGCAAATAGTTCACATTCGTTTCCCAGTGTTCTTTCTTTGGGTGTAGCTGCTTCTGTCCATCATTTATCAATTGAAATTGAGTCTTTGTCAAAGAAATTCACTTCCATCAGAATACATCCTCATACAATATCGTTGTCGAAGTGTAAAGTGATCTCCTGGTTCTGCTCCTTTCACTTAGCATCAGTTCATATAAGTCTCTCCAAGCCTCTCTGTATTCATCCTGCTGGTCATTTCTTACAGAACAATAACATTCCATAACATTCATATACCACAATTTACCCAGCCATTCTCCAATTGATGGGCATCCATTCAATTTACAAACAGGGCTGCCACAAACATTTTAGCACATGCAGGTCCCTTTCCCTTCTTTAGTATTTCTTTGGGATATAAGCCCAATAGAAACACTGCTGGATCAAAGAGTATGCACAATTTGATAACTTTTTGGGCATAATTCCAGATTGCTCTCCAGAATGGTTGGATTCGTTCACAGTTCCACCAACAATGCATCAGTGTCCCCGTTTTCCCGCATCCCCTCCAACATTCATCATTATTTTTTCCTGTCATCTTAGCCAATCTGACAGGTGTGTAGTGGTATCTCAGAGTTGTCTTAATTTGCATTTCTCTGATCAATAATGATTTGGAACACTCTTTCATATAAGTGGTAATAGTTTCAATTTCATCCTCTGAAAATTGTCTGTTCATATCCTTTGACCATTTATCAATTGGAGAATGGCTTGATTTCTTATAAATTTGAGTCAGTTCTCTATATATTTTGGAAATGAGGCCTTTATCAGAACCTTTAACTGTGAAGATGTTTTCCCAGTTTGTTGCTTCCCTTCTAATCTTGTTTGCATTAGTTTTGTTTGTACAAAGGCTTTTCAATTTGATATAATCAAAATTTTCTATTTTGTGATCGGTAATAGTCTCTAGTTCATCTTTGGTCACAAATTTCTTTCTCCTCCACAAGTCTGCTCACTCCTTTCTTTTCATTAATTCCTTAGATTATAAATAGATAATTACATTCAAAAGATAAATAATTAGATGATTAGATAAACTAAAAAGAATTTTAGAGATTCCTGCATTTTAGTCTTGGAAAAAACTCATGTTAAGGAAACTACATGACTTACCCAGGATCATGACAACTAGGATATCACAAAGTGGGGCTTGAACCCTTGTTTTTCTGATGCTGAGGTCAACTATTACTCATTTTTGGTGTACTGAGACCAATCTCTATACTAGCTAGTCTGCTCTTTATGGGCAGACATCTGATCCACATTTGTCTCCCTCTTGGTACCCAATGTGGCTTAGCTGAATAAATAGGAAGTGGCTGCCTAACTTTTATAGGCATATAATGTTTATATAACTTTCACCAAAGCTCATGTAATAAGTGAGCAGCAGAACTGGTACTTGAACCCAAATCCTCTGATGGCAAATGCAACATTTTTTTCCATTGAAATCACGCCTTTTCTAATCTCTCCCAAACATACATCACACATATGTGTGTTTATAAGCGGACAATTGAAGATGCTATTTTAAAATACATTTTAGTTTTACAACATTCAGGAATAACTTCTTCTTACCTTCACTTGCCTAATTAAGCATCTACATATTATGTAAAGCAGTCTTCTTAATAATGATCTGCAATTAAATCATGGAATCAGAAATACTCTCTAAAAGAATCATTGGAAGTTGCTTAGTACAATCTATTTGTTCTTGTTGTTCAGTTATGTCTTACCCTTCATGACCCCGTTTGTTTTCTTAGCAAAGATACCATAATGGTTTGCCCATTCCTTCTCTAGATCATTTTACAGATGAAGAAACTGAGGCAAAGAGGATTGAATAACTTGTTGAGGATCACTCAGTGTGTAAGTGTCAAGTATCTAGAGATCAGATATGAATTCAGGTCCTCTTGGTTCTAGATCTGATGCTCTATCCATTTAGCCACCTAGCTGCCCCAAAACTTATCATTTTATAAAGAAGGAATCTCATCATCAGACCTCTTTATTTGTTGGTAGAATGGGAGTGGAAGGACATGGGAAGTCCCAGACTGACAACAGGAAGGAAGGAGGTCAGTTGTTCCTGATGTTAGGGAGAAGCACTTTTTCCTGACACAGGCACAGGAGGGGGGATTCTTAGCTGGGTCAGATTTACAGAACATACGCACTTCTCACTGTTAGGAGGCTTCCCAAGGGAAGATCTTTGAGCTCCCTGCTAAGCTCAGAGATAGGTTGTTGGGCTACAAGAGATGGGGATTTTCCAATGCTAACAGTTCCAACCAGCCCCTTTCGGTCATGTTGGAGAATCCTAAGATATCAATTACACACAACCTTAGACGTGATCTAGTAAATAGGGATTCTTCAACTGAGACTATGAACTTTTTTCTTTTTCTTTTTTATTTCATTGTATTTTTTCTAATTCCATGTAAAAGTAGTTTTTAATATTCATTTTTACAAGACTTTGAGTTCCAAAATTTTCCCTCTGTGTCACTTCTCTCCCTCCTTCCCAAGAGAACAAGCAATCTGATATAAGTTATACATGTACAGTCATTTTAAACATATTTCCACATTAGTCAAGAATAATCAGAACAAAAGGGGAAAAGCAAAAAAAAAAAGAAAGAAAGAAAAGAAAAAGAAAAAGGAAAACCAAAATATTTAAAATTTAAATTTAAAACCAAAACCAAAAAATAGTATGATTCAATCTGCATTCAGTCTCCATAGTTATTTCTCTGGATATGGATGGCATTTTGCATTACAAGTTTTTTGGAATTGTTTTGGATCACTGTATTGCTGAGATCTGAGTCTCATAGTGACCTTCACACAGTGTTGCTATTACTATATACAATGTTCTCTTGTTTCTATTCATTTCATTTAGCATCAGGTTATGCAAGTCTTTCCAGGTTTGGGTTTTTTTTTATTTTTGTTTCTTTTTTAATTTACTTGCTTCTCATTTCTTACAAAACAATAGAATCCTATTACATTCATATACCACACCTTGTTTAGCCATTTCCTATTTGATGACTATCCCCTCAATTCTAATTCTTTGCTAGCACAAAAAATGCTGCTATAAATATTTTTACATGTGGGTCCTTTCCCTTTTTTTATGATCTCTTTGGGATACAGACTACTAATGGTATTGCTGGATCAAAGGGTATACAGAGCATACCCACTTCTCACTGTCAGGAACTCATTCAACAGCCTTTTGGGCACAGTCATGAACTTGATTTTTAAAAATATTTTGATAACTACATTTCAATATTAGTTGGTTTCCTTTAAAATTATTTTATTTTATGAATTTTAAAATATTATTATAAGAAAGAGTCAATGACACCCAAAAAGGTAAAGATTCCTTATTCTAGAGTCAACCTTCTTATTTCACAAATGAGGAAACTGAAGTCCAGTTAAAAGAGTCATATCCCAGTGTTTCAGACTCAGAAGGGTTTTAGAGATTCTCTATTCCAAAATCCGTCTGTAAAAGAATGCACTTTATAACACATGCAACAAGTGACTTTTGTTGGAAAACATCACAGGAGAAGAAATTCACTGCCTTCCATTTAAGACAGAAGATTCTACTTTGGAGGAGCTCCATTTTTTAGGAAGTATTTATTACATCAAACCTAAATTAGCCTGTGTAATTTCCTCCCATTGCTTCTGGTCTTGTCCTTCTGGCACTAAGCAGAACAAGCCTAATCCATTCTTCATTAAATAGTTTATCAAATATTTGCACTCGTGTACCTGTCCATCATCCACTGTCCATTCCCCACTTCAGTTCTTCTCTTCTTCAGGCAAAACATTCCCAGTTCCTTCAGTTGAGCTTGGTATATTGTATGATCATGTTCATCCCAGGCGACCTTCTCTAAAAACTTTCCAGCTTGTCAACATCCTTCCTAAAATGTGAAATTCAGAATTAGGAAGAATAGTAAATGCATTCTGACCAGCACAGAATATACTAAGATGGTCACCTCCCAATTCCGGGAAACTCTGATTGCTTTCAATTTCTAAGCTAATACTGCTTCCAATTTCTAGACTGACAAAGGTGCTTAATAAATGTTGATTGATGAATTGCTATCATGCTATATTAAGTTTGCAGTCCAATAAAACCCTTACATCTTTTCCAGATAAACTGCTGGAATATTTAGCCTGGAAACCAGAAGACTTGGGGTCAACCTGATGGTTATATTCAAATATTTGGATGATTATCCTATAGTGCAAAATTAGGAGCTATGATTATGAGACCAAGAGGCAGATGAATTAAGCTCAATGAAAACTTGGTGACAAATGGAATTGCCTCTGGAGGTAGTTGGTTTTTCCCTCAGTTTGGGATTTAAGCAAAAGTTGGATGACCAAAATTTGAGTATGAATAAATAAAATTAGAATAAATTAGTTCACCGAGTTATATATTTACACTTGGAAAGGACCTTCATGGTCATCAAGTTCAAAGTTCTTAACATCTAGGTCATGATCCCATATGGGGTCTTGTAGCTGGATGTGGGGGTTGTGAAATTATGATTTATTATCAATAAATGTTTGATTTATATACTGCTTTTATATACCTATACCCAGGATCATGTAAAAAATTTTTCAGACACAAAAAAATGGGTCATAAGTGGAAAAAGTTTAAGAAACCATGATCTAATGTAACCCCTTTATAAGGAGATTGACTTAGTCAATTATTTAAGTGCCTGCAACATGCTAAGCCCTTTAACAAATACTTCTCATTTGACTCTTGCAACAATCCCTAGAAGTAGATGCTGTTATTAACCTCGTATTACAGTTGAGGAAACTGAGGCAACCAGAGGTTAAATGGCTTTTCCAAAGTTACAGATTACAGATTTGAACTCACTCTGACTCCAAACCTAGCACTCTACCCATTGTACCACCAACTGCCTCCACTTTGGAGATGTCTGTTATTTCAAAACTTCTCCTCAAAAGGAATCCTTTGGGATACATCCTGAAATTCTCATAGGAATACTAAGGATTCGAATTCATCTGGCCCAGCCTTATTTTCCCAGAAAGACGGGGGTGGGCAGGGTGGAGGACCCAGAATCCCGGCTCTGTCTCCCGTGGAACCCCAGACCTTGACTGGGAATTAGTAAATGTCCCACATGGGAGGAATTAACCCTGAATGGTGTAAGAAAGGAAAAACAGAGCAGCCGGCTTCACAACATCTGGCTGACCAGGAAGGAATGCAACAAGGCGAGCTGAGCTATCTGCCTCTCTCAGCTGCCTGCTCTCTGAGTCAGCAATAGCTGAATTTTCCAGACAGCCATCCATAACACATAGGCTTCGTGTTCATTTCCCCCCATTGACCTTGACGAGGGGATGGGCGGGAAGTAGAGTGGACAGCGACAGTAGGTCCCTGACAGCTCACCATCTCGCAGTTCCGAGTCGGGATCTCCAGTCCATCAGGTTCTCCGAGGAGAAAGCAGGCAACAGAAGGCTGGTCAGCTTCTCTTGGTGTGAGGGGCTTTCCAGCCATGGCACGCTGCCCCATCACAGCATACTGCATCACCACAGCCCTGCTGTTCTCCCTGCTCTTGTTTCTGGTCCAAGGCTTGCTGCAGAAAGAAGGTAAGTTCCAGGACAACTCGCTCCTCCTTGGGGGGTGGATGGAGACACAAAGGACTTTAGGCTTCTCTGCTGCTGAATTGTTGTAGCTTGGGTGACTTGGGTCTCACATCAAGTGGAAACACCACTGACAGCCCAGCTTCATTCCAATAGATCGGGGGATTCTTTGAGCATTGAAATTTTTCAGATCATTCATCTTTGGAAGGATCTATTTTTCTTAGATCCCTCTAGATCTAGATCTGGAAACTACTTCAGAAGCCCTTTTATCAGAAAAGGTATTGGGGCAGGGACATGCACTCACTCAGGGAGGCCAAACAATTTTCTCAAAGTTCCACTGATTAGGAAGCATTAGCAACAAGCAGGATTTGAATTGAGGTCCAGTACCTTTTTCACTGTATCATAGTGATCGACATATATTCCATATTACCTTTAAGTAAAAATTACTTTGTTTTGAGAGGTTTTGACAAGTAAAACTGGTTTCTAAACAGAACATGGAATGGGGCAGGGGGAGATGAGATCATTGAAACATTGGCTTTCAGTGAAAAGCTTAAGCCATAGTAGGTTCAAATCCCAGCTATACCATTTAATTTCTCCAGAGTTCAGTTTCCTTATCTGTAAAATTAGGGGGATAGAATCAATGCTCTCTAAGATCTTTTCTAACTCTAAGAATCTATGAATAGTAAAATATAAACTTCTTGAGGGCAGACACTATTGTTATCATATTTCTATTCTCAGCCCCTATCACACGAGTATTCAGAAAATGCTTAGTGGATTGAATTAAGTTGAATTGATTAGTATGATGACTGTCAGCTTTCCTGATTCTCTTCCCAATGGAGGAGAGAACATGGAAGCAATTATGTATGACAAGATAGAAAAAAGATGTATTAGGGATAATCAACAGAGGGAGGGTGCTAGTATTAAGGGGCATCATGATGGGCTTTTGGTAGAAAGTGGGATTTCAATTGGGATTTGAAGGAAGCCAGGAGGCAGAAGTGAGGAAGGAGAAAATTTCAGGCATGGGGAATAGTCGGTGAAAATTGGGGGCATTGGGAAAGGAAGGGTTTTGTCCAAGAAGCCGCAAAGAGGCCAGTGGCAGTGGATTTCAGAGAACGCAGAGAACAGTTTCGCTGTTTTTATTGTCTCCTACTTTAGAATCACCTTTTCTATCTAAAGAGGTATCAAACTACTTAAAAATGGTTCCTTAAGAGATCATTCTTAGGGAAATAAATACTAAAATATATAGAAAGTCCTGTATTCTCAGGTCAGCCACCATGTAGGAGTGACTGCACAAAGGATTCCTTATTTCTTAATGATTCTCCTTTTATAGATTTTAGAATAAGGTATTTGGTCCATTGCTTCCTCTCTGTGGAGATTACCCAGTGATTTGGGAATCCACTAACCAAAGGATTCCCATTACTCTTTTTCTCTCCCAACCTACTCTTATCCTCTTACCTTTTAAAATATAGTCATTTAGAATAATAGAACTTTAGAATGGGAAGGAACCTTAGAGGCCATTAAGTCCAATCTTTCACCTTCAGGAGGGATTCCCTTCAAAATCTATGTAATTAATTCCTATTTGAACTAGAAGTGCTCTGTAAACTACTAACTCCTTGAGAGTAGAATCTGGATTTTTTTCCTTTCTTTGTATCCTAGCACTTAGCGCAACTCCTGATATTGATAGCGCAACAGTAGTCACTTGGGAAAAAAAAAAAAACTTTTTGACTCATCAAATGCTTATTGAGCCTATATCTGATTGAATACACCTGAAGATAAACATCCATTGATGAGGAGCTCACTACTTCACGAGGTAGCCCGTTCCACATCTGAACAACTCTGATTGTCACCATACATTTAATTTTGAGTTGGAACCTGCCTCCCTGAACTTTCCATTCTTTGCTCTTCATTCATCCCTCTTCTAAATATTTTGCAAAGTTTAAAATACTAGCTATTTTTATTACCTATTGTCTGACCATCCTAGGAAATTTGGAGAAGCACTAGAAGGTGGTTCACTAGATTATTTTTTCAGTCATGGAAATTCCTAAAAGCTTCTATTAAGAGAAGGAAAGGATTATGATTCATGATCTATGCCAATGGGCAGGAAGCAGGGGGGGGGGGCAGGATAGAACTTCCCTTACCATTGAAACCATGCACCCTGGGCTTCAATTGTCTTATTTGTAAAATAGGTGGGTAGGACCAAATGATCTGAAAGATCCCCTCCAACTCTAAGTCATAATACTGGGTATTTAAGGCAACTGGTTTGTGAGGGATGGGCTAGACAGAGGTTAGTTGATCGGTGTTGTTAAGAAGGGCTGGAACCTCGGGTGTGAGGGCTTGTTGAGCCCTTTTCATGGCTGCACATCTACTTTGATATCTAACTGATCACCCAACTCTCACTTGTAACTTCAAGAAGCTGTTGTATGTGCAGTGGGGCCACACCCCAGGAAACCATCTCAGCAGGCAGAGCTCAACCAGCTTGGGGATAATTAATGGATCTCAAACCCATCCAGTTAAAGGTTGTCAAATTCAAACAGGGAAAATGGAAGGATGAGAACAATTTGCCCCAGTGTCCATGAAGGCAACACAACCAAATGCTGTGGAGCTCCCTGTGCTGATGCAATCCCAGGTCTAATGCCTCTCCTTAAAAGCAGACATTCTGTACTCCCTTAACTGTGTGTTATTTCTCCTCTGTCTAGAACGTAAGCTTCATGAGGCACTGTCTCCTTTTGTGTCCTTGTATCCCTCCCATATCTCACACATCAGGCTGTTTTTTTTTAATTTGTTTTACATAATAGACCCCTAATACATGATTGTCGCTGATTTTATTGAATCTAAAAAGATGAATGAATGATTCTCTTCTGAATGTTCATCTGTTCCTTTTTCAGACCTTATTATCACTGAACCATGTAGAATCATGGGGATCACCCTCATTGGCAAAGGGAAAGGGCAACAATTAAATTACACCGAAGCCAAAGATGCCTGCAGCTTGTTGGGTCTCCAGCTGGCCAGTAAAGCTCAAGTGACCACTGCCTGGGACTTCAAGTTTGAAACATGCAGGTGCGTGGGAATGGACTCCCTTTCCGTGGCACCTGAAAGCCATGGTTTCTCTCGTTGGGTTTAATGTCCAAGCCACTGATGGATTCTTCTTATCTTTGCAGTTTCGGGTGGGTCTCTGATGGATACGTGGTCATCTCCCGCATTCTCCCCAATCCCAAGTGTGGTAAAAATAAAACAGGTGTCTTGGAATGGAAAGTGGCCCTGAACCAGAAACAGTATGCACACTGTTACAACTCCTCAGGTTAGTGGGATGCGCTCAATGGCCAGCCTTCTCTCTGCTAGGCAGGGTTATGGGTCTGCCTTCCCAACCCGCCTCAAAAAAGGCAATCTTCTGAGCAGCTCAGGGAACCTGGCTTCAAATCCTAAAGCTCTTTTTAGCTCTAAAACAATTCACACACATGTATTGACCACTGATTAAGTGCAGAGTCCTTTCTTTGCTCCATGTTCTAAATATTTTTTACTCTAGTATTTATTTTTTAAAATGTGCAAACAAATTACCATTTAAATTGGGGAAGCTCATTATGAGCCCTGGGCATCAAGAAAGACTTTCTGGAGGAGGTGACTTATTTTAGAACTTAAAAGATGGGTAGGACTAAAAGAGATCAAGAAGATTGAAAGAAAGGCTGAGATCAGAACCAGGTGCTTGCATTAAGTGGGAGGGGATTAGGAGCCTTGGTTTAGAGAGAAGAGATCTTAGAGGTCATCTAAAGAGTCAATTAAGGTCAAGTCAGCAAGCATTTATTAAGCACCTTCTGGGAAGTTAGGTGGCCCAGTGGATAGAGCACTGGCTCTGGAGTCAGAAGGACCCGAGTTCAAATCTAACCTCAGTCATTTAACACTTTGTAGCTGTGTGACCCTGGGCAAGTCACTTAAGCCCAATTGCCTCACAAAAAGGAAAATAAAAGATTAATTTTAAAAAGCACTTGGCACTGTGCTAAGTAATAAAGATACAAAGAAAGGTAAAAAAAAAAAAAAAGCCAGTCCTCACTCTCAGAGAATCCATAGTACAGTGGGAAAAACAACATGGAAAATTTACAAACAAAATATAGATGGGATAAATTAAAAATGGTGAATAAGAGAGAAGAAATTATACATTTTAAGACTGAGAAAGCTTCCTAAGTAAAATTTTTCACTTTATTTTATAAATTGGAGAGGTTTTTTACACATTGCCTGTCTACCACCTTCCAAAATACCAGGAAATGCTAGACAGCTAGAGGCAACTCGGTGGCCCAGTGGCAAGAACATCAGGCATAGAGTCTGGATAGACTGGAGTTCAAATCAGTCTGTGTGGAAAGTCACTTCACCTTTTGTGCCTTGGTTTCCTCATTTTTAAAATAAGCTGGAGAAGGAAATGGCCAACTACTCCAATATTTCTGCCAAGAAAATCCCAAATGGGATCACAAAAAGTGAGATATGGCTGAATGAGTTCAAATCTGGCCTCAGACTATGTGGCCAAGTCACTTCACCCTTTCTGCCTCAGTTTCCTCATCTGTAAAATGAGCTGGAGAAGAAAATGGCAAGCCACTCCAATGTTTTTGTCAAGAAAACCCCAAATGGAGTCAGGAGGTCAGACAGACTGAAGCTGTTCAACAACAGCATATGCTAAAGCATTCATCCAAGGTCTGATTTGAACTGGTCTTGGATAAATGACTTTATTTGCTCTTCCATTATGAATTTTTGTGTAAATGAGCTTTTTTGCCTTTCTTTGGATCCCCAGCAATAATCACAGTGCCTGCCACTTAATGAAGGGTCCTAACAAATGCTTGTCAACTGATGACAACCTCATTTCTAAAGGTCTCATCTTTCTTCCACCCCAAGTATCATTTGCGTAGTCTGCCTCCCTCCCTCCAAATTCTACTTTATCTTTAGGTCCAAAGTTCACTAAAATCCCAAAGGAAAGAACCAAAACCTAATTTCCAGGGCTGCTCGATGGCATTTTTATGAATGAAAACTGAGTCATCTGGGAAAACACCAGAGCTTCCCACATGGCTCTTCTGAATCAGTCATTTCCTTCCATTCTCCTTTTAAACATGGCCATCGGAACAGCTGTGACAACCGAGAGGCAGGAGACAGGGAAGAGCAGCCTTCTGTAGGTGGCACTGAGCCGAAACAGAAAGAACGCAGGAGTGGGAGAAAGTCTTGGCAGAAAGGTGTCTCTGTGGGAGAAGGGATGCTCCAGGAGCTGTGTTGGCTTTGAGCATTTCACAGATAGATAGATAGATAGACAGACAGACAGACAGACAGATAGATTTATATATTTATTTTTGCCGAGGCAATTGGGGTTGTGACTTGCCCAGAGTCACACAGCTAGAAGTGTTGTGTCTAAAACCAGATTTGAACTCAGGTCTTCCTGACTTCAAAGCTGGTGCTCTATTCACTGTGTCACCTAGCTGCCCCTTCACCTAGATATATTTTCACACACACACACACACACACACACACACACACACACATACACACACACACATAGAATTGCTTTAAGTATTTTCCAGGCCCTAAACAGCAAGTTGGATGGATCACTTAGCCTTAAAAAATTAAACTATGTGAATACCAGAAAAGAATGGGGAAGGTAGTTTCCTAAGCAGCTGCTCTGAAATCCAAGCTAGAGTGGAAAATCTATCAATAATATATATAACAGTAATACATATATACAGTAATATATATATAATATATATATACATTACAATCTATCAATAATATATAACAGTAATACATATATAGTAATATACATATAACAATAATATATACATATATAATAATATAATATATACATATACAATCTATCAATAATATATAACAGTAATACATATATAGTAATATATATACAATAATATATACATATATAATAATATAATATATATACATATACAATCTATCAATAATATATAACAGTAATACATATATATATAATAATACACACATATAATAATACAATATATACATATATACACCTATCAATAATATATATAACAGTAATGCATATATATAGTAATATATACATATATACAATCTATCAATAATATATAACAGTAATATATATGCAATAATATATACAGTAATACATTTATAATAATATAATATATATACAACCTATCAATAATATATAACAAAATAATACATATATACAGTAATATATACATATATAATAATATAATATATATACACATATACAATCTATCAATAATATATATAACAGTAATACATATATATACAATAATATATACAGTAATACATTTATAATAATATAATATATATACAACCTATCAATAATATATAACAGTAATACATATATACAGTAATATATACAGATATAATAATATAATATATACATATATACAATCTATCAATAATATATATAACAGTAATACATATATATACAATAATATATACAGTAATACATTTATAATAATATAATATATATACAACCTATCAATAATATATAACAGTAATACATATATACAGTAATATATACATATATAATAATATAATATATATACATATATACAATCTATCAATAATATATATAATAGTAATACATATATATACAATAATATATACAGTAATACGTTTATAATAATATAATATATATACAACCTATCAATAATATATAACAGTAATACATATATACAGTAATATATACATATATAATAATATAATATATATACATATATACAATCTATCAATAATATATAATAGTAATACATATATACAATAATACATACATATATAATAATACAATATATACATATGTACAATCTATCAGTAATATATATACATATACAATATATGATTGTATATAGGTGGAATTATATGTGTGTGTATATATATAATTTCACCTATATATAATATATATAATTATTGTTGTATATATTATTGATAGATTTTCTACTACAGCTTGGATATATATGTGCATATATATAATTTCACCCATGTATAATTATATATATAATCATATTTATATGTAATTACATATATAAATGATATAGAATTTCAGCCATATATAATATACAATATAAATTATATAGAATTTCTCACATATAAATATATAACTAATATGTAACAAATTATATAATTTTACTATATATAATTATATGATTAATATATAATATAGATTACATATGATTTTACCTATATATAATTACATATAAAATATGGTTAATGTGGAATATAAATTATATATAATTTCACCTACATGTAATTTTTATAAATTTATTATTAATATATAAATTGTGTGATTTATATGTGATATAGAAATATATAATTAATATATATTATATGTGATTTTACACATATATAATTATAATCATTATCATGGTCTAAGAATTTTCAGAGGTAATCTTATTTGCATCCTCATCAAAATAGTAGCTAGCTAGCATTTATATCATGCTTCCTGTGTGCCAAACACTTGCTTTCTGAGAGTAGACCAGTTTTTCATGTGGGGTTCATAGAGGTATTTGTGGAGAGATTTCAGGCAGTTTCCATGAACTTGGATGAAAAACAATTGCATTTTTATTTCCTTCCATATTTATATATATACACACACACACACATATGTATATATTTTATGTGTCTATATAGAAATATATATTTGTATATATATGGGTATATAAAGAGCATATATATATATAGTATGCTATAAATACATATACAGACATAAACACATACACATATATGAGATATGTATTTTCATTTTCATTTTATGGAGGAAAATGATGTCCCAAGCAGAGAAATGTGACTTTTGGTCCAGGATTTGGGCCCCTCAGGCAGATCTAATATAGGAGAGATTTTTTCACTTCAGCTTGGAGTTCAGAGTAACTGCTTAGGAAACTACCTTCCCATTGCCTTGCTCCAGCCCTTTTCCTGGTATTCACATAGTTTAGTTTTTTAAGGCTAAGTGATTCATCCAACTTGCTGCTTAGGGGCCTGGAAAATACTTAAAGCAATAAGCAATGGGCCAGGAGGGCAGGTAATGAGTTAGCATCTGAAGCACAGAGCGCCTAAAGACTTTGAAAATCATCTGTGTTCATAATGATCTATCTGGAGTAGCTTCAAGTATGAAATATATTGAAATAATTTTCAAGGCCAATTGCAGCATTAAAATTATTCTTCCTCTTCAGAGGTAATGTGGCTGTAGATATTGATTACTGGATGCTGCAAGCTAGCATTTAATTTTGGTCCCTTGAAAATGTATAGAATTGAAGGCAGCTGGGTGGTACAGTGGACAGAGCACCAGCCCTGAAGTCAGGAGGACCTGAGTTCAAATTTTATCTCAGACACTTAACACTTCCTGTCTGTGTGACCCTGGGCAAGTCACTTAACCCCAATTGCCTCAGGGAAAAAAAAAAAAGAAAATGTATAGAATTATAGAATGTCAGAGGTAGAAGGGACCTTGAGGAAAAGCACAGACAAACTAGTATCCCTAAGAGGGTGGGCAGGATGTGAGAGAGAATGTACCATTTGACATTGCCAGTTTTCCTTCATCCATAAAAGGGGGAAGGAGATCTGGATCCAGGTCCATCAGTCAACAATATTTATCATGTGTATACAAGGGCAGCTCCGGATAGAGGGCCAGCTCTGGAGTCAGGATGCCATGTTCAAATTTGACCTCAGGTACTTAGTAGTTATATGATTCTGGACAAATCACTGCATCCTGTTTGCCTCAGTTTCCTTATTTGGAAAATGAGCTGGAGAAGCAAATGGCAAACCATGCAGCTTGGGGTGTCTGCCAAGAAAACTCCAAATGAGGTCACAAAGAAACGGACACAATTGAAAAACAGCTCAACAAGAAGTGCTAGTTACTGTGCCCAGAGTTAGTCTCCCGGCTCAGCCACTTCTTAGTAATATGCTTTGAGAGTGAGCCTTCTTCGTGCAAAATGGAGATAGTAAATGCTTATCATCACAGGGCAGTTGTGGGGATCAAACAAGATAACAGAGATAAAGAGCTTTGTAATTATCAAGTGCTGTCAACAATTCCATTGCTATTGTTCTGTCTGGCACCAAAGGAGCCTACTGGGGTCTACTCTATAAAAATGCTGAAGGTGGAGGCAGGAAATGTGCTCCATTGTGCCATCCTGCCCTAGACTTCCAGTCAGCTGACCCCCGTAATGACGCCATCACTCCCAGAGCCATAATAGGATGCGACCCGAGTGATAAATTCAGTGGAAAACAGTTTAAGTCCCTCGGGTCACTAGGATGAGCTCCTCCTTGACCCTGCCCTACCTTCCTCAGAGAAGCTTCTCTCATGGCAATTCCCCATTATCTTCTTTATTATCCCCACCCCTTGGAGGAGTACCTGGCCCCTTCCACTTCAACAGCCTCATGTGGGTGATCCAGAATCTCCAACTCCTTGAGGGAGCACCAGGTCCTCCTCTACTCCCTATAAAGTCTTTTTTATGATGTTTTCCCTAGGCACAGAAAAAAAAAATCATAGTTTCAGATTACTCCACCACTACCACCCCAAATTCAATTTTAACAACAAGAAATACATTGATGCTGGTTCTTGGATCTGAACTGGAAGCATAGTTAGCACTAATTTACCTTTTAGGTCAACTTTAGAAAGATCTCACTGCATTTTTGCTTTTCCCTACAGATATATGGATTAATTCATGCAAACCCGATGCGGTCACCACCAAAGAAACAACCATTGCATGGACTGTAGCGGTACAACTGAATTTAATGTCAGTGACCCAGCTGATACAGCGCCTCCAACCCTGGCACCTAATCCGGTACAGCCAAGATGGAAGAAAAAATTAATTTGTGTGACAGAGCTATTTCTTGAAACAAGCACTATGGAAACAAGCACTGCGCCAGAAGAACTCATACCAACTTTTGAAAGTCAGCTTGCGTTTAAGAATGAGGGTGTTACTTTTGGAGGTAAAGAGGGAGGGAGGAGGGAAGGAAATAAGCATTTATAGAGTGCCTGCTAATGTACTAAGACACTGTGCTAAGTAAACACTTTATATTTTCTCACTGTATCCTCACAATAACGGTAAAAGATAGGTGCTATTATTTACCCCCTTTTTTTTACAGATGAGGAAATTAAGGCAAATTAAGTAAATCATCTTGCCCAGAATTCACACAGCTAGTAAATGTCTGCAGTTGAATTTGAACTCAAATTTGACTCCAGGTCTAGCCCTCAATTACTGTTCCACCAGGCACTGTATGTGGTATGTCTGTGCAAGAATATACACACTTGAGTCCATAGAATCGACCAGATGCAGATAACAGTCACCCTGCAAAATATGGACAGAGTGAGCCAAGAGCACAAAGCAAGGTCCTAGGTCTTTTCCCTGAGTCAAATAGAAATGAATTGAATTATCCAAACAGAAGAAACTAAATCCTCTTCTGATATTTAAAGTTAGCTTTAAATCACGAGGCACCAAAATAAAGAATATTAAATTTAGAGTCAAAGATTTGGGATTTAAATACCACCCCTGGTACTCCCTGAGTGACAAGGCAGGAGTGAGGTACACAAGTTACTTGATATCTCCAGTCATCAGTTTCCCCATCTGTCAAATGAGAAGCTTGAAGCAAATGAACTAAGTTCGCTACCAACTCTCAGTCTATGATAGTGTCTCCCATTCTGATTTCATGGCATCCAAAAAATCAGAGTTAAAAGGAAAGTTGGCAGCTACCTAACTTAATCCGTACATGATGAACAAGACCATGCTATAATATCACTGTCAAGTAATAGTCAAGGCTTTGCTTGGAGGCTTCTAATGGAGGGAAATCCTCAGAATCATAATAAACCAAGATAGTTCTAATTGGAAGGAAGTTCTTCTTTAGATCAAGCCTAAATCTAAGCCTTTGCAACTTTCTTACACTTACCTCTTGTTCCTAGTTCTTACTTCTTGGGATAAACAAAGATAGTTTTCCTACAATAGGCCTTCAAATGTATCATAATAGCTATTGTCCCTCAGTCCCATTTCTTTCAACTAATCCCTTTCTTCTTGTCAAAATTGTCTCTTTTTTTGTCCTGACAACTGCATTCTCCAGAGTTTCCCATCCCTTCTGAGATGATTTCCTGGGTAAAATTTTAGCCCATGGAATCTTATTTCTCTGAAGCCTTTGAAAACTGTCCTCTCCCAAATAAGAGCAAAAGCTCAACTATGCCTTCTCTCAATCCTATTCCTCTCCTCTATAGTATATAGTGATCATTTTCTCCCAAAGTTTTTATCATTTCCTCCCCAGCTACCAGTTTCAACTTATTGGTAAAAAAAAATAAGATACAGAATGGAAGTTCCCTTCTTTGTTTCTTTGGTCTTTTGAAGAGTTAAATTAGTATTAAGACAATATCGAGGTGATTCTGTGAATAGAGTCCTAGAATCAGGAAGACCTGAGTTCAAATCCAGCCTCCAACACTTATTAGCTGTGTGACACTGGGCAAGTCCCATTTGCCTTAATTGTTCATCTGAAAAAAAAAAAAAGAGCTAGAGAAGGAAAAGGCAATCAACTCTGGTATCTTTGCCAAAAAAGTGTCAAATGAGGTCACAAAGAGATGAATATGATTAAAACTACTCAATAACACCAAAAAACAAACTATTAACTGTTCTTCTTTGGTTAGAGAAAATTTCTACAGATATTCTGATCATCCAACATCCCTGTAACTATATTACTTTGTTCTGAGTCATTCTCATTTCCTGAATTCCTCTATTTTCTCCTTCTGCCTAGGCAACTTTAGTATACTTTGATACACTTTTTTAGGCACAATCTGATTAATGTTGCCCCAAGTTTGTATTTTGTCATGTAGCAAAGATCTGAATCAGTCCCTGTAAGTAACCAGGGAAGACCTGGTTGTCAAAGACCTAACCTTATTAATGTATATACATATCTCTTTGTTTGTCTCCAGGCTTACATATCACACTCTTGGTTCTCGCTCTGATATTCTTCATTGCTGCAGTTGTACTGGCTGTCTGTTATGTCAAGAGGTGGGTTTTTAAGCCTGTTCAACCGTGTTGCTAGTGTTTGTGGGTTTTGTCCATTGTGTGTATAGGCTGAGAGGCTGTTTGATTCCACAGATGTTTATCAAATGTTTAATACTTGAAAGAACTATACTAAGGATTTCAGGGGATTAAATATAAGAATACCCTGATTCCTGGCTTCAAGGTGTCCTGGAAGATAGGAGAAGAACACACAAGGCAGAATATAAATTCCACAAGACAGGTACCAACAATGCGTGTGGGGAGACATTTCTTCTGGGTAGGAGAATCAAGGAAAATGGCGGAAGGGGCATTTGAGCTGGGACATGAATGATTGATGAGATTTCCGCAGGGGGAATTATTTTGGATGGGAAGGGAGAGAAGGAAGTGAGGGCATTTTAGACACGTCCAAAAGCCCAATGGAATATTAGCCCAAATGGATTGGAGTGCAGGGCACATTGAGGACAAAAGTAGAAGATAATGCGGGAAAAATAAGATCATACCCAATCACAGAGGGCTTTGAAGACCAGCTAAAAAGCCTAGGCTTAAGCCAGACTTTGTTAACATGGTATGTTACATGAAAGTTTTTCATTTTTCTTTTTGCTTTGTATCTCAAGGTACATGACTTCTTTCCCATTGACAAACAAGAATCGGAAGGAAACCGTTGAAGCCAAAGGGAGAAAAACAACAAAGACAGAGGACAAAGTTTCAAAGGAGGAACCAAAGAAAAATGGGAAAAAGGCAGAAGAGCCCAAGATGACACCCAAGATGACACCCAAAATGACAGTCAAGTACATGGAAGCTGAGGTTTAGGTGGGTCAGGTGGACAGGAGAGGACACAAATGGGATCTCTTTACACCAGGATCTGGACATCATGGACATCTCATAACCTGAAAAAACTCCTGGTATTTCCCCACTAAAAGAAGTGGATCAAGTGGAAAGCCCACTTTCAATACCTAACTAAAGGACTTTGGGTTCCCTGAGGATTAGGGAGCTCATTCAGATGCTTCCCTCTTCCTTCCTGCCATCTGTCCACTCCTGGGCTTTGAGTTTTTTCACCCGATGTCTCCAAAGTGACCCCAGCCTAAACCCAAAGCTTCTATTCCCTAATAAAATCCAGGTGAGAGAAAGTGGATCTGTCTGGTCCCGATATTTCAGGAATATTCTCTGTACATTTTTGTCAGGAAGCTTTTTGATGCTCTGGAAAGAAACCAGCCATGACATGAGAGTTTATTAGATTCCCATATCAGAGAGCAAGGCTTCCCACAGCCCTCTATTGACCCTGTGAGCTTGGACATAATAACAGGGAAATGAATAAGAGCAGGGGCAACTTGTCAGGGGGTAGGGAGGCCAATGGAGCTCCATGTGACATGGGACTAAAAGAAAGAATGGAACCCAGATACTCACAGCACAGCATTTCATAGAATCTTTGGGCTGAAAGGAATATTAGGGACGCTTTAGGCCAGTTTTGTGTCTTGGAACTCCTTTGGCAATCTAATGCAACCTCCTTTTAGAATTATGCTTTTAAATACATTAAATGAAGTAGGATTCCAAAGAAGAGCAATGATATTAAGATATAGATATAATTTTTCACATCCAGATATACAAAATCCTCTGAAATTTAAGAACCCTTGATCTAGTCCAATTCCCTTATTTACAAATGGGAAACTGTAACGCAGAGAGCAGAGATGACTTGTCCATGATTTTATAAGTACTTGTGGTAGAATGAGGATTCGAATCCAGATCCTGTTCCCCTCTAGCTGGTGTTTATGACATTGTACCCCCCTGGCAAACCCAGCTAGAATAAATCTCATTTCTAAAGCATGTTAAGGTTATCAAAAAAATAGGTTTGAACTGCTTTTCTGAAGCTGGGCTGGTTCATCATCCTCTTTAGATGGCGGGAATTTCCCAGTTCCCCTAGGTGCTCACTATATTGACTCCTCCAGTCATTCTAGCCCAGAGCATTCCTAAAATCCTGAACCAAAATGATCCTCCAACCTCAGCTTCCCTGCAGCTAGAACTCTGGGCAAACATACTTCTCAAAAAACAACCCTGTAAGGGGAGGTGATGCAAGTATTGGCTCACAAACCCATCTTACAGATATGGAAACTGAGATGCAAAGAGATCAGGAATCTTGCTCAGTGTCACAAGCAAAGTGCCTGAGCCAGGATTTGCACCCTAGATCTCCTGAGTCAAAGCACTGATTAAACAGTAGGTTACAAACTCCCAGAGACTACGGCAAACATTCTTCTCTAGAAAATGTCACTTATGGTCCTTTTTCAGCATGCACTTTCTCCTTTTGCTATTATTTTGTTTTGAGAATGTAATGTTGCATCGATGTGTTAACAGGAGACAGACTAAACAACCATGTCCTGGATCGGGGCTTTCTGGTGTACAGGAAATCTATCATCCAAAAGAAAGTGACTAGATCCAGAATTGCAATGACTGCAATCTGCAGTTTCCTCTTAGTGACCCCTAAGCTTCCTGAAGCCCTTTTAGTTGTGGGTGTTCCTTCCATCAGCAGTTCCCAGATCCTTCTTCCTTGGTACCTTAATCAAAAGGTTTCAGGAGACATGATGGCCTCAAAATTCACAGCCTGATCATCTCTGTAGGATCATCTCTGACCTGAAAGAACTTTCATTCCCCCTTCAGCAGCCCAGAGTCCCCCACATGTGAGGAAGGAGAAGACGGTCACCCTAGAATATTATGGAAATATAACAAAAGAAACTGAGTAACTTTGTTCCTACCCAATAACCTACTCTGAGGGTTCCTCATCTGTAAAATGGGAATAATAATACTTATTTACCTACCTCTTAGGGCAGTTGAGTAGAGCTCATTGTAAATCTTAAAATCAGGAATATTCTGGTAAATATTTAACAGCCGGCTTTCAGCAAGGGTGAAGAGATTGCACACAACACACTTTTAAGCTTAATCAGCACAGGCAATCAATAAAATAATAAATCAAGTCCCGATTTATAGTATTTGCCAGTTTCCTAAATGTAAATGCTCACATTAGAAATTTAAGAAATGGCTGTCTAGAACTAGTATGATGAGATGGCTCCATCCCACTGCTGCTTAAAGCCGCATGTAAAACGTGAGCTGTCAGACTACCCATTTATAAAATATGTACATTCCAACAAAATCATTTCTAAGCTTCCTCCATACCCTAAAAGTCTATAAACTGATCTTGTCAGATTTTACTTTCTAGATAACCTTGAATGAAATCCAGCTGTGCTTCTAATCCTGTTAAAATCTTGGAGGTTAAAACAGTCTTCTCTCTTTGCTTCCATTTCTCACTTGTAAAATGAGTTTGGATTTTAGAGTTATTGGACTTTGAGCTAGGACTATCTGGGTTCATGACCTGCCTCAGACATTTCCTAGCTGAATTATTCTTGCAAATCATTAGCCTTCTGGGCCTCAGGTGGCTCATCTGTAAAATAAAGGATTTGGATTTGTTGGCCTTTAAGTTCCCTTCTGATTATATCTATAATACTATGACTCCATAAAAATATCTCTCGGCTCTAATGTACAAGGATTCCAATGTATGTTTCTTTGTTTTAATTGTGTTCCTATAGCTATTCTACTTACTAAACTATGTTATTTTATGCTGGGACTAATATATTCTTCAGTGAAGTATTTTCTCAATTCTAGTCATAATCATAACTTTTATTTATTTTAAGTATATTTAAGAAAAAGTCTTGTAAGCCATGGGGCCTGTTAGCATCATTGACTAATGTGCCATCATGGAATTGAGCTTTCTTTCCAGTAAAGAACCTAGCATTATCAAGTATGCATGTGTAGGGAAATAAAACCATTTTTTAAAAAGCTTTTAGTCGCCATTTTGGATTCCCAGACACCATATGCACCTCCAGGCGAGTAAAGGTGGAAAGTGAATCCAAACCTGACACTTGCAAAATGCTGAAAAGATGGGAAAAAATACTATTAGACTACCATGAGGAAAAGATGGGTGGCTAAAATGGTACTTCCCTTTTTCCATATGATGAAATTCTATCAGGAGAGAATGCCATGAGTCTCACAGACAAATCAAAGTCATTGGATATTTGACCTCTCCATCAGGGCCAATGAACTTCTCTTGGTTCTAATTGGCTGGGATACTGTTACCACTTGCTACTGAAGATAACTCAGGTATTTGGAAATGAGATATGGGACTAAGGGAAGAATTTAACTTAGTCTTCTAGTTCCCCACCTTTTTCTTGATTTGGCATGGTACAGGGGAGAACTGGGAGTCAGAAGCCCCTGCCTCTGCTGAAAGACCTTATCCAAGAAACATACTAAACATCTCTTCATGAGCAAGTCACTTAACCTTCCTGGACCTTAATTTTCTCAACTGTAAAATGGGAGAATTGAACCAGATGGTACCTTGGATACTTTCCAATTTATCACTCCGACTGATCCTGAGTCACTTTATTTCATTCTTTGGGCCTCAGAAGTTTGCTTATCTGAAAAATAACAGAGTGGGACAATATCCATTCTAGCTCTAAATCCATGATCATTAGTATAAGAAGAAAGTTCCAGACAATTGTCCAACCATGGGGAGTATCCTTGGTTCTTTTAGAAATAACAAGCTGCTTCCTGGAATCTCTCTCCTTAATATCCCTTAAGCTACCAGAGTGCAGGGGTCCTCCCAGCCACAAGTCTGAGGGTCCCAGTGTGAATGCACCTTGTGCCACAATAAAAAGTCTTCCTGATCAAAGAAGGGAAACTCAGTCTCCCCAGGAAGAGAATTTAGAATAAAATGGTAAAGCCAAAAGGGACCTTAAAAGCCCTCTTCTTCTATAGATGAGGAAAATGAGACCTAGAGAAAAGTGACTGTCCGAAAGTCCCTCTGGGAGTTAGTAGCCAGCTGGGACCAGAGTCCAGTTCCCTGGACTCACAACTCACTGGACTTTCACCTGCTTCAAACTCAAAACTGGCTGCTTCTCTGCTATCTCTCACGGAAACTGTGATAGCGTGTATATTTTAAGAAATGACCTCAGCTGGGAACACCCAGTTTTGAGCCACTGGAAATGTCTAGCTCAGAGTGCAGAGCTGACGTGATCAAGGATGTCTGCCTTTAGTTTCTGAAAAATGCTTCTTCATGTCAAGTTAGAGAAAATTCCATCACAAGTACCGCCACTGTTAGATCTTCACCAGTCTCAGATCCTTACTGGCTATGTAGCTTGAAGGGAATCATTTTACATGTTTGCCTCAGTTTCCTCATCTGTAAAATAAGAATAATAGTAGTACTTCTTCCCAGAATTATTGTGGACATCAACACACAGTAACTACTACATAAATGTTAATTATTATTGTTGTTGTTGTTCATGCTGTATAAAACCAAGGGAAGGACTGGAAGCAGACAACAGATTTCTCTATAGGAAAGGGTCACTGACTCAAGGAAATATATGAAAATGAAGAACAAATTTCCATAGTTCTTTTGAGGCTGAGGGAAACACATAAAAAGCTAAAGGTAAAGTCAATTCATCTTCTCAAATCATGAATAGGGACCATCAAATGTTAATTAGCAAATACAACTATATTATACTTCTTGTAAAGAGAAAGAGGTTTGAGAGGAAAACTGAAGAGAAAGACAGAGGCAGAGAGGGAAGAGAATAAAACAACAAAGGAGAAAGGAAAAGCTGGCAAAGGAGAAAACTGGGGAGAAAAGAGAAAATGGGAAAAGCTAAGAGAGGGAGGCTGAAATGGAAAGATTAAGAAGACAGAAAAATATGAAGAGGGAGTGGCAAAAGCAAGGGGCTCTGCTCTAAGAGTTTCCCTAACAATATCCATTACAGAAGGGAAGTCCGAGTACTATTATGCATCTGAGGAAACTGAGGCTCAGAAAGTACCAGTGGCTTCCCAGAATCTCAGAATTATAGGGAATACAAGGGCATCTGATCCAAGAATTCCTTGTCTGAACAATAATTTCAACAAATCTTTGTAGAAAGAAGGAATTTATGACCAAACAAGAAATAGAGACCATCAGGAAATGCAAAATGGATAATTTTGATTATACCAAAGGGTTTTTGCACAAATAACATATCCAATAAGTGGTCAACCAACTTGCTTTCAAGTCATCCAATGTGGGATTCCCATTTCCATTCCAGGCAGCTCCTCTGGGTAGCTTTAACTGTAAGGGAAGTCATTTCTAGGATCAAACCAAAATCCTCCCCTTTCCCCCAAGTTCTGCTTTTGGAAGTCAAGCAGAACCAACCTAATTCCTCTTAATGATAAACCTTTCAATGCCAGAAGACTTTCATGAGAAACCATATAAACTCCTGCTGAGCTAAGAAAGCAACAACTTTACACCCCTATGTGTGGCATGTGATAATTTGCAAGACCAGCCGCTGACCCAGACACCTTTTTACCCATTTAGTTACTTAGATTGCCCATGATGTTCAATGCAAAATGTAGAAGTAAAGACAAAATAGGAAAGTTTGGAAAAATTGTAGGTTTAGGGAAAAAGATGAGGGTTCTGTTCTGGGCTTGTTGAGTTTGATATTTGTCTGGTCTATCCAGCTGGCAATGTCCAATGATAGTGATGTGAGCTCAAGAAAGTCATCAGGAATAGCTATTTATTGTCAAGAGTCATATAAATGGAGATGATAATTGAATCAATGCAAGCAGATGAGACCAAGAGAAAGAGGATTTAGGATAGAGTTGAGGGGTACATACATATTTGGAGGTTGAAAAATGGGTAAATATATTCAACCTATATAGGGATCAAATGCCATAAAGAGTTCAAATCTCATCTCAGACACTTATTGGCTGGGTAAATTTGAGTAAGTTATTTATTCCCCATACCTCAGTTCCTCCTCTGTAAAATGAGGAGATTGGACTCAGTGGCTTCCAAGATCCCTTCCAGCTCTAAATCTATGATTCAGCAAAGGAGAATGAGGATTACATAGGAATATAAACAAAAGAGAGTCATATTATGAAACTTCAGAAAGAAGAGTATATATAGGATGTGAGAATGATCAATAGTTTCAAAAGTTAAAGAGAGGTCAAAAAGGTGAGGATTGGGGAAAAGCTGTTGGATGAGGTGCAGTTTTGGACCATAATACTGGGGAGAGAATTTTGGCTATAGAATATAAACAACGGAAATAAATTCCATGTATGAATAAAATTGGCTGAGTTCTGGAGTATCCAATAATGACTTTCAGATACTCCCTGTCATCACCTCTATTGAGTTGGCTCTCACTTGGCTAGGTTCCAGCATTTGAGGTCACTAATCATCTTGTTAAGTCAATTTATGTCACCTTTCAATCTAAGACTGAGCTTCCTATTGATCTCTGAAAGGTCAAGGTTCTCTCATGTCTAATCCTCAAGTCTATTCCCTTTTGCTCCCATCCATGTCATGGTGGCCATCTGTCCTACTGATTTGGCTCCTGCATCACTGAGCTCTCTACCACCAGAACTTTATTTTCTCTCTAATTCTCCTTTTTTGAAGTTGACGTTAAACTTTTATTGTAGCCCCTCCATGCTACATCAGCTCATCAGAGATTCCCTCCCAAAAAGAACTCATCTATCCCCTTCTTCCCAGAGTTGCTTAAACTTTTTCCACTCACAACCTTTTTTCACCCAAGAAATTTTTATGTGAACCCAGGTATATAAAAATGTAAAATACAAATGAAACACTTTTACTAATAATAAATCACAAAGAAATTTATTTTAAAACAACTCTTTAGTGTACATATATTTTACCATTTGCTAAAGAAAAAAGCAAATTTGCATACTAATGAGATGGCTTTGCTTGTTTATTTTTATATAAAGAATTAAATCTTGGAGAAATATTTGATACTTTTTACTGTTGCCAAATTTTTCAAGACCCCCACATTCACTCATATGCAACCCACAGTTTAAAAAGCTTTGCTTCCTACTAGTCACATGACCCCCACCCTTATTCAGGCTCTAATCCCCTTTAGCCCAGACTAATGGGGTAGCCCCCTTATAGTGTCCCTACTTCCAACATTCCATCCTATTCACATTACCAGATTGGTTTCTTGGTGGACAGACGGACTGCATCACTGCATAGCTTAACTATCTTCAATGGCTCTCCTTTGCCTATGAAAAGCCCAAACTACTTATCTTAGTTGGACATTCAGAGTGCTCCACAGGATGGTTTCTAGCTACCTTTCCAGATTTTCTCAAGCTATTCCATCCCACATATTTTATAATCCAGTCAAAATGAGCTATTTACTATCCCAAAATGCCTCCCATGCTTTTACAACTCTATTTTCTACTAAGTAAAAACCCTTACCCATCCTTACTCTCTCCCATCCCCATTCCCTATACACTGAATGCAGGTAATGCAGATGACCTGGAACCTCCCAAATCCCAACAAAAACCCCAAATGGGATCGTGAAGAATCTGAAACCACTGAATGGTAATAGCAACAACTCCCACCCCCATCTTGTCTACTAATATCCTATCCACACTTTGAGGTCAAGGTCAAATGAAGAATAGTAAATTCATGAACCATCCCAAAGGAAGGGGGATCATGAGACTGTAGGGTTTGAAGAAGAGGGAAAAATCAAGGCTGATATCAAATTCTCTATCTTGGGAAATTAGGAAGAACTATGGTGCCATGGCCTGAAACTTCCATACAGGAAGTGAGAAATGTTCACTATCTGCAGGAGTCACTCAAAAGCCGTCATCAGCTGCATTCCCACAGTCCTGTCACAGATGTTTGGTGACCTTAGAAAAGGAGGCATCTCGTGCGCTTTCTCTGGGAAATATATATAATTTCAAAAGTCACAGCCAAGGTCTCTTGATCTTGTGGGATAGGCTTTCTTTATGATTTTATTACAGCCTTTGTGTAAGTATGGTTTGCTTTAATAATAAAGATAAAAATAACGACTAGCATTTATAGGATACTTTAAGTTCTGCAGGTTATTTTACAAACATCATTCTTTTTGACTTTAATGACAACTCTGTGGGAGTTTATCACCACCCATTTTACAGGTGAGGAAACTGAAGCTGAGAGAGGTTAAATGATTACCCAGGACCACCTAGCCAGCAAGAATATAAGGCAGGTTTTGAACTCAGGTTTTCCTTATACCACCTACAGCAATCTATCTACTGTGCCTTTTAATTATTCACGTCATAGATCAGATTACAGAATCATAGACTTCAAGTTCTAAATTGGTGAAGAAGTTCAGTTGTTTTTCAGTGATAATAATAGCTAGTATTTATATAGCAATTTAAAGTTTGAAAAGCACTTAAATGTGTTCTCTTATGTAGGTACTGTTCTCCCCATTTTACAGATGAGAAACTAAGGCTTAGGACTTGTCCAAGCTTATACCATGGTAAGTATCTGAGACCAGATTCAAACTTAAATCTTACTGACTTTAAGCAGAGTACGCTTTCTACTACACTACCTAGCTATTTTTTGCAAAGTGAAGAATCTGTTCATGTTTTAAATTACTTCTCATTGCATTGTCGCACAGTTCCAATTGTTGGGGCAGCTAGTTGGTTCAGTGGTTAGAACAGCCTGGAGTCAGGACCAGCTGTGTGACTCTGGGCAAGTTACTTAACATATATGTATGTATTTTTGTAGGTACATATGCATATACTTATATTTACATTAGATGAATGCATATTAAACTTACATATATATGGGCCATCTAGTTAGAGTTAGAAGAACCCTTAGAGGTCACTGAGTCCAACTGTTTTCATTTTACAGATAAAGAAACTGAGGCTCAGGGGGGTGAAATAAGTGGCAAAGCTGGGATTCAAACTCTGACTGCTTTGAATCTCATGGTAAATCAAAACTGACTTCTATGTAACTTCCGAAGAAGAAATAGCCAGTCAAATGAATGCCAAATATAGCGAGACTGTGCTCTGGAGTTAAGGAAAGCAGATTTCCACCTCCTCTGCCTTGTTTTCTTGGGTGGGGCTCAAATCAGCCCAGGCAGAGCTGTACTGCTACATTAATGAGGCTAGGAAAAGAGAGGAATGGTTATCAAGGTCAGAATTGTAAGACATGAATATGAGCAGGGCAGCACAGAAAAGGGAACTATGATATTTACAATATTTACTGGAGAGGTAGAAATTTTGGGGAGTTTCCCCTTGGGTGAGATCTGAGATTCTTGGTCGAACTGAGTTATCTTGTTCCCAATGGAAGAACTCCTTCACTCCATATCATCTGGCATATATTCTTGTATGTCTCCTTTCTCTGGTTTCTATTTTGCCAGTGGCTTGAATAAGTGGTTTCCTTTGCTTTAAAAAGGTAGCACTATGATAGGCAATTTAAAAGATTAAGTTGTGTCTGGATTAATATTTTTCTCTATGATTAGAAGAGATTACATAAAGCGTTTACTATGTGCTAAATAATGGGGAAGCAAATACAATCTGGTGCTTAGTGCTGTGCTTCCCACGTAATAGCTGCTTAATAAATGTTTATTGATATAAAAAAGCAATACAGACCCTTTCCACAAAAAGGTTATATTATAATGTGGGGGAGACAATACATAAATGAGAATTTAAAGGGTGAGCAAAAGTCTGGTGAGTTGGGAATTGAGCCAGGTTAGAAATGAATAAAGTCCTATGGGAATTTCCTGAAATGGAGCTTCAGAGAATAATTTGCCAGGAGACAGCAGCATGGAAGCTAGAAATGTTGCTGTTTGTCCTTCGTTCTCAAAGAGGACCATGACCTCAGGGAGGTGATGCCATAACATGCAAGTGCATTGGATTTAAGTGATGGAGCCTGTGCAAGGTTACCTGCCTCACTTTCCCCTCCAGAGTCATCCAGGTCCAGTGGTCAGATATAGATTAGAATTATAGCTAAGGTCTTTACATGTCTCAGTTTGACTAAGGCAACACCCATTCAGTGGTTAAGGCTAAGTAGCAATCAAGGCAAAGAATGTCCTCTTTCATCTAGTCCAAAAAGATAGATAGATAGAGATAGGTAGAAACACAGATAGATGGATGGATGAATAGACCAACAAACAGACAGATAGACAGATAGATAGATAGATAGATAGATAGATAGATAGATAGATAGATAGATAGATAGATAGATGGATGGATAGATAGGCAGATAGAGAGAAAGAGAGAGATAGGTAGAAAGACAGATGGACAGACAGACCTATAGACAGACAGACGAACAGATAAATAGACAGATAGACAGACAGATAGATAGATAAACAGAGATGGATAGATATAGAGATAGGTAGAAATACATATGGATGGATGGATGAACAGACCAACAAATAGATTGATAGATAGATAGACTGATAGATAGATGGATGATAGATGGGTAGGCAGATAGATAAAGAGAGAGATATAGGTAGAGAGACAGATGGACAGACAGACCAATAGACAGACAGATAGATAGAGATGGACAGATAGAAATAGAGATAGGTAGAAACACAGATGGATGGATGGACGGACAGACCGACAGATAGATACATAGATACATAGACAGACAGACATAGATAGATGAATCTAGGAGGGGAAGAACTCAGGGTTTCTGGCCAAAACAGAAATGATTGCTAACTGAAAATTCTCAAACATGATGAAGTCGTTTTAAAGAAATATTCATCATTTTCATTTAATTCCATAAACCATTTAAAAAAATGAATAAATCTGACCCACTAGATTGCAATCTTTAACAGAGACTAGGAGGAGTTGCTGACATCAGAACTGCTGGCAGGTGTTAGTGGTGCTGCTTATCTGTAAATAAGATACAAGTTTGTTCCCTGGGCATCTATCCAAATCAGTTACCATTTTGTATGGTGAGTAATTTTTTATAGTTTTACTGAAGATTTGTTTCCAGGGCTGGATTTCTAAGGATATATTACTTTTCTCTTTGCCCAGTACTAGTAATCAGTATTTCACTTGACTATGAAATACTTGACTTATACCACTAGTGCCTGCTAATTACCAGATTTAAATTTTCTAGCTTAAGTCCAGTGAATGCTGTAATAGATTAGGATTTTAGTTTTGGATTTGCCACAGTTATTTTGAAGGTAAGGTTATGGGGTATAAGCACTTAAGGAGTTCACTCTGATATCTGGTCTTTTCTTTTTTCAGATAATTAGTTTCATTGATGTTTTGTTTTCTGCATTAAATACATTTACAGATTACACCCACTTCCTGATAGGTCTCTTGTAACAAAGAAAAAGTTATGTGAAACTAGTAATACAGTTACTTCATCTGAAAGTACATGAAACAGTTCACATCTGTAGTATCCTACCACACCTGTTTTTTAAAAATTCACAGAAATCTATTTTTTCTCCTTCCTATTTCCTATCCCATGGTTAGGGGTGGGGAGAAAGGGAAGAAATGGCTATATGCGAACATAGATGGTGTCTTATCCCATACCCTTAATTTTTTTTTCTCCCTGTAATGGATAATATGTTTCATCATCAATTCCCTGGGAATCATGAATTGTATCATATAACTTTCAAAGTTATATGTGCAATATATAAAAAAATGCTGTTACTGTATAAATTGTCTTCTGATTCTGCTAATGTCGTCTCTCATCAGTTTATGCTATTGTCATTCAGCCATTCTCAGCCCTGTCCAGATCTTTGTGACCCCATTTGGGGTTTTCTTGGCAAGATACAGGAGTGGTTTTTCATTTTTTTTCTCCTTGTAGTTCATTTTACAGATGAAGTAAACAGGGTGAAGTGATTGTCCAAAGTTACACAACCATTAAGTGTCTGAAGCTAGATTTGAACTCAGGAAGATGAATCATTCTTACTCCAGGTCCTAGAACTCTATCTTCTGTGCCATCTAGCTACCCTTCAAATTTGTTCATTTTTAATGATATAGTATAAATTGCTCTACTGGCTCTACTCACTTCACTCTGCATCATTTCATAGAGAAGTCTTTCCAGGTGTTTTCCAAGTCATCTATATCCTCATTTCTTAGCACACAATAACTTTTTCAGCCATTCCTCAACTGTTGGACTTCCCCTTCATCTCCAGTTTTTTCACACACACACAAAACAAATATTATAAATATGTCTGTACATAAAAGACTCTTATCTCTTCATTGTATTGTTTTATCAGTGATACAGTCATGTCAAAAGAACACAAAGACTTAAGAACTGTTTGCAAATAATTCCAAATGCTTGACATTTGGGTTACTAGGCCCTTTCATTGTCTACCAACAGTGCAACAGTATGCTTATTTTTTCAAATTCCCTCGTACATTTATCATTTTCTTTTGTTATTTTGATGTGTGAAGAGAGAATCTCAGAATTGCATAATTTACACTTGTCTAATAGTAATTTGGAACATTAATCTAGGTTTCTTCCCTTGCAAACTAACTGTTCATATACTTAGACCATTTATTAACTGGGGCATAGTTCTTTATCAGAGCTTTATCAGAGAAACTTGCTGTAAAGATTTTTCCCAATTTTTTTAAATTTTAGGTAACAAAATTATCCTTTTTATCTCCTATGATTCTGTTTCTTGTTTATTGGAAAAGTTTTCTGCTACCATAGATCTGATAGGTAATTTTTCCATGTTTCTATAATTATGGTGTAAACTTTTATTATCTGAATCACATATCCATTTGGAGTTTATTTTTAAGGTGTAAAGTGTTGGTCTAAATTTAATTTCTTTCACATTGCAGTTCAATTTTCTCATCAGTGTTTGCCAACTACTTCCTTTATCACGGTAATTAGGATCTTTGAATTTATCAAATGCCCAAAAGCTTCTATATATTCTATGCCTAATCTTTCCCACTGATTGTCTCTATTTCTTAGTTGTTGCCAAATGGTTTTTAAAAATATCTTCTTAGAAGTTTACTTTGAGATCTGGCACTACTAGGTCATCTTCATCCTCATTTCTTTTAATTATTTCTCTTGAGACTCTTAAAAAAAAAAAAAGGTCAAGAATCCTCCATAGGAATTTCATTATTTTTTCTAGTCCTTTAAAATGATCCTTTGGGAGTTTGATTAGTGTGACGCTGGATAAGTAAAATAATTTAGATAATGTCATTTTTATTATTTTGGCTGGATACACTCTTGGGTAATTATTTTTTTCAATAATTTAGATCTGTATTTTTGTAAAAACAATTGTTTGCAGTATCAACAGGCAATCAAAACATCATGAAAGGACAGTTCTTAATGTTTATATTGTTCTTGTGCATAACTTGGAAAGTAAACTCCCAAGAATTTTTTACATCCTGAAGTATTTTAAATGAAATTTTTCTTTTTATCTCTTTTTTGTTGGGTTTTATTGGTATTACATAGAAGTGCAAAATAATTTGTGGATTTATTTTATATACTGCAAGTGTGCTAAATTGTTTTACTAATCGTTTCAAATATTTTTTGATTGGCACTTGTTTTAGTTGTTTGTGGGTAAGTATAGCCAAAAAAAATACAAAATTAGTTTATTCAGTGTCATACCAAACTACCAAATGATCACTTTATAGAGCTAAAAAAAAAAACCCAAAAAAAAAAAAAAAAAAAAAAAAACAATAAAATTCTTTTGGAGGAACAGAACGTAAAGAATATGGAGGTAATCTATGTCTGGGGCAATTAAATAATTCCTTAGAAATATTCATGTTTATTTTTTATCATGGATTTCTTATACTATGTCTCTTTATTTTCCAGGTCAGTTTTTTTTTTTTAATATGACATGTTACATTTCCCTCCATTAAAAAAATTTTGTATTAAGAAGTCTTGCTGCTTCCTCTAGTCCTTAATTTTCACTGGTCTATTCTGATTTTTAGGGTTTTCTTTTTCGCTGAAGTAAGGTTTTATATCTCTTCTATTAATCTTCCACAACTTCCTCCCCCCAATTCTCTCCTCTATAACTCCCACTTTTCATATCTTTTTTAACTCTGGTATTTTTTCCAACAAATTCTAATTGTTCCTTTGTATATTTTTAATTTTTGAGATTTTGAATCTAAGCATTTTTGAATTGTTCTCTTCTGATTTTTTCCTTGGTCATCGTGGTATTATATTCATCTTTATTTGCTTATTCATTTTTTTGTTTCTGAGGTCTAAGAAGTTGAGTGCTGGTCTCCCCTACTCTAGAGATCAAATCAAATTGAGTAACTTTTTTTTTTTATCCTGCTGGTTTGTAGATCTATTCCTTTGCAACAATCACTAACATCCTCTTCTGTGTTCTTATTTAGTTGAAAACCTTTTTTTTGAATGAGGAAAGAGAAGAAAAATAGGGTTTTTCTTTTCCTTTCTTTTAAAATTTTTCAGTAATCTTTCATTTTTCCAAATACATGTAAAGACAGTTTCCAACAATCATTTTTGTAAGACTTTGTATTCTAAATTTTTATCCATTCTCTTATGTCCCCTTCCCCCCCAAGATAGCAAGCAATCTGATATTTCTTATTCATGTGCATTTTAAAAACATTTACATATTTGTCAAGTTGTATAAGGAAAATCAAAAGGGAAAAAGTCATGAGAAAGAAAAAAAACAAAAGAAAAAGGTAAAAATACTATGCTTAAATCCACATTCAGTCTCTATAATTCTCTCTTTAGATGAAGACACTATTTTCCATCCCAAATCTATTGGAATTTCTTTGAATCACCACATTGTTGAGAAGACCCAAGTCTATCAGAGTTGATCATCACATTATCTTCTTGTTACTATATACAATGTTCTCTTGGTTCTGCTCATTTCACTCAGCAATTCATTTAAGTCTTTTTCAGGCTTTTCTGAAATCAGTCTGCTCATTATTTTTTATAGAACAATAATATGAATAGAGTTTTTCTTTAAATTCTCAGTTAAATCTTAGGATGCTCTCTTTTAATATGGGAGACCTGGAGATTAGTCCTTACTACTTAAAGTCTCATCCCTTCACTTAAGTTGATTGGGAGATTTCTTTCTGCTGAGGCCATTGAGGATTTAAAAATCAAATTAAAAAAAAAAAAAGGCAACCTGAATCAACGATTCCTTGCCTTTATAACCTGAGGTATTTCCTTAGTTAAGGTTTTTTGATTTTGTCTTTAATCTTTCAAGTTTCTTTTTCTTAATCTTTTCCAGTTTCACCTCAGTCCCTCAAGATCTCAACTATTAGTTGAGATCTTTAATATTTTATTTTTCCTTCTTTTGATTTTCTCAGATGATTTCTTCCGATTGAAATTCTCAAGTATTTTACTTTTATCCCTAGAGAGATCTGAATCTTATTTACTGGTGGGTTGTTTATTAATTAGGTTGTTTAATAGTGGGCTAGAAGTGAGTTGTGGGCAGCTAGGTGGTCCAGTAAATAAGAGTGCTGAGCCTGAAATCAGGAAGAGCTGAGTTGAAATCTGATTTCAGATCATCTTTTCATTACTCTAATCTCAATCTTTCTTCTTTTCTGGCTTTATCTCTACTATTTATATACAGAGATCTTCTCCATCTTAAGGGGGGAAAATAAAAAGGAAAAAAGCTTTCATTTGATCCCATTGTCCTCTGAAACTATTATCCTATTAGTTTCATCCTTCTCAAAGCCAAACTCTCAGAAAAAGAGATCTAGACTTGGTATGCCCTGCTTCTAGCTCATATCAACCTGTTACAATCTGTTTTCTAATCCACACTCCACTGAAACTATTTCTTTCAAGGCTAACTCAGATGGCCTTTTCTTAGTGCTCATCATTATTGATCTCTGCAGTTTTTTCCACTTCTATTTGCCTCAGTTTCCTCATCTGTAAAGTAAACAGGGGGAAAAAATGGCAAACTACTCCAGTCCTTTGCCAAGAAAAAGGTCACAAAGATTTGGACACAACTGAAATCCCTGGACAGCAGCAGAATTGAATTATACTCTCTCCTCCTATTAAGTCATCTTGATCAAGAACCCCTTCACAGTTGTCCATTTTTATTTTTAGTTATGTCAGCCCAAGTTCTCAATGCATTAAGTGATTAAAAGCTGTAACACTTTGGCAGAGAATTCCTCTTCCTTCCCTTTAATGTTGTACACAGGTGTACTGATTCTTTCAAGCTCAGAATGAATTTTTAAAGCCTCAACATTTTCCAGCTTTATTATTTTTGCATATCCGATGCCATATTGTTCCTCTTCTCCTTTTTGCACACAACACTTCCCATCTTTCATCTACAGATTTTGCTGAGGCTATTCCCCGTGTCTGCAATGTACTCTCCATTTTCCATCTCCACATCTTACCCAGGTTGTCCTCCATGCCTGCAATGTGCTTCCCATTTTCCGTCTCCACATCTTGCTCAGGCTATCCCCATGCCTGCAATGAGGTCCCCATGTTCCATCTCCACATCTTGCCCAGGCTATCCCCCATGCCTGCAATGTGCTCCTCATTTTCCATCTCCAAGTCTTGCCCAGGCTATCCCCCACTTAGAATGCCCTCTCTCCTCATCTTTAGCTCTTAGAATCAATCCCTGGCTTCCTTCAGAGCTCAGCCCAGTAGCCTCCTCCTACACAAAGTCTTTCCGAATGAGTGAATATGTAACAGAAGTTTGAGAACTGACTGACATCCTAAGGATAAGTATTTCCCCTCTTAGGTCCCAGGGTCTCTTCTGGATCATCATGATCATTGAGACAGAAAGTGCAATTAAGTCCCACCCTTTTCTTAAAGAGACACAGCTGTTTGAGAGATGCCTACTGAGAGTAGGCAGTAAAGACATCAATAGCTACTCAACCCCTTCTGGGGTTTAAATTGAGCCAAAAGAATTGGCACCTGCAGAGAGGCTGAGGTGAGGCAGAGAAAGGAGAGATTGAAGATATTCATCAGCCCCAACAAGATTTTAGAGCAGAGGATTCTGGCTGAAGCCACAGGTTGTACCTAACTATTCAAGGATTCTGGGAAGTCCCAAGAAAAGCTCCTTCACCTACTTCTCCTGTGCATGCCTCTCTATAGCAAATACTATAAGGTATTCTCATTTCTTTCCAGTAATCTTTATTTTTATCTCATCTATAAAGAGGTCTAGGGCTAGCTTGAGATAAATATAATTTTAAATTAGGGAAGAGCATAAAAATTTACCTAAATGTTAGGAATTTCACAAAACCGGGGGCTCTAAGCTATTGTACGCCTTTTTATTTAATATTTAAACTTAATTAAGCAGCAGCGAAGACGATCATGATTGCTCTTGGGTTTAAAAATGAGCCAATTATTTTAACAGTACTTGGCTGATTGACTCTCCTGGGACAGGAGGGAGATAATGAGAGGGTGGTGGTGATGAAAACTAGAAGTCATGAAGGTGAGGTCTATTCACCCCATCCTCCACTAGGTGGTGAGTACGACCATTGAGCAGATAATTGTACTGCCCTTTAAAACAGTCTAAAATTGCTGACTTTATGAATAGCTTAATACTGATCACCGTGTTTACTGTATACAAACATATATACTTTGTATACAAATACAAAGTGAGACTTCCCCTACCCTCAAGGATATATTCAAATAGAGAAACAATTTATCTCCTCTCCTCTGTTGCCTAGGATTTGGGGTGCAAGCCTACTTTCATTTGGAATGGGGATCACGCACTGAAGAAACTTCCTGTATGGATCCAGACCGGAACTAACCTGGAACTTGGTTATACCCGGTTTGGAAGGTCAAAGGACACAAGCTAACAATTGAACTCTGGTCTTTCCAATTCAGACTTCAATCTAGTCACTACACTACGTGACTGAGTTTTCTTAATTTGTGTGTGTATATTTTGTACATCAGAACAGAAGACTCAGTGGATGGAGCACTTGGGCTCAGACACTTGCTGTGTGACCTGGGCAAGTCACTTCACCCAATTTTCCTCAGTTTCCTCATCTGTAAAATGAGCTAAAGGAAATGGCCAACCACTGCCTTATCTCTTCCAGGAAAATCCTAAATGGGGTCACAGTGTCAGAGAGACCGAACTATAACAATTCCGTCGTGCCTGTAAATCCTGGAGGTTAAGACTTTTCATTCCTATAGTGTTGTTTTTGTTTTTTCAGATCCATATAATAGGTTCCTAATAAATGTTTGATTGTTTTGTTCTATTTCCTCCCCAGTAATCAAAAGTTCCGAAGTTCTTAGCTGATATTGACTTCCTTTTTGGCAGTTACGGTGGAGTGTTACTGTTGAGGACCAAGGTTCCGGGTTCCAATCCTGCCTCTCCTCTTCTTTTGTGACTTTGAACAAGTCTCTGGGTTTCTTTTAAAGTAACTTCCAGCATCTGTAAAATGAGATGTTTGTACTGGATTACCTTGGGTCCTTTTACGTTCTGATAAGGTCTCGAGAAAGGAGGTTCTTCCGGTTCTAAAACCTTGGAGCATCAGGAGGAGGGAGGGGTCACCTGAGGGACTTCTCGAAAAAGGGGCGCGGCGGAGAGGGCCGGCCCCTTTTCCCGTTACCAGTCTCCGGAATGGAGCAGGCTGCTGCGGGACTGGGGAAGGGAGGAGCCACGGCGTCTCTCCCGTTACCTAGCAACCAGATGGCGAAGGCGGAGAGAGAGGAGATGAGGGGGCGGAGCCACGGCGCCTCTCCCGCTACCCAGCAACGGTCTGGGTAGGGGGCGGGGCCCGAGCGCCTCCGTGCGTCACTGAGGCGCGACGGGCTGAGGTAAAGCTGCCGCCGCCGCTACGGCCGCCGCCGCCGCCGCCGCCGTCGGATCCTTCCGTCCCGGAGCTGCCGCCTGCGGGTTTGGCGGGGCTGGTGCGGGCGGCGGGACGGTCCCTCAGCGCCGTCGCCCCCGCGGGGACCGCGATGCCGTGAAACCGAAGTGAGTGCGGGGCCCGAGGGCCGAGCGGCCGGCGGGACGGGCGCGTCCTTCCCCGAGCCGGGGGGAAGGGGGCGAAGGGGAGGGAAGGGGAGCTGAGGCTCGGGATCCGAACCGGAGTTGTTTAATACCCTTATCGTTGCGGCTTTCCCTAAACCAGAAACTGTTCGGGGACCCCCTTCGTTGTACTGAGCCCTTCGTTGTAAGAAGCTTCCCGCCAGATCAGAACCTGCCTCGCTGTCCTCCCCGCCCCCGCCCCTTCGGTCCCGGCCCCGTGGGTACGAGAGCAGTCTGGAGCGATTAGTTACGGCCCGTTGTCTTAGGGCGGGGTGAATCCCGCCACTATCCATGATTGATGACACCCCGGGAGCCTGACGAGAGCCCCGGGCGACCGCTTCTCGCGGGCCCCCGCCCCGCCCCCTCGGCTAACTGGGCCCGGCCATTCCGAAGGAAATCTGGAATGGTAAATTTCGAGTTGGAAAAGCTTTCTAGAACGGACCTTTCATTCCCGAATTTTACTGACCAGAACCCAGTCTCAGGAAGTGGTTTGCCCTATGGTCAGACAGCTAGTAGTTAAGGCAGGAGTTGAACTCGGGTCTCTGATTCCAAGTCCTCCACTTTAACTACTTTACCACGTGCTGAGCTCTTTCATTTAGAAAGAAAAGTACCACAAAAGTTTGTTTTTCCTCCCATAAAACTAATCGGGTGAATCCTCCCATTGAAGAAATGTCCATTAAAATAACATTATTACATATGCATTCAGTTACCTCATGTCACAAAAAGTGGAGTTCTTGTTACTAATGACATTTATACTTTTTATTAAAAGAGTCATTTATTCCCATGCACATACCCTTATTTCTCAAATATACTTTTGGTTACAAACCTGGAGAAGACCAGTTTATTCCCCTTCCCTCCTTTTCCCCCTTCATTTCCTTGGCAGCTTTATTTCTCCCAGTTTTCTCTTTTATTCTTGGTGAGTTCCTTCCCTTCAAAATTAATTTTTACTACTGTCCAAAGATGTGGAACTCTCACTCCACCATTCTAAAAAGAGCATATAGAGCTTGAAGTAATATTTCCTCAAATAAGTCACAGAAGGCTTTCTTTTCCAAAGGTTCTGAATCCTTCAAAGTAGTTCCAAGTGCCTTCCTCCTATTATTGCATTTCAGTTTCTACATTCTTTTCTTTCAGGTGAATGTATGTTTACAAAATATATTCTTGGCCATTTGATATGCCATATTTTCGATGTTTTAATACCATATCCTGCTTTCAGAGACTTTGTAGTATGTGAACAATTACGAATCATGTGTTCATGGGCTAGATAGCCTACTTTTGTATGTTTTATAAAATACTTGCTTCACAATATACTTCTGAGCTATATAATATGATTATTATCCTCTTTTTACAGATAAAAGGTTCAGAGGAATAGCATCTATCTGTCCATAGTCATATAGTTAAAGGGGTGCTCACTTTCCTTGGGATCAGTAATATCTGAGAATCTGATCTCAGACATCTGCTTCAATATCCTGAGCAAGTTTTATAATACAATTCAGCAAACTTTTACCACCTGCTGTGTACCAAGTAGTCTACCACATGCTATGCTTCAAGTTACAAATGGGGCTGATAATCATACCTTCCTCACAGGGATGTTATGAGGAACTTTATTTATAAAGTACTATGCCATGTACATGTGACCTATAGTATCATATACTATACTTGGATTTCAACAAAGCTTTTGACAAAGTTTCTCCTGCTTTCCTTCTGTACAAAGTTAATAAGGACTATATTCTTGATGGGAGGTAGTACATTTAAGTGCATTTAGAAACTGGTTGAATGGCTATGATTAGATCGCATATGTAGTGCTAAATGGATTGGTGAATCCATAGGTCTCTAGTGACCTCTGCCCTTGACCCTATCCTGTTGAACATTTTTGTCAGTGCCTGAGAACAAGGGTTAGAGGGCATGCTTAGATTAGTGGAAGACATACAACTGAAAAAGTTAGAAATACCAAGTACAGAATTGGAGGGAGAATCCTGCTGTCTTCTGCCTTGGTCAGATCACAGCTGTAGCAGAATATTCACTTCTGGGCACAAAGTCTGTTCTTAAGGAAGAACATGGATTGAGGTCTCCCAAAAGAGACTGCGGAATTGGAGAAGGTGCAGAGTATAAATAGTATAAGCATAGCATTCGAAGACATGTCTTGTTGAGGGAAGATGGCAAGGTTTTTTTGGCCTCAGAGGATATAACTAAGGGCAGAAATTAAAGATGTAAATTTGAGGTTGACATAAGGGAAAACTTGCTAACAGCAAAAACTCTCCAAAAGCAGAATGTGATACTTGGGGAGATATGTATTCTCATTCACCAGAGATCTTCAGCAAAAGCTTGAGTGGCCACTTCACTTGGTGACACAAGAAAACAGGAGGAGCTAAAAAGGACATTAGGTGCTACCTTATACAGTCTTCTCATTTTACAGATCAGGAAACTGTAACCCTGGAAGGCTGAGAAACTTGCCTTAGGTCCCATGGAGTCAGCATCAGAAGTGGAACTGAAATCCATGTCCTCAGATCCCAGAGGCTGGATACGGGTTGGACTAGATGATCTTTGGAGTCTAGCCCAACTGAGATTCTGTATTTTTGGTCATCTTATGTGATTTTTGTCTTGTTGCAAAGAATCATCGTGGTTTCAAAACCCTAATACCAAACTTGTCTCATTTTGTTTATTGATATAGTTAATAAATGTATATAATAATAATCATTATTTTTACCTTTGATTGATGTTGTGCATATATCAGTATCTAGACCATAGCAAAATATTTGCTAAAATGTCTTATATTTCTTTGTGAACAGTATGGAGAGATGTAAGCTGTACAGTTGAGGGATTCGAAAAGGATTTAATGGGGGGACCCAGAGTGGTTTTAATGGTTTGATGTTATCTTAGAGTAAAGTCATCAGTAGAGAGCCTCGGGGATCTGTCTCTGGGCCCATATTGTTTAACATTTTTATTAGTAACGTGGTTGAAGGTGTCAAGACTTATCAAATTTACAAATGATGGAAAGCTAAAAAATAGCAGGCATGGATGTCAGAGTAAGAGCCAAAAAAAAAAAGAACTTGATATTCTGGAACAATAGTCTGATTCTAATATGATGACATTTAATAGCCATATAAGGGCCCGTTACAAGAATGGAGAATGTGTCATTAGAAATCATGAAAATGGATAAATATAAGTGTGATTATGTGGGATGTACATGTAAGAAATACCAAGATCTGGAGATTAGAACACTGTAAGCTCAGTCCAGATCAATAATGTCACATGGTAGCCAATATGTGTCCCAGAGTAGAGAGAGGAGGGAGATTGGTCCAGAACAAGAGTATTTTGATGCATTTACTGCACTCTGGCTTGATCATTGAAAACATTGGGAATATTACATTTAGTCCTCAGCACTACATTTAAGAAAGGACATTGTCATCCCCTGGGGAGAGTGACCAGGACTGGAAGGGAACTGGAATCCCTAGCATATAAGGAATGGTTGAAGGAAAAGGGTGTTTTAGCCCAGAGAAAAAAAGACTTGCAAGAAAACCTGCCTTTGTGTAGATATTCCCCCATGCCTGATTTATTTAATGCTCGCTCACCTTTGCCTCTTGGAATTCCTAATTTATTTTACAGCTCAGTTCACCATATACATGGAACATTTCCCAATTTCCCAGCTAGTTGTGCCACATATCCCCAAGTTACTTTGTATCGTGTACATACTTGTTTAAGTATATGTTGTCTCCCCACCTCCTTGAAGGCAGAGCCCCCATTTTTCATTTTGGTCTCTCCCCAGCACCTAGCACAGGCCCCTAATAAATGTCTTGTTGACAGATTGCTAAATATGATGACTGATACATCAGAAAGGGGACTTGTTGAACAAAGAGCTGGGAGTGGATGTTATTGAGATAGATTTCAGCTCCATGGGAGAAGAGCCATGATTAGAGCTGTCCAAAATGTAATGAGTTACCTCCAAGATACTGAGTTTCCTCTCACTTGAAGCCATAAGATCCTCCAACTGAAAGGATCTGAGAGATTATCAGGGCCTGGCCCTCATTTTACAGATGAGGCACCTGAAAGACAAGCAGGAGGTGAATGGCCTATCCTATGTTACTGAGGCCTCAGACCCATGGTATTTGTGTGACCCTGGACAAGTTACCCTTTCTCAGCCTCAGTTTCCTCATCTATAAAATGGAGATAATAATAGTGCCTACCTCACACAGTTGTGGGAATCAGGTGGGATTACCAAAAGTAAAGCACTCTGTAAACCTAAAAGGTAGTTAGACACCCACCATTAGCATAGCTAGTAATCAATTATCAGCATTTATTAAGTATGCCAGGTATTGGGGGTGGGGGAATATAATATACAAGTCCCTGAAGTTTATAGCCTTCCAGGAGATGAGTGGTGTACAGCATTTTCCCCAAATGATCCAGTTCAGGGTAGCTATAAGATAAATACACAAAGATTTGAGGGACATTCACTCTTAGGAAGGGCTTCTTGAATGAAGCAGTACTTGAACTGATCCTTGAAAGGGAAGAGGGTTCCCTGAGGGTGAGGTGAAGAAGGAGAGCACTCCATGGATGAGGGTGCAGCTTGTGCAAAGCCAAGAAGGCAAGAGATGTGAGCCAGTTTAATTGGCAAGTCGTGTGCTCATGCTGGCTAAAGGTTTGGGGTTATAAAGTTTATATTTCTACCCTAAATGCAATTGGAGAGTCACTGGAGCTCCTTGGATTGAGTACCATGATCAGAGCTGTAGTTGTGTGGAAGGTGGTAGATTGAAGAGGGCAGAGGCTGTGCCCAGTGTGGAGACTACTTGTGCATTGTGGTGGTCCAGGTGTGAGCTGGATGGGACGCTGGAGATTTCCGATGGAACCCACTGGACAAGACTTTGCAAATGAATGGACCAGCAGGCCTGACTTCCTGGATTTTTGTTGACATAGAAATAGAGAAATTAGGAGATTTAGAAGAAAATATGAGTTCTGGTTGGGATATGTTGAGTGACCTTGAAGGAGCAGCATTTGAACCCACAGTCCTGACTCCAAATCTGGTGCTCCTTGTTTCTCCATTGTACCACAGAAGGTCCCAGAGGTCCTTTTGGGGGCCATCTGCAGGTATGGGCTTCACTCAGCGTCTTGAGTTGGGGTTCTAGGATTATTATTTTAGCTCTAGGTGCTCTCTTCTATTGTACTTCATTCTGTTACAGAGACTGTGACCGAATTCTCTGTATAGTCTCTGACTATTTAAACACTTTTTCTTGTCTTCACTCCAGATCTGGAGTCTAAATAAACTAAGTACTCAAAGTAGTCCCCTCAAAGTCTAATTTTATTATCATTGACATTTTCAATTCTGATTTGATTTAATGGTCATTTCTGTGTTCAAACATTTTCTTTGACTATAAATTCATTGGTAATCTAAAGTTGAATATGGGAAAACTTTTTTTTTTAATTTGGTAAATGATTAATCTTTTTATTTTGTAGCTGTTTTTACAGTGTTAATTTTGTGAATGGATTATTTACCTTTTCAGTGAAAAATGTATCATTTTTCCTTAACATAGTTCTGCTATTTTATTTTTTTTGAATATTTAAACTACAAAAAATTACTTTGTTAGAAAAAGAATCTATTAGTACGGGTACTGAAACCTCTACTTGCCACCCACTAATAAATGGAATTTTGAAATTCTTAGTATTTAATGTGGGTTTCAAAACAACAGTTTCAGTCAGTTACAAGAAATACTTTTTGTGGTTTTTGAAATCATTGGAATGCTGTATTTATTATAACACTTAAAAAACTACTTTGGAACCTCTTGACAAAGCTGTAATTAGCATACCCTGGATCTCTCTTGGAGTAGGTAGTTTTTAGAGAGGCAGTTCAGCCTAATGGGGTGAGTACAGGCCTCAAAGCCTGGAAGACCCAGATTCCTATTCCTCCTCAGACCTCCCCTGACTGTGTGACCCTTAGGGACTTCCTTAATGTCTCCGAGCTAGGTTTGTGGTGCAAACTAATATCAGGCAGGCTTTCTGGATCATGGCCATGACCTGCTTAAAAGGTTCTCATTTAATAGCGTAGTATCTACTAGACTGAAGTTTTAAATTAAAGTAGCAGCTCACTTGGATGATGATGTCGCACATTTGTAGGGCTTTCTTCACAACTACTTTGTGAAATAGGTAATTGAAAATATTATTCCCACTTTACAGATGAAAAAACTATGGTTCTAGTATTTTAAGTTTGCAGTTAATATAGACATGTGTAGAATAGAATAATTAGGAATAAAAATCATCTCCCTAGTCCTTTCTCTCAAAAGCCAGAATCCCATCTCTAGCATTGTCGGCCGACTTTGCTTGATTATGTCCAGTTATTGTGCAGGGGTATCAGGGTGTGTGTAGCAAAATCCTCTCAGGCTTGAACCATTTCTGAATCAAGCAAGAGCATTTATTGGGGGTATTTTAGGGAGATTGGCCACATAGCAGAGTGAGAGGCAGGTTTATATAGAGAAGGAAAAACTGGAGAATTGGGATGATCTCGGAGATTTTGCATATATGTTTGGACTGTCTCAGAAAAAGTCTCTCTGATTGGATTAAGGTATGCCTGGTTCTGATGAACTCCCTGAGAATTACTAGGACAGAAGGCAGCAACTAGATATGCATGAAAAGGTAGAGAGACCTTTTTTTCCAGTGAAGTCCAAGAGAAAGTAAAACAGGATTATTGAGCAGCAGCTAAAGTTCCCCCAATTGGAAACTTTTACCTGAAAGTTCATTCAATTTTTATCCAGATTAAATACTGATTTTCCTCTTATTTTGAGCCATTATCTGCCTCTCTTTAATTTCCACTCTACCACTCTTAGTTCTCTTCTCGACAGGACAATTCTTCCCATACTGAGACAGTTGGCCTTTCAGCACTAAATCCTCTCTTTTCAGATTATTTCCAGTTCTTTCTTCTGTTATTCCCTACATGGCCTAAGTCAAAATCTATTGCTCTTCTCCAGGTTTGCTCCAATTTATAAGATATGGCACCTAAAATTGAACACATAGTTCTAGGTACAATTTTCCAGTTATAGCCCATTGGGGATGTTGTTTCCCTTAATCTGACTCTGGACAGTATATTTCTGTTAATACAGTCTGATAGCATTATTCATTTAGTGGTCACATTGCACTCTTTTGGTCAAATGAAGTCCCTGTTTTTTTTAGTCATAAACTACACCAATTGCCCTTTCCCTTTACTTGTTAATATCCATAAATGGAAGATTTTTTCATTTATCCATTACCTTTCATTATGTTAACATTTTTCTTCCTAGCATCATGTAGAATTTTGATTCTGTCATCCAGCATGGTAGCTAACTATCCTAGTATTATGCCTTTGTGCTCCCATTTTAGTCTTTGATAAAAAAAAATAAAAATATTGAAAAGGACAAGACCGAGAAGTACCATACTATTGATTCCCCCATATTAGTATCAGTCATTACATAGCTTTAGGGTGCAGTTGAATTAGTAATTCAGTTATCCCAAACCTAGTGGTGCTTTCCACTAGGCTACACTGTCTTTCCTCTTGTACTTCATTCCATTTGTTCAGTTGATTAAAACACCTCCTAAGTATCATACACTTTGATTCTTTTGCCATTTTCCAGAACTAGGGTTTTTTTAAGCACACTGGGACTTTCTCAACAACTTCCGTTCTTTTGTCTTTAGGAATAGGATATTTAGGCCTACCATTTAGTGCAGACCAGTCTTTTCTAAGCATCAGGGCAAAGACATTTAGAAATTTTTCTTATCCTCAGTAATTAACCATAGAGTCTTTCTGAATGTCCCTGGTTAATCAGATCTCATCTTCATATAAGACATTTGAAAGTAATACTTCATTTCATACATTTAAAGTAACTTGGCAGAATTTAAGAACTTTGTAAAATCGTCCAAAATTGATTGTGATGTATCCATTTGCAGGAATGAGTTGGATCTTTCTTATTGAGAGAAGTTGGCAGTTCTATTACAGAGTAGTGGGACAAACCACCTTTTAAAAAAAAGATAAAAATAATCAGACCTTTTTCTTTAATTGTTCAAATACATCTGATTTTTTTTTAAGAAGGGAAGAAATAGTTTCAAGTATTAAAATTCTAAAGTTCATATGCTCAAAAAGTTATCAAACTGTGCATACCCTTTGATCCAGCAGTGTTACTACTGGGCTTATATCCCAAAGAGATACTAAAGAAGGGAAAGGGACCTGTATGTGCACGAATGTTTGGGGCAGCCTTCTTTGTAGTGGCCAGAAACTGGAAACTGAGTGGATGCCCATCAATTGGAGAATGGCTGAATAAATTGTGGTATATGAATAATATGGAATATTATTGTTCGGTAAGAAATGACCAACAGGATGATTTCAGAAAGGCCTAGAGAGGCTTACACGAATTGATGCTGAGTGAAATGAGCAGGGCCAGGAGATCATTATATACTTCAACAACAATACTATATAATGACCAATTCTGATGGACCTGGCCATCCTCAGCAATGAGATGAACCAAATCAGTTCCAGTGGAGCAGTAATGAACTGAACCAGCTACACCCAGCGAAAGAACTCTGGGAGATGACTAAGAACCATTACATTGAATTCCCAATCCCTATACTTTTGCCCACCTGCATTTTTGATTTCCTTCACAGGCTAATTGTACAATATTTCAGAATCCGATTCTTTTTGTCCAGCAAAATAACGGTTTGGTCATGTATACTTATTGTGTATCTAATTTGTACTTTAATATATTTAACATCTACTAGTCATCCTGCCATCTGGGAGAGGAGGTGGGGGGAGGGAAGGGAAAAATTGGAACAAGAGGTTTGGCTATTGTCAATGCTGTAAAGTTACCCATACATATAACCTGTAAATAAAAGGCTATTCAAATAAAAAAAATTTTTTTCTAAAGTTCAGCTATCTCATCTTGGAATAGAGAATATAACTTCTAGTTGTATGGAGATGGAACACAGTTTTAGACAGCTTATTGGCGTGGTCTCTGGTGGCCTATGGGCCTCAGGTCACTCTTTCTCTTATTAGTATTCTCAATACTTGATACCCTAGTCTGGAGTTGTTTAGAATATGAGCAACTGATAGTGATTTCACTGATCCACCATTGTAATATTAAGACTGTATATTTTTAAATATACACTTAATAATGAGCTTTTAATCAGTCAGTTGTCTGGTCTGTTCCTTGTCTTAGATTCATAATCCAATGTAAATAACTTAAGTAGTCACTCCCATGGATTTAGCAAAATCTTAGAGAAGATATCCAAAGAAATCTTTAGACCACTGGAAAAGTTTGATTTTCTTTGTTTTTGTGAAAGTAGAAAGAGGTACAGGAATTCTAAAAGAAGCATTAGATTTGGAGTGAGAATTGGGGTCCAGCTTCATCCTTTCCAAGGAACCTCTTATGGCCTCAGTTTCCTTATCTGTTCATTTTTTTTAAAAGCTCTCTTGGATTAAAGTATCAAATAATGTCTGAATATTTTATAAACTAGTACTAAAACTATATACATGTGGAGTGTGCTATCTATTATTTGTTAAAAACCAGTTTTACATATGTAAATAAAATAAACAAAAATGTTTAAAGTGAAATATCTAGGATTCAATTCATTTTAAAGAAAGCCTGTTGATTTCAGTGATACTGTATGTGGGCCTCTAAGTATAGTATGCCCCCAAAATGTAACTCTGATTAAACTGTTGAATTAGAGAGAGTTCATCTCTCTTTGATTTAACAGTGTCTACTTCACTTAGATTGGCAAGTATCATTTTTCAGCTTTCTGGTGAAGCTACAGAATTCGCCTGAAAATGACAAAAATAAATCATTGGTTTTAAAAAGATGGTGGATTTAAGTCAAATCCATTTCAGTTTTGTATATATGTTATTCTAATTTTGAAGAACTACTGAATGCTGAAAATAAAAACATTTCTACTTTATTTTTGTTTTATAGGAAGAATTGTTCTTGTAACCTTATTATAGAGGTTAAAAAAACCAAACTGAATTTCTTTTAGGTAATTCAAACTCTACAAGTAGTAAGCAAAATCATTCTCTTTCCTCAAAACTCATCCTTGTTCCAAATTTGCCAGTTTCTTCCAAGAGAGCCACTATCCTTCCAGTCTCTCAATTTCACATCTCTGCATTCTTTGACATAATTCTTTCTTAAATATCCAGACCTGTCACAAATCAATAATCCATTCAAATTAAATATCCATAAGTCCCATTGATAGAATCTTAGCCTCTGCTCCAGCCCCAATAATCCTTTCATTTTTTCTCATTAGAACAAAAGGGTCCATTACCTTTTTCCATGTATATCTTAATTTGCTGAGATTGTTCATATATATGCAAAATCTCCCCTGAGATCATCCAATTTTCCTGTTTTTCCTTCTTTATATAAACCCTCTCCTCACTCTGCTAGGTTGCCTATGAAAAAGGGTGAAAGAGAAGGTCCATAAGGTGCTTCATTTTATCTCCATGAAAGAGGCAGTTCCTAGCGTGCTTCATCCCTTTTTCCAAGGGATGCCCCATTAAATGCCCTTGCTTGATTTGGAAATGGTTTGAGCCTGCAGTCTTTCAGAGACGACTCTGCAAATCATGCTTTAGTACCTCCAGAATGGTACCGCAACATTTGACATAACCCCAACACCCTGACTTGTCAAATCTTGTTAGTTCTCTCTTTACCACATTTCTCAAATCTCTTTTTCACTTCTCATACAGTCACTACTTTAGTGAAGTCCTTATGCCCTCTCCCCTGGATTACTTCAGTGGCCTCCTACTTACTATCTCTTCCTCAAGTCTTTCTCCATTCTGGTCCTTCCTTTACACAGCAGCCACAGTATTTCCTTAAGCATAAGTCCAAGCTCGACAAACTCCTTTTCGCCTTTAGGTTCAAATATAAACACCTCTATTTGACTTTTAAAACCCATATGAATAAGTTCCACCCTACATTTTCTGCCTCATTGCACATTGTTTCCTTTCTTGCTGTCTTTAAACTAGATTAACTGGTCTTCTAGCCTTTTCTCACACTTGCTATTCCATCTCCTATCTGTATACCTTTGCATTGGTATTCCCTGATGTCTCTTAACCTCCATCTCGTAGAATCCCCTACTTCCTTTTAGATTGGGCTCAATCACCACAACTTTTCCTTTTCCCCAAATCTTAATGCCCCCTCTCCCCCTTAACTACCTTGTGTATGTGTATGTATAGATGGATGGTTGTTTGTATGTGTGTGTACGGAAGCTCTTTGAGAGTCTGGACTTTCATTTTTATTGAAATGCCTGGCACACATCAGGGGCTTAATAAATGCTTCTTGATTGATTGATTACAAAAAGGTAACTTTTATATATGTGTACTTCACAGAAACGCCACATGTGAATGAAACACCACTCTTAACTGGATTTTGAATTGCATTCACCATGGGACAGCAAATTTCTGATCAGACGCAAATGGTTATAAACAAGTTGCCTGAAAAAGTAACCAAACACATCTCTCTGTTTCGAGAAAGTGGTTCTCTTACCTATGAGGAATTTCTGGGGAGAGTGGCTGAACTGAATGATGTGTAAGACTCCAATTTTTTTTTCCATTTTTGTTTTCCTCTTATGTGCTCACATGTAATAGCAATGTGATATGATAGATGATATAAGATGCTTTTTTCTGAAGACTGAAAGTGTTGTTTAATTGCAACATATTTTTAATGTCCAGTTAATACATGTGATGTAATGTGCAAAACATTCTCTGTAAGGAAAATACAGTGAAGCATGGGAACTATGGCATGTAGGGAAAATGGCTTTGACAATAATTCAGAGCTAGAAGGAATTCTAAACCTGGACCTGGGACCCAGCAGGCTTATGACTTGTCCCAAAATCACACAGGCCATCAGGGCAACATTAGACTTCCCTTGACTTCTATATCCAATACACCTGCCTACACTGGGCTAGGGTCACTGGGACCCAATGAAGTACTTCACCTTCAGAGTCTTGGCTTCTTCTGCTGCGAAACTAGCTCCAGTGTCTCTTCTGGCTCTAGATCCTAGGAACTTAGTTCATTAGTAGCATAGGAAATGCTGCCTCAAATCACATAGAACTTGAAGAAATTGAGATATACCATGTGTATATGAATCACCTTGAAGATTTTATACGCTAATATATTGATAATTGCCCATTAATGTAAGCATAAATTCATTTGTATTGGTTGAGAGTTTCTAATTTAAGTTTCCCTCTTCCAATTAAATTATCAGCTTAATTTTTAAAATGAAAAATAAACTTTATATTGAATACAAGTGCCAAAGGGGTAGCAACCAGTTAGTGCACTGATCTTGAAGCCGAGAATGAGGCCTCTGGGCATTAACCAAACTCACTTGGTTCTACAGGATTCCCATGCTTATACAGTTGTCTGCTGCCTTGCTACTTGGTAAATATGCTTTAAGAAATATCAATAAAATATAACAGCTGAATCAATTCCATATAAATTTTTTCCAACTAATCAAAATTTATCTTTTAAAACACCAAGTTGTTTTCAAATGGAAAATCTTTCTAAAATAACTAATATATTTCTATGTTTTTAAATGGAGAGTATGCTGAAAATTATGTGAAATTAGCTGTAATAATAAAATATTTTTGAATATCATAAGCAATGACTTCAGGAGCTATTGAAGTTTTTAAGACTATTTTCCTATATCCTAGAGGGCCCTAGACTGAATTTTACCATATTCCTGTCTTCTCTTTGCAGACATGCTATCAGCTGATACATATTGCTATAATTATTCCCTGTGCATGCTTTTACTAGAACCCTACTTTTAAATTTGATCTGTCTCCTCCACTGTGATACAGAAAAAACAGCTGGTTTCTTAGATTTTAGTTTCTTAGAATTGTGTCTAAAATAAGTATAAAATAGAGAGGTGATCAAGGGGCCCACAAGTAAAGTTTGTGATTAACATCACTTTGGATTGCTTTGAATTCCTCTGCTCCACCTTCTTTGCCTCCCTTTCCCACTTCTTGCTTTTCTGTATATTTGGGGTTGCCAGAAAATGGATTCCTTTGCAAATACTGTAATTTTATAAGCATATTTTTCAGGCATAAATAAAAAGTACTTTGGAAATCAAACTCTTAAAGAGACTACTTCTTTTAAGTCCTTAAGGCCTTTAAGATAATGAATTTTTATTTGATCCAAAGTAGTAGTAATTAGAGAACTTCATATAGTTTGGGAATTTTCCACAGAATGGAATGTCATCTTATCTACTGTGCTTAAAGAAAAGGCTCTCTGCCCTCCCCCAAAAAGAAAGAGATCCCCCAAAAGTGTGCATCCTACTTGCTGAAAGTAATCAATTATAGGTGCAGTCTTTTAGAACCTTAGAATGGATACGTGTAAAACCTTCCAGTGTATAGAAAGCCTTGCCCAGGAGCACAAATATAAATTAAGTTGTGTTTAATCTTCTGAAAATGTTCAGCAGCTGAATTTACGGCTTATTATGTGGGTTACATCCACCGAGAAGTGATGTGGTTTTCTGTAGCGGAGGAGAGCTGATCACACAAAGCCCATTTCCTTGGGACTCAGGTGTTTACCAGTCCAAGGTTGTCTAAGGACTGACTGTAAGGTTAAACCAATTGAAGCAACTCTAGCTGGGTGACGAGCCTGCCTTCTTTTCCACTGACAGACTGTGTTACCTGGGGCTGGCTCCTTAATTTTGATGGCCTCATTTCCTAAAGCTACAAGGTACTTGTCACAGACTTCGTGCCTCATGGTTGCTATTTAGTCATGATGGAGGGTCGATGGAATCATGGAAGCCCTTTTCAGGGTATTTTTATTTGGAAGTCAGGACTTTTTAGGTCAAGACCTATTGTCTCAGTCGGTGCTACAGACATGTTCAGTTGCATCATCAAAGTCTTATGCTTTCAACCAAGAGCCTGTTAGTACAGTGGATGGAAGATTGGCTTCAAAGCCAAGATTTAGGTTCAGGTCCCATCTTGGACCCATACTGGCTATGTGACCCTGTGCAAATCACATAACCTCAAGGCTCCAGGAAGTTTTTTAAGGCCATAAGCTGCTGGCCTATATTAGTAGTTTCCATCTCTGAGAATTCCATACACCAGTGAAATCACAGGTCCAGTCCCCTTTTCATCCCTTATTTTCACGTTAAAGTAACATAACCAGCAGAGATGGGCATATTTATAGAAAACTGATCCAAATTAGTTTGTTTTGCTGACTGTAATCTCTACTTAGGATACAAGTGAACTGAAAAAAAAAAAAAAACTAAGGCGTGTCCTGGCTCCTGCTCTGCTGTTCAAATAAGGATATGATGAAGTCAGAGCTTTTGGGTTTTTTTTTTTTTAAGCTTTGTCAGAAATATTGGTAAGAGCTGGAGGCAGGAAGTAATTTTCTCAACTGAAAACAGTCTACACAATCTGAGAATGTGAAGGATTAAATTTTGTTGTTGTTAAAAGTAATATTTGAATTCCTTGAGCTTTTAAAATATTTACTGAATAACAGTTGGTGACTTTTAAAGTATAGATCTGAGCGTGTCATGTCCACTGCTCAGTGAGTTCTAGTGGCTCCCTATTTCCTCATGATCTAAGAAAATGTCCTCCCCTTCCTACCTTTCTCGTCTTCACCCGTGACTCTCCTCTGCATACTCTGATCTAGCTGTACTTGTTTCCTTGCAGAGCCTAGAACAATTCATCTCATTTCCCCTTCTCGTGCCTTTGCAATAACTGTTTCATTCCCTCCTCCCCCGGCTATATTGCTTTGCTCCCTTATTCCTACTTTGAGGTTTCCCTGGCATTCTCCATTCAGCTCAAAACCCATCTTCTCAAATCTTGGTCCTATGAGGGACCTACGAAAGTTTACAGCAAGTCCTTCCAACAGTGTTTCTTCCCTTGTAATTATTCTGTAATACATCCCCTCTGTACCTTGTTTTCATTCCCTCTGAGGGCATGTGTGCCTTCATTTATCTCCCCAGCACTTGGCACAGTCTCTTGACTTATAGAAAACACTCAATAAATGCTTATTAATGGGGTGCTAGATTTAAAAATCAATCAGAGTTAGGTACAGCTAAAAAGAATTTACAAAAATTATTCCTTTTTGCATTTTCATAGAAAAATTCTGCCTTTTTCAGAACTGCAAAAGTGGCTGCTGGCCAAGAAAAGCACCTTCTCTTTGAGGTACAGCCAGGATCAGATTCCTCTGCCTTTTGGAAGGTGCTTGTACGCGTGGTGTGTACCAAGGTGAGAGTAATTGCCATTCCCATCACCAGTGCCTTAGAGATAGTAGGGTTAAAACACATGAACTTGAAAGCAGGTTTACAGAATACAGTTTGAACTACCAATAAGGCCACTCTAGTTTAGTATTTGGTCATTTTTCATACCAACAAAACTTACTCTAATGCCATTAAGGAGCTTATTGTTCTTCCATTTAGGTTTGACTTCCTTCTCCTTTTTTGAATCCCCAAATATAATCACTGTAATAGGTGACAAACTGATTCCAAAACTTTTACTAAAACTAAGTTTGAATTATTATCCACCTCTCCCTGTTTAGTTCTTATCATTATAAGTTGCCTTATGAAGTCACCTCTGTCAAAAAAAAAAAATTCTTTAATCTCAACCATTTGCAGAAAAATCTAGGCAATCTTATTATCCTCCTTCAGGAAGGTTTTCTCTCAGAAGATAACTTCTAGTGAACATTTAAATAGTATGCTATATTTTCTTAATTTGTTGGTTCTCTATAAAATTTTAAATACAAAAAAGTTGATTTAAGTAACAATGAAAATTAAAAAGCTTTATCCAGTTCCCTATTTCAGCCTCAGTAATAATAAATTTTAATAAAGAGGAGACCTCAAAGGACCAAGACCAGAAATGATGATTCCTAACATGGTCAGATGCTCATAGCTGAGTATTTATTGTCTGGTCTTATTCATTTCTAAAAGAAAAGAGGAAAATCTTTATTGCAACTTTCAGAAGTTTATCATCTTGACAGTAATGTCTCCATTATGTCTGTTGGGGAGCAGCTGACCTTTGCAGCACTGGGTCCACTACATGATCACTGCTTACAATTACATTAGGGAATGTGCAAAGCACAGTTTAATGCCTTTCAGTTAGATTTGTCCACCTGGAAAATCGGATTAGCTGATGAGGAAAGCCCAGCATTTTGAGGAAATACATACTGACTCACAGGCAATAGTATTACTTATCATTGTTTACCAGGCTAGATACCATTATGACTTCTTGAAGGATGAAGTTGTTACAAACCCTGGTAACAAATATACTAATAGGACTTAAATAAAATAGCTTACAAGCTTATCCCAGACCATACTATTGTCTCCTACACACTAACATTTTACACCAACTATTTATTTCCAGTTTTTGGTCTCTTTAATGGATTCAGATATTGAGGTTATAAATTCATAAAGATTCATGATTTATGTGTAGCACCCAGAATAACTATGGCCCTTTTTGACCACTGTGGGTATTTTTGGAAAGAAATGAGACAGAGAAGACATCATTCTAAAAACACACTTAAGGCCAGCATATAGCTCTCCTTCAGAGAACTTTCACTATGCATTCAAAACTTGAGAGTCTTTTTGCAAACATATACAGATGAATTTTTAAGATACTATAATGCTAATTTCTAAGGTGAGAAATAAGTTGTCTGTTATTCAATTCATACATACTCTTGTTCTGGGGCATTCTATGGGGTACTTGGGGAAGACTAGTTCCTCCAGTGTGAGGGCTTGCCAAGCTCTTTTCAACTGCTCATCCATCTTTGGCGTCCCTTTGTCACTCCACTCACCTGTGACTCCAAGAAGCTATAGCATGTACAGTGGCTACATCCTGCTAAAACCATCTCGGGACATGTGATTAAACTAGGCTGCAAACTCATCTGTGAGTTAGGGAAGTGTCTACCCCAAGCAAGTGAAGGCTTCTGCAGAACGGATAGGTGAGAACAGTTTGTTCCAGTATCCCGTGAAGGCAACTGAAGCAAGTGCTGTGGAATACTTAAAGCTTGGTCAGACATAGAGAATGAAGGCCATCCCCTGCATCCTGGGACATCACCCATAATCTTGACTTTTGTCTTGCCATTGGACCTGATGACTGGAAGAGAGAGGGAGGCTGATGACTTTGTGTGACTCTGCCTCACTTAAACCCAATTAATTCACTTGAAAGTCACTCACGATTTCACTGATCGTCTTTGAAAATAAAGGACAAACAACACCTTTCACTTTAAACAGTAGCCTGCAATTGTCTCTGTTTATGCTATCCAAAATTCCTTTTGTTTGATTTTATTTCTACCAAGATGAGAAAAAAAAAAAAGGCATTTTGTGATCTCAGAATGTTTATGTAGTTTGAGTCTACTACTTTTTCAGATTATGCTTCTCTTTAGCAAATACTAAAAGCCAAATAAAGCATATGCTCTTAAACTAGATCTTTATTTTTAAATACAGCCAGCCACTTTCTTTTGACTTTGAATCACTTATCAGTACACTTTCTTGCAATTAGCCAAATTCTTAGAGATACATGAGTAGTGAAGAAAACTGGTTATTGAGTCTAGTCTGGGCCTTCATTTGAGTCATTCTGTGGATTTTGGAGATTTCAGAGGCCCTTTTTTGTATCCTCAAATCAGGTAGACCATATGAGAATTCACCACTTTTATATTATAGCCAGGGTTCTTAATGTCTGTTGTGTCATGGACCATTTTGGCAGTTTGGAGAAGCCTGTAAATCCCTTCTCCGAATGATGCTTTTAAATGGATAAACTAAAATACATAGGATCACAAAGGAAACCAATTATATTAAAATTGAACTTTATTTATTTATTTATTTTTTAGATGTCACAGATTCCAGATTAGGATTACTTGCTCTAATGAATGGAAGAGGAAACTGAGACTGGGGAGCGGGGAGGTCATTCACCCCCATGTCACAACCCAAGACTAATTATTTACTTGGTCTTTATGTTTCTAGATTAACAAGAGCAGTGGAATTGTAGAAGCTTCAAGAATCATGAATTTATATCAGTTTATCCAACTTTATAAAGATATCACAAGCCAAGCAGCAGGAGTCCTGGCACAAGGCCCCACTACTTCTGAAGCAACTGCTGAAAGCTTGTCATCTGTGTCTTCCTGTCAGGCCAGCATTTGGATGGGAAGGTATTTTCCTGCCCTGGGCATCTTGGGGAGGGGATAAGTCTCTGAAAAACTGCAAGAGGCCTGTTTTGAACTGTGGACGCTCCTCCTGCACACAGTGTTTATCTGACACACATCTGCTCATTCCCCAGGCGGCGATTAAGTGCCTCCTGTATGCTGGGCGCTATTGGGTGCTGTGGGTAAAGAGATAAAAGCTAACGGTTCTGCTCTGCAGAAGATGGCATTTATATTGTCTGGATATTCTGAATTAAAAATTGAGCCTCCTGGGCTGTGCAGTCTCCATAAAAAAGGCCTCAGTCAGGGTCCAGATGGTCTTCATCCTGCACAGGGTACATCTGCACAGTGTATTCAGTTCTGGGTGCCATGTTTGGGGAAGACGTTTGATAAGCTGGAATGTGTGTGAAGGAGGGCAGTCAGAAGGTACAGCCAGGGCTGGGGAAAGAACCAGGGGTAGTGCCTGAAGGCATGAAGGCTCTCCCCTCACCGAAGGAGTGTCCATGGGCCAAGAGCCCCCTTGTTCTGCTTGGGCCCAGAGCCCAGGACCAGCAGGAGTAGGGGAAGGGGTGGGGGTTGCTGGGGAGAAGGGAGGAGGCCCCACTGAGACTCAGAACCCAGAGGGAATAGGCTCGCTGCTGACCCAGACTTGGCCCTCCTTGTTGCACAGCAGTGACAACAGTAACTGGTGTCATGTGACATTTTAAGGTTTGGAAACCACTTGTTACCTTACCTCATTTGGGCCTCCTAGTGAGCCTGGGAGGGAGGTAAGTGGATGCTGTCAGTATCCCCATTTTACAAGTGAGGGAACCAAAGCTCAGAGAGGTTAACTCTTGTCCAGAGTCACACAGCTAAGTAGGGCTTCCAGACTCCAAATCCAGTGTGCTTTGCTGTCTGTAATAGAGCAGAAGCACCTGCACAACAAGAGCATCCATGCAGATCCAACAGGGTCCTCGGATCCGGCCTTAAAGGAAGGGTCAGAGGACACCTAATTGTAGGGCAGGGCTTAGGAAATCTCACGGGGATGGGCAGAATGGGCAGGGACTCGGCAGCACTGAGTTGCATTGTCCCTGTTATTGGGGAAATAGAATCAGCCCCAGGTGCTTTGGGCTTGTGTTTGGAGGTGGGTTGGCCAGTACTTAACATGTGGGCCTGGTACAGAAGCAGCCCTTGGGGGCTGGGATTGTTTCACTTCCGTTCTTGTGGTCCCAGGCCCCCGAATCAGTGCCCTGGGAGGTGCCCAATAAGTGCTTGGGGATTGGTGCTAGAGGGAACAGATGACGTTAGAGCTCTCTTTGCCTTCTATCTTAAGTGGACATTTGACAGCTTTCCAGACTTGGGTTTGTAATGCCTGGAAAGTGACTTATGTGGGCTGAGTCCCATTGACGTCCTGCCTTATTGTTACTCAGAGGAAGCCGAGGCTAGCAGTCCCCACTGGCGGGAATATTTCTCCTCTCACTTCTCTTCTCCTGGCTTCATTTTACTGTTTGTTATGGTTTTATTCCTTGATGGTTTATTTTCAAATAACCTTTTATAGGGAAATTTGAACTAGAAGGCTGTGAGTAGCATAGAATATGTTTCCCTGAGCATGTCCCCGTTCATCATATCCTGTTTACATTACAGAAGCTCAGTTAGCTTTCAGGTTTTGGCTGTGCTCACATTACTGCAAAGACAGATGCATTTTAAAAACATTGGAGGCAGTGTTTAGGAAGGACCTTACCTTTCTGGTCTTTTCAAAGGGTCACTGTCAAAGACAGGTGTCAGTGTCTGATTATTTGTGTTGGGTTGTTTTTTTGTTGTCATTTTTGCTTCTTTCATGCTTTTTTCTTGTGATGATCTTACTAAAAGGGAAGTGGGTGGGGCAGGGAGAAGAGTATCTTTCTTAATAATAGATAAATACTTGTGACTACCCAGAGATATCAATAATGGGCATTTATTTTATACCTACTGTGTTCCAGGCAGTGGATTAGGTGCTGAAGATTCAGAGACCAGAGAAACCGATGTGACAACATTTGAGGAAAAACCTAATACAGGGAGATCCAGAACTAGAGGAACTTAAAGGCTTCTTGCAGAAGTTGGCTGTTGATTTGTGTTTGGAAGGAAACGGGTTTGAGCAAGGGGAGGTGCAGAAGAAGTATATTCCAAGTCTAGGGGAATAGGGGCTAACCTGTGCAGAGGCCAGAATTCAGAGAACTGCAACACCAGTTTAATTGAGCCTTAGTGTTTATGAAGGGCTGGTAGGAGACGACAGAAAGGGGCCAGGTTAGGAAAAGCCAGACAGAGTCCTGGAGGTAATAGAAAGCCACTGGAGGTGATTGATCCATCCTCTGCATGAAAGCTCTTCACTTTACTCAATGTGGAGGCAGAGGTACCAGTTTAGAGTCTGGTACAGCATGCAGGAAAAAAGCAATGAAGGACTGAGCCAGGGTAATGGTTGCAGATGTGGAGATATGAGAGGTATTGGGGAGGTAGAAAGATCAAGGTTAGAAACTCATGGAGCTCAGGGATAATCCTGAGATAAGGAATCCAGATGACTGGAAGGACAGTATGGTTGGTGCTCTCCACAGAAAATCAGTTTGGAAAAGATAGATCTTGTAGAAAAGGTACAAAGTTCTATGAGACTTTCCATGTGGAATAAGAGCACTCACTTTTGACCTTTATTTCTTAAATTCCCAGCTTCCTTCTAGATCCTCTGCTCTGGCTTCAGTTCCCATGCTAAGCTTTTCCTTATCTCTCCATTTTGGTTGAACTCTCACACAAATCTTGCTTTTACTTCTATATGTACATGTCATGCCCCTGCCTCTGTAGAATGCAGGCAGAAGTTTGACGTTTTTTTCCCCTTTTTTTATCAGTCAGTCAACGAGCATTTTATTAAATGCCTATTATTTAGGAAGCAAATCCCAAGAATGAAAGAAACAGTCCCTCTTCTCCAGGAGATTTTTTTACCCCCATGTTTGTTGAAATTTGAACTTTGATTGCTTGGTTATAATCTTCCTCTTTCTTTTCTGCCTCATACCTGAAGGTGTTAGCTTTCCACAGAAATTAGGCTCCTTATGGCCTGGAACCAGCACTTGGAATAATCAATTAACATTGGTCTCACATTTTCCTCCATGTCTCTTGTTGAGATGGGGACGAGGCAGGGACTGAACAAACTAATTAGGAAATAATTTGACAGATTTTTCCTCATCATTACACAAGTCTCTTAAGAAATCAACCGTTTTTAGTATTCATCCAAGGCAGCAATGGCCGATTTTGCAAGTGACCAGCTTTGTGTAGTGTACCTGTGGGCAGGTAATCAGTGCTTTAGATAACGATGTAAATAGTCTTAAGTCACACATAAGCAAAGTTGAGCATGTCCTTGTGCCAACAGCTCTTTGTCCTTGTTACAGAGTGAAGCAGCTGACTGATGAGGAGGAATGTTGTATTTGCATGGATGGGCGAGCCGACCTCATTCTACCCTGTGCCCACAGCTTTTGTCAGAAGTGCATTGATAAATGGTAAAAGATTAACACAATCGTTAGAATTATTGCATATGCTAAATAAAACGTATTCTTTCAACTTTAAGAATTTGACCATTGATAAGTATAAGAAAGAGACCTGGTGTCTGGTCCCATTTTAGATTCTGTCTTTATGCCCTTGGGTCCTTCTGGGTCTCAGTTTCCTTATCTGTAAAAATAAAAAAATTCTCTAAAGAACCTTTTGATTCTAATTATCCTGGTATAAACTTAACTTCTTCATTTTGAAATTTTGTCTTTCTTATAAGGAAAGAGATCTTTGACCCATATTTAGAACCAGAGCAGTTCTCCACTCTCCCCCCAAGCTTGCTGACTTCCATTTGAGAAGGGTGGGTGAGGTACAAATGTTGTGAAAGCGAGATCAGGATTCTCACCCCAGCTCTGCCACTTTATAGCCACTCGGCCTTCTGTAAGTCCACTTACTATAGTCGCCCCATTTGCAAAATGAGAAAGTCCTTTCCAGCTCTACAATTCCCTAAAGTTCTTTGTTTCTTTATACTTAACCCATAGATCAAAGATTTCTCTGGTTTAAGTGTGGATTTCTTCTTGGGATCTAGAAGAGGTTTTGATAGTTTAAAAAAAAAAAAAAAGAGCTACATACGGTTCGATGTGTATTCATTGCTCAGTCTTTTTTTCTTGTTGTTTTCTTCTGCAGGAGTGATCGCCACAGGAACTGTCCTATCTGCCGCCTACAGATGAGTGGGGTCAATGATTCTTGGGTTGTGTCTGATGCACCTACAGAAGATGACATGGCTAACTATATACTTAACATGGCTGATGAGGCCGGCCAGCCTCACATGCCATGAAACTGGGGACTTTTGGTCACTTGGGTTGTAAATCCCATTTGGGGATGGAGTAAAGAATATAGGGGCATCAATGTCATGAGCACATGAAAATTGATTCCTCCCTTCACCCCATCTCTATTTTTGCCACTCTTTTCCACAATTTATTCCATCCCTTTTGATAAATTTCATGAATCTTTGTTTTGTTTTAATCTAAATTACTGTTTTAAATCTTGTACATGAGCCAGTCTAACGTTGGTAGGTATCCCCATTAGGTCCATGGTGTTCTTTGAGAATGCTTTGGCTGCTAATTAGACAAGTATCATTTTGAGAAACTTCTGAAACACTGGTTTTAGGTAGGCATGGTAGGTTTTGATCAATCCTGAGTACTTAGTAGTCATAGCTTTCTGACATACAAACCCACTTTAAAACAACTGAAAATAGAAAATAAATCCAAGTGCTCATTACTACTAAGCTAGTCGTTTTACTGGAATTTAAAGGGTTGTTATTGCCCCCTGCTGGTTAATAGTGACTCCATTAATGATCTCTGCATGAATTAACCACAGATGCTTCCTAATCAAGCAGTTTGTGATTCAGAGAGAATAGATAATGAAACCTATATACTGCAAAGGGAGAAAGAAATCTAGAGCTTCTGAAATTATTTTTGCCAACAAATATTTTGGGGGGAAACTCGCTGTGGGCTGCTCGATGGTTTCTAACACTCCTTGTGCAAAATCCTGGGGTTTGATAGGCACATTTTTCTTAATAGAAAAGCTCTAAATTCTTATACTTTCAAACTCTATATACTGGAAACAAATCTCTACTAAATGATAAATTGCTCAGTATTGACCATGGTGCTTTTTCGTTTCATGATTTGGTATCATCTTCCTAAGATTTCAGAATGTTCATACTTAGGAGGTTAAAAGGATGAGAAACCAGTGGTCCTGCTTTTTCCCTATAAGTGTAGAATCTTCCTGAAATAGGGACAAAGTTTAGGCTGGTTGGCTAAGAATATTCAACAATACAGGAGTAAGGATTCAGTTAGAGGCAATATTCTCAAAGCATTTCGACCTCTTTGGTGAAAGAGGGAAATGTTCATAGAGAAAGCGTTTGGTTTGTCGTGATTCTTAACATTCAGCACTCATGAAGGTTTTCTTTAAAAGCCAATGTATTCAACCTTCCGGAAACCATTCTGACCTCTTTAGTTGAAGTTGCAAACATACAATACTGTAAGCACTGGGGCAGATGGTTTATGTTGCTATTTCAGGGAGTGGCTTTGTGTAGGATTGTGTGTGTAAATGGAAGATTCTTCCTTTCTTTTTTTTTTAGCAAGTGTGCAAATAAAATTAATGATCCATTCATAGGGAAAAAAACCAACAACAGCAGCTTGTTCTTTCTAATTGGCATCATTCTCCCTTCAGACGTCAGAGATCTGAGGAGTCGTGGCTTACACAGATTTTGCCCCTTTTCATATCTGTGGCTATATTACTAGCCGATGGATGCTTGTGGGCTGAGCGCCTTAGGGCTAAATCTGGACTTGTTTTCAGAATGATTTGTAGAAGAGGTCTTTGTAAGCCTAGTTCAAATTACTTTTTAATATAGTCACATATACATTATATGTATACCATATAATATTTTGGCCTTGTTTAAAAAAATAGAATTGCCAAGAAAACCAAACCCTTTGCTCTCCCAGTTTTAAAATAAACCATGGGACACACATTCGGCAGTGGTGCCTAAACATTATTTGGCTTTCGTTGGCGCCCACTGAGCGTGTCTGGAAATGAGTTCCAGGCTTAAAAAATCATATTCTTAGGCTGGCTCTGATTCCAGGACACATCTTCAAACATACTTCATCTAATTGTGAAATGCCTTCTTTCTTCATTCCCATTGTCTTGTAATTCCATGAAAGGCCAGAAGATTTATGTTTTGGATATGGGGCTACAATTGTTAGGGTGAGGGTAGTAATGAGAGCTGTAGCGGGTTTGCAAGCCCTGCTCCCCACTTCCTTAAATACAATTCCCTGTGTCTTACTAAGCAGTGAGTGTAGGTGATGACAGCGATTAACTGAGATATGGTGCTTTGAGTTTTTGAAGCACTTTCTATACATTATCTCATTGAAACCTCACAATGGCCTCCTGCAGGATAGCTCCTGTAGTTATAACCCCCATTTTACTGATGGTTCCATTGAGGTTCAGAGAGGGGGAAATAATTTGCCACAGTCACACAGCTAGTGTATAAGGCAGGATTTTAATTAAGATCTTCCTGAGTCCATATGCAGGTCTCTCTCCCCAGTCTCATACTGATAGCATCCCCACTCAGCAGAATCATTTTCTTGGCTAACTTTCACTGTGCCATCTCTGCAGGTTGGCCTTATAACATTTCCTTCCACTTATCTTTTCTCTTTCAGGGAGTTAATGACTAGCCATGAGCATTGAGGAAATATATTACTAAAACCTCTCTTATTCTTCAAACTGTGTTCCACCCCAAACACTGACTGCTATGCAGGATCATCATGTAGTTTTCATTAACCTCATCAAAATAAATGGGACACTGACACCCCCATTTTTTTGCTGATTCTATCAAGCTTTGCGATTTTTTCCTTCGCATGTGAATGAAATGTAGTTTTTATTGTAGGATGAACTAATTCCCAAAATTGTAATTTTGCTTAAGGTGAAGGTGTAAACTTTTTTATCTTTTACTTTTAAATCTTTTGTAATTAGAAAGTACTAAAATGCACTTGCTGTGCCAGGAGATAGGAACTGGTGTAACTTGTGCCTTCCAGAGCTGGTGATAATCTCATGCACTGACTCTAAGGAACTGGATTTGTTTATTTGTTAATTGAGAAAATGTTGACACTTTGTTGATTGACAAAATGTCTTTTTCGTAAATGCACTAAAAGGGTTCCAAAATCTACTGATAACTATACCATTTCCATGTGCTAGGATAAGTTTGAATATGAGCTGCTTGCTTGCTTCTACATTTAGATGCAAATAGAGGAGCTGTTTAAAATAACAATGTTTCATTATTAAAATGACTATTTCTTACACTTTCCAAAAGGAAAGTCATGTCTGAGTTTGCAGTTGGACACATTAGGGACTATTAAATACTCCAGTTTGTATTATTAGATCAGATTGATAAATTGTGCAATAAACAGTGGGGGGGAGGGGAGGAAAAGATAGCTATTGACAATTGTTTCTTCTTACAATTGTGTGATTTACTATTGTTATGTATTGTAATTGGTTGGATCTGTGGACTAACTATAAATTTATTTTCCTTAGAGGGCTGTTTTTATATATTGTATATTGGTTTCTAGTAGTATTTCTGACTGACTTGTGACCTTTTCTCCCTGTTTTAAAAAATCAATTAAAATTCATTTGAGTTTATTAAAACCAGGCCTTCTCATGCCCAGATTGCTTAAGGTGATAAGTAAGGTACTAACAGCAGGTGGTAAGCCAGCTGCTGCTTCCTGCCACAATCCCTATTATAAGTGGTTCTAAGTGCTATGGTGAATAATTAGAGTGCTGGGGAAAAGCAGGCTTATTTCCCACAATTCAAGTTCCAATTTTGATTTTCTTAAATAAGTCACATTTGCTACTTTTACCAAAGAATGGGGAGAAAATCATTTGAAGACAGGGAGAATCCACTAAGCATCTGTGTGGTGGGCATGGGAGCAGAGATGTATGTAAGTGAAAACACAAGGGAGATCTCTTGTGTAAGACTGTGTCTTCTCATCATATTTGTGGAAAGTAGTAAAGACAACCGCTACGCTATGTCTTGTGTTTGTGTTTGATGTGGGTACCTTCGGTATCTTTTCTTTTCAAAATGACTAGGAACTAGAGGGAGAGCAAAAGTCCACACTTTGGGGAGTGGGAAAGATTCAAGTATCTATGATTTGCTCACACAAAGGGAAACAAGGCCACAGGAATTCACATCTCGAATTGAGTGACTTGAATTAAGTCCTTAAGAGGTGACTTTGAAGGGTCACACAGCCGGCAAATGGCTAGTCTTCTAAATGTCAGGAAAACTCACTGTGGTGGCTCAGCTTTGCTGCTAGTCTCACAGTTGTCAGGCTAGGGACATGCAATGACAGCATTGCAGAGGAGCCGCACTGAGGTTTTTATGAGTAGGTTTAACTCAGATTGAAAATTATTGATTCAGAGCTGGAAGTTTTGATGGCCATTTCAGGGACCTCATTGAAACTGCCCAGGATCACCCAGCTAGGTCTTTCTGACTCCAGGCCCAGTGATCTAGTCGCCGAGACATCTGGCTGCCTCAACTGTTAAAGTGAGTGCCTGCCTTTTCTGTTCTTTTCTGAAACTGCTTGAAACTTTATCTTCTGAGTCTTTAGAGAGGTATAATTAATCCCACTATTCTGGATGCTGTGGATGTGATGTGGGTAAAAAGCTAAAGCCTGTCAAAGACCTAAGGTGAAGTCTTCTCCTGGTTTTGAGGATCTAACCCTTCCCCTGTTATAGCACTTATCCTGAGTGTTTCTGGAAGAAAAAAACAAAAGTGCAGAGGACCAGATTCCATGTAGTTAATATTCTTTTTAATATCGTTACCACTGACCTTTAAAACATCGTTCAAGTAGAGTGGATTAATGACATATTTCATTACCCTCAACTGTGTTCACAAGACGAATGAAAAAAATGAAAGGGATTTTACGCGGACAGCAAGAAGTCAAAGAAAAGGCCAGTGCAGAAGGATGTGTCTTGCCACTGCATCTCCCTCCAAGAGCAGAAGGTAAAAGGCAGAAAGCATGGGTGACTCGGGAGGCTGTGCATTATATTCATAAGGCAATATAAAATTGTAGCAAAAAGGAAAGTGGGTTACTAAGGCTTGTTAGGTTAGGGGGCAGAGAATAAATCTCCAGAGCCGACTTGGAAAAGGCCACACTTGGAAAAGCAGTATATTATTGTGCTGCCGACCCAGCAGCCATCAAAACAGTAACCAGTAAGTATCACCAGACAGAAACACACTGGTACTGGGAACATTTAGGAGTGACAAAGGGCTTTGTAAGTGATCCTCCAAAGAGCAGAGGAAGAGAGACAAGGATGCCCCAAACATGTTAGAGCAAAACAGGAAGCCGCTCCCAGAGAGAGAGCTCTGGGTTTTCTATGGGCAGCCTCCTGACTATGGTGTGAAACCAGACACCGGTAATTGCCTTTGGCTACTGAAGAAAAACCAGAAGGCCTCTGGCAGTGGGACCTTCCCTCTCTGACCCTGCCATGGATGTTCTCCAAGCTTGTCTGTCAGGGTTAGAAAGAGCATTCACTTGCTACACTCCATTAATTTAGGGTAATGCTTCCTTGGTCTTCCCTTCTGCCCTCCACACTTCCTTAAAGAGAAAATAAGGAAGATCTAACAACGTCGATATCTGAAAACATTCACATGATGGCAACTGTCTCATTAAACTTTAATTCCGTTTCTTTTAAACAGGGTGTTTCTAAACAGCTAAAATCAGACTATACAGGAATTATATACATTAGTGCAAATGTGTACAATTGGGGCTTTTCTAAGAAAGTTACATGCCAAAGTGGGCAAGTTTAGACTCAGAAAATTATTCTGCCACAAAAACCAACAGCCCCCATATTTCCGTGGCCAGAGAAAGTAACGAGAAGGAGCTAAAGTCTAGGAACCGTTTTTGCACACAAACATAGATTCCACTAAGTCTGTAACAGCTTCTCCAGGTCTGTGTGTACTTAGAGAAATACATGGGAGCTTACTAAGCAAGCTCAAGCAGTTTTCTAATTACCATGTGCACGTGACATTAAAACATTGGTAGGGAGTAATTGGAAGAGTTTAAATTCAGATTCTAAGAATCACTCCACTATCCTTTCCTAGCCTAGTTAATTGTCTCTCCTTGTCTGATCGCTGAGGTTGCTAGCTAAAGATCTGTTATTTAGGGAGATGATGATAAAGCCAGTTCTTCATTCTTTAAACTGTGGGGGGAGAAGGGGGGACGGTGAGGGAGATGGGGGAATCTTCCTCAGACATGAATTGGAGAATACAAAAGTGATATTGGAGAGGGAGGCAGTATGTTGTAGAGAGAGACAGTGGCCTTGGGCAGGAGGCCTCTCCCAGCAGACTTCCCAGATTCCCCTTAGCTCCAGAGAACTTCTTACATTTCCCTTTGCTTGCCCAAGAGGGACTAAGTTTTCTGTTTTAAGGTCCCCAGAGCCAAAACCCTGCTCCCTGAAAGACAATGCTCATTGGTGAAAAGGGGCTGCCGACAAGCAAGCCTCCAGAATTCATGGAGGCGGGACGGTGTCCTGCAAGGACTGTTTGTGGACTGGGCTCCACGCTGTGACTTTTACTTCATTTACTTTCATTTGTAAGACAGTTAGACTAGATCATCCCTATGGCACATTCCTGTTCTATTCGGTGAATGCTAATAGTAATGGTGTGTGGAAATCTGAACAAAAATAATTAGTAAAAATACCTTGTAAAAAATAAAGCAAACCCAGGCATCCCGGTGTGAAAACTTAGTGGATATATCTGATTCCACCAGCCATTTAGGGCCAGAGGGTGGATTGGCAATACAGTGTGGCCCCTGACAGTGAAAAGTACAATTCCTTTCATGCAAGTATTGGCAGTCTTCTGAAAAGTGTCTGGAAAACTTAAGAAAAAATACAAACCGAAACCCAGTTCCCCAAGCCAGCCCCCAGGCCCCACCATACCCTCTGTGCCCAGTGCCTCGGCTCCAGGTATGCTGGGATGGGGAGGATGGAGGTCAAAGTGAGAAGCCCCTGAGCAGCATCCCGAGCTTTCACTTCCAGGGAGGCTGTATTTGGTCCTGAGCAGGCTCCCCTCGACCAGCATCCACCGCAGCGGGCAGGATTAAAACCAGCAGGCTCTGGGAGCGTGTTCCAGCACTGAACCTACTTAAACAAAGCTGTAATCTCTTCTGATTTCATGGCATCAGACAGAAAGCTGAGCTCGTTGCATAAGGTCTCATATCTAAAAGCCATCCGGATCTGGGCAACATTTGTCTTTCGAATATCATTTCCTTCAGGTCCTTCTTTATAATAATTTGGCCCCAGAAATTTTTGCTTTTCCTGTAGAAAAAGTAAAATACAGGTTTGGATTTGGAAAGTCAATTCAAGGAATGTCCCATCCTCACTATCTTTAAGGCACATCTCGAGAGCTGGGGATACAAAATCCAAAGAATCCTTCCTCTAAGCGGCTTGGAGTCTCAATTTCTTGCATTTCCTAACGTGACTCGGTTGTTAGTACGTCCACCCTGCCAGCAAAACTTTTGGAGTTTCGTGCCGAGCCTGCTGCACTTGGCATTCGTGGCTTCAAGAGTGGAATGGCCAAAGATGGATTTAGATAGGTCCTGGAGGCAGCCTGCGCTAATAACTAATAATACAATTACTAGGATTTCTATCCTGTTTTACGGTTTGCAAAATTAAATAATAATAAAAATAAGAAATTAAGTGAAGTTAGTATGATATGATACAATAAACATCAAGCACTTATGTGTTAGCCATTGGGCTAAGCACTGAGGATACCAATAGGAAAAAACTAGTCCCTGCCCTCAAGGAGCTTACATTCTATTGGAGGACAGTACACAAAAGGAAGCTAAAAGGGGCGAGGTTCTCCAGAGGAGCTCCCAGAGGGTACCTTGTATGGAGAGGGGGGAGCATGATGATGGTATGAAACAGGAAGGTCTTCAAGATCAGACATTGTCTTACCAATGTTTTCTGTCTCCCTATCATCCTTCCCAGTACCTTTTACACAGGAGGCACTGAAAAGCATGTTATTGAAGGTAAACCTGGTCTGAAGAGACCGTGGGGACAGAAAGACCTCAAATGAAGGAAATGTCTCAATCTGGACACTTGGAGCTACAACAGGCAAGGGGCCGCTGCTGAGGATGACGTGGAACTTCTGCCTCATGAGAGGGAGGGACCATTGGTCCCAGAGATCAGTATCCTCCCAAGCTGGCCAAAAAGGCCTGGCTGACTCTGGGCAGCTGACTGGCTTCGTGACAATGGGGACGGAATACCTGGGTCTAAATCCTGCCTGAGCCATCTACCAAAGTCCTCTGGGACCTGGTTTCATCTGTAAAATGAACCATCCCACCGCCTTTTGTGAGCTTTGCAAGCTTGAACACGCTGCGACAGAGACAAGTCCACGCTGCCCACTACTGCCTGAATCCACACCGGGCCTCCAAAGGACTTTCCCATGATTTTCCCTCCCAAGTCCCCTCCCAGCCGGCAGACCCCACTCACCTTGTGGGACAGCCCACTCTGGAGCACGCTGTTTCGAGCGATCTCACACAGGTCACACGTGCTGAGCTTCCACACTTGGGCTGCGATCGCATATTCTTCCATGAGGGCTTCCTGTAGAAAGACAAATCAGCCCCCACCCCAAAGAATAAATAAAACACATTTGTTAGGCTGTGGAGCCTGCGGAAAAGCCTGAAGCCAAAACTCAAAGCAGAAACCCCCCCCTTGGCATTGACTTTTCCAGCAAGAGACTTTGTTAGGGACCTTTGAGGATGCTAAAAAGAAACTGGGAAAGAAAGCCTTCTAGTTTCCTGACTCGCAAAGGCTTCCTGAAACTGAATCCATCAAACCTTTATTAGGCTCCTACAAAATAGGCCACCTGAGAAGAACTATGGAATACTGCGTACGGAGATAGTCCAGGAGTCAGGAAGGAAGACCTGAGGAGTTCAAATCTCATTTCTGAGCCAAACTGGCGGAGGCTTTCTAAAGCTTTATTCAAGCTGCAGAAGATCTGAGGATCATCATGGACGCAGGCCATGCTCTCCACAACCAAACGCTCCTCCCTGCTGAGGGTACAAAGATGGTGGAAGGGAAAGGCCGTAGGTTCAGGAATCACCAGCAACATGGCTCCCTAAGGGAAGGCTTGGAATCCACTTCTTGCCATCACTACCAGTTATACTAACGGCCTCATAATTGCCAAGTCCAATGGTCTTTTCTCAATCCTGATCTTCCTTGACTTCTCTGAAGCATCTAATGCCATTGAGCATCCCCTCCTGAATATTCCCTCTTCCTTGGATCTTCAGCCCCAAAATCTCTCTTGGTTCTAGCCCTACCATCTTGCCTCTTCCTTGCCTTCCTGTGGGTGTTCCCCAAAGGCCTGGCCCTGAGTAGGCCCTTAAATGTTTAAATAGTGAGTGATTAGTAAAATTCATTCTCAGGAATCTAGGTCTTACTGTTGGAAGGGACTGACACATTCGGGGGGAGGGGGAAGGAGGAAAAAGGCACACACAAGCATTTATTTAGCACCTACTATGTGCCAGGCACTGCACTAAGTAAGCACTTTACAAATATCTCATTTGATCCAACACTCCTGGTATGCCCATTGTACAGTTCAAGAACTGAGCCTGAGAGAGGTTAAGTGATAAGAAGCATCAGGGGTTGTATTTGAACTTGGGTCTTCCTGACTGCAGGCCCAGTACTCTGTAACCCTCAACTCATTCAGATAAGAACGGTCACGGTTTGGGGGATCGGCCAGTGGTGAGAAGCCCCTCCCCAGTGCTCACCTTGGTATAATGGAACTGCATGGGGTCATCAGTGGAGAGGGAGACCTGGAGTCCTTTGTGAAGAAACTCCCGCAGTGGGTTTTTGGAATATTCTAAGAACAAGCTGTTGTTGCTCAGGGGAGACATGGCGATGGGGATCTGGGCGAGGTAATAGAGGTACTGCAAGACCGGACTCTGGGAAAAACAGAAGAGGGATCTGTCATCATCCATCAGGACAGTTCCTGATAACAGGAAAAGGGGGCCTCCGCTTGCTGTGTCTGGGCAGGGTTTGTTTCCAAAGAATGTGCGAGCTCCCGCCAAGCCACAGGTATGCGACTCCCCGGGGGCTCCCTGCTGGAGGGTCCCCTCAGCCCGAACCCTCCACGTGCCCGTGGCACCTGCCGCTTGAGCCCCTTGGATCCTGGGGATTTCCCTGCTCTCTCTCTCTGGGTGCAGCCCTTTTAACCTCTGTCCAACGGCCATACATGATAAAAGGAAGCCCTCCCCAGCGCGGCCTGGCTGAGTTTTCCCAGTCCCAGCTCCAGAGGAGGAAGCTGAATGTGTCCCAGGAACGCAGCTGAGCCCCAGTAACGACTTCTCTGGGCCAGAATCGGCGGCCTTTGGTAAACCATCTTGCAGGGACAGCCTGGAATCCCAGGAGACTGTGGCCGAGTCATCGGGGAGAAAAATCTCGCTAGAGACACCATCCCACTTAACCCCTTTATGGTCTTGGATGCCAGTGGCCGTGGTCCCTGACCCAGCTAAACTGCTGAGCCTCCATGAAACGTAAGCAGACATGAGAAAGGATAAATAGGAAAAACTCAGAAAAACTTAAGAAAAATGTTATGAACGATGTAGAGCTGTTAGCAGAAGCAGAACGCTGCCCACGGGGGCCCCAAGGACTGGAAACTGTCACCAGCACACTTCAGAGGCCTGCCTATGAAACCAGACGCCTTCCTCTCAGTGGAGAGATGGCCGACCATGGGTTTGGAATGACGGCTGCATTGCTTTGCTTAAGCTGTATCTCTGTTACATGGAAGGGCTTGATGAGAAGGGTAGTCCCTGGGAAATGACCTTTGTTTTTGAAGCACTGATAACATTTTTTAATAATCCAAAAAAATGGAAATCATTGAAACCTAGTTCACGTAAGACCAGACTCATTCACCAATGGATTGGAAGAAGACTGAGAAATTTGAATAATATGTACAAATCTTAGGATCCGCTATGGAGACCTGCCCTCGTTTATCAGCATTGACCATCTCCCAGCATCTCTCTAAGACCAGCCCCCCACAGACCATCCCCTTTCTCAGTAGGACACAGATAGGGGGGTCAAGGTCTGCTAGACCCTCCCCATTTCAATCCAAACTTTCTTAAAGCCCGTGAGGCCCTCAGAGTGTGCTGAGTACAGCCAAAAGCTTGCCAGGAGGCTCCGAGCAGTGAGAAGGCAAAGTTGGCTTTCTCCCCGCGGAACCGCTCAGCAGCAGCCAGGCGCGGGGTCCCACCTTCTTGAGCAGCAGTCCGTGGGAGATATTGTCGGCAGTCAGGAAGGCAGAGACGAGATGTGTGATGGAACCGGCCTCCCCACAGTGAGGCCGGAACAGGAAGGTGCTCATTCCCCGCTCCCTGTGGAACAGAAGGAGCCACTGATGACCAAATGGACATGGGAGACCTCCAGCTCCATCAATTACTCCCTAGTGGGGAAATTGTTCCCCCTTAAGGAAAAGAGGAGAAAAGGAGCCAGTCACCAAGTCTAGGGATTGGGAGGGACATCACAGGGTACCTAGTCCACTCATAACTGGACACAAAGCCTCTGTTGAGTGATCCAGAAGAGCACTCATTTCTTCTGACAGAATATGAGCTCCTGAAAGGGAACTGCTTTTTACCTTTATTTTGTCTCCCCAGTGCCTGGCACATATTAAGAGCTCAAATGCTCATTGCCCTGCCTTCCTGCCCTGTCCATTGACTTGAAGACTAAGGTCTTTAAGATCTATCACCAAGCCATCCTCTTTGCCATTTTTGCCTCTCTGCTCCAGCTCATCCTAGATCTTCTCATCTCCACTCAAGACTTCTCTCCTGCCCCACTCTCAAACCCTGTAGGCTTGCCTACATGTCTCCAAGATCCCCACGGCCCTCTAGGCAGCCATAAAGGGGTGGCCAGCAAAGTCCCGTGTCCTTCAGGAGCCTGGCTCAGGCCATGCCCCAGGGACTGCAGATTTCCTACAAAGATGGAAAACGGGCCTCAAAGATCTCTGCTGGGGCTATTTTATTCATCAAATATGTAGAGTAATTAACAGAGCTCCTGTGGATAGAGATCTGACTTTTAAGAGCCAATAGGGACCAACCACTGGCTTCAGGGGAGTCAAATATTGAGAAGAGATGAAAAATATTGGGAAAAAAGGAGAAGACAGCCAAAAATTGCCAAGTATGATGGAGGAAGAGGGAAAAAAAAGATTTCCCTATCCTTCCTCAACCCTGCTAGCCGATTTCTTCAGTCTCTCTTTTTCATGGCTAAATTCTACTTTCCATCCTTTTCTCCTCGTCTAGACTTTTTGGCTTCCAACCTCATGATTCAACTGAAACTGCCCTCTCCTAAATCACCAAGGATTTCTTTATTCCCGTGGTTAAAGGTTCAACTCAGAAGCAAGGGGAGGGCAAGGTTAGGAATTAGAAGTTGGGAATAACAGAAGGCAGAGTTCTAAGTGTTTGGTAGCAGGCAAGGGTCATGGGCAAACATGTGGAAAGATTCGAACTAGAATCTAGACTTGGGAGAAGAGCATTATGGTTAGCCACATTGAACTCTGTGAATAGGGGAATATGGAATATATATACTCCTCGTGGGCAAGGACTGCTCACAAACAACCTGAGCCATTTTTGTCCTTGTATCTCCATCACTTAGCATAGAGCTGGCACAGAGTAGGCATTTTAATGTGTTGTTTAAATAGCTTGTTGATTTTTGGAGGAAAATGGAGGACTGGGAAGGGAAAGAACAAGGTTAGTTAGAGCTAGGGAAGGGTTAAGTAATAAGGAGATGGAGGACAAACTTAGGGGTTAGACCCAAGAGGGAATAGAATCAGAGGACAAATTTAAAGCATAGGAAGGGAAGGAAAACCAGAGGTCAGGGTAGGAACATGGAAAGATTTGGAGTTAAAAGACTTGAGTCAAAGTCCCACTTCTCTCACTTACAGGTTATGTGAATTTGAGTAAGTCATTCCACTCCCCGAGCCTCAGTTTCCTCATCTGTAAAATGAGGAAGTTGGAATGGGTCCTAAGGTTCTTTCTAGTTCCAGCCCAATAACCAAGGATGACATTTGGCTAGCCCTGCTGGGGTTAGGTCAAGAGGTAATGCCCGAGCACCTACTTGCGGAGGTTGTTGAGCACCATGATGTTGGCATACATGTAGTACAGATAATAGCTGTAGGGCGGGTTCTGCTCACTGGTCCAGATGTCTGGGTTAGGGCTCTTGTCCGAGAACATGTGGTCACTGTGTTTGGACTCGTCATCCACACTGTCAAATCCTGTCACCTGGGGGGGAAGAATAAATCCTAAACACCACCCAGCCAGGACTGCTGCAGAGATTGGATTCCCAACCAGTGATTTCTGCTAAGGGGTTACTCCTAAACCCCAGGAAAAGCCCCAAAAAGCCACCAGAGTTGCAGAACTGGGAGCCATCTTTGTTGGCGGGGGCGGTAAAGGCAAACCTCTTCATTTCTGTCTCTTGTCTGTTTCTGTCTGTCTCTCAGTCTCTCATTTCCATCTTACCATCTCTCTTGTCTCTGTTTCTGGCTCTGGATCTTGTCTTTCTGTCTCTTTCTCTGGCTCTGGCTATCTCTGTCTCTCATTTCTATCTGTTTCTCTGTCTCTTTTTCTCTGGCTTTGGCTATCTCTCTCTCACTCTGTCTCTTCTCTGTTTCTGTCTCTCTGTCTCGATCTCTGGCTATTTGTCTCTTCTCTGTTTTCTCTGTTTCTGTATGTCTCATTTCTGTCTCATCTGTTTCTATCTCTGTCTCTTGTCTTTCTGTCCATCTCTGCCTTTTTTTCTCTCTCTCTCTCTGGCTATCTCTGTCTCTGTCAGTCTCTTGTCTCTTATCTGTTTCTGTCTCGATCTCCGGCTATTTCTGTTTTTCTTCTCTGTTTCTGTATGTCTCATTTCTGTCTGCCTCTTGTCTGTTTCTGTCTCTATCTTTCATTTCTATCCAACTCTCTTTTTTTCTCTCTCTCTGGCTATCTCTGTCTCTGTCAGTCTCTGTCTCTTCTCTGTTTCTGTCTCAATCTCTGGCTATTTGTCTCTCTTCTCTGTTTCTGTATGTCTCATTTCTGTCTGCCTCTTGTCTGTTTCTGTCTTTCATTTCTATCCAACTCTCTTTTTTTCTGTTTCTCTTTCTCTTGTCTCTTTGTCATTTGTCTCTTATCTCTGTCTCCCTCTCTCTTCCCTTTGTTTCTCCCCCCCCCACCTTCCTAATCTTCATTTCTCTTTCTCTGTGTCCTACTCCCAAACCCACGATGTCACCCATAACCTGGTTTTACCATATTTTGTAGCAGCCATATTTAGTGAATATCATCTTTGTTGCTGGTGCTTAAAGTCACTGAATTAGCACTTTCTATTTTTAAGAAAAGAAATCCTGAGGTGGGTTTTTTTTTTTTTTCAGGAAGGAAGTCTAAGCAGATAGATCCTGTGCATCGGTGACCCTCTAGACCACAGTTTCAGTTTCCCACATCCTACTCCCTCCTCCTGCTCACATAGGAGGGTCTGTAAAATAAATGGAAGCCCATAAACACATGTGTCTCCCTAATGTGCCCACTAGAGGGCAACCATAGCATTGGCCAGTTTTTCATCTCTAGCCAGCTAAAGGTGCAGAATGAAGCTGGGATTTTTTAGAAGAATTTGGGCCCTTCATCTCTGGGATATGGACCACCCAGAATGCTGGGAGAGATAGTAAGCCTGGAGGGAGAAGGAGGAGAGGACACTGGGGTGTGCGATAGCCACGAGCTTTATTCCTTGGTTCAGGAAACAAATGTGGCCAAGAAGCAGAGTGCCCAGGAGGGAGGCAGGCAGGGTGATCTCATGGTCCCCGACTCTTCCAGACAAAGAGACCCACAGCAGAATGCCCTGACTTACGTATTTGAGGAAGAGGTGAAGTTCCTTGTGATCCCTGGGGTTGATCGTGGCTTCGAAAAGAGGCAAGAAGATGTTCTCCAGCATTTTCCCAAAACTCGGAAGCAGCTTTTTGGATCTAAATATGTCACTGGAGGATAGAAAAAGATGTGGTTCTGGACTCCGCTACCTACTCTCCTTTGCCCAGGGCAGAGACAAATGCCTGAGTAACCAACCAGCCCCCTGCCCAACAGGGCACGTCTCCGTATGTGGGGTGGGAGCAACCTCAAGGCTCACCTACCCCAAGAGCAAAAACCCCCTCTAGAATATTCCCTGGCAAGCGCTTATCTCCCAGCTTCTGCCTGAAGATCACCAGTAAAGGGAAGCTCACTATTGCCTGCAGCAGCCTCTCTTACTTCTGACCATCTGGGATGTGAGGAAGGGCTTCCTATCATCAAAATCTTACTCTACAGCTTTCCCCTTAATGTAAATGGTTCTCCAGCACCTAGGACAGTGCCTGGGATAGAGGAAGTGCCTAAAAATGTTTGTTGATTTACTGATTGATTGAAGTCTTCCCTATGTATGGCGACCTCCCTAGGAATCCCGATGGCTTCATCTCCATCTCCTCCTAACTTGTTAACTTGGGAAGTACTTCTGGCCTCCAACCGCCATTCACTCTCATGTGACTCCTACCTGCTTAACTCCCCCATCATCCTCTGCCCTCTTCTGGTCTCTGCCTGTGCCCACCTGGCTCTTCTGATCTCTACTTCTTTTCCCCACCCCTAGTTGACCTTAACTTTGACGTTACCCCCCAATCCAGCAGCTTGACTCCCCAAGGTCCTCTCCAGATCTGGGAGTGCAAAGTCTCAGGTCATTGTAAATTCCTCTGCCTCCAATTTTTATCTGATTTATCCTGGGAACTTCAATCTATCTTTGATGTTTAGCAATCAGGACCCCACTACAGGACTCCGTTCACAGGATCTCTGAGGGAAGCATCCCTAAAGAAAAGGCCCATGTCCCCACTCTGAGATACTTTTCTCTAAACAAACTCTCATGTGGAGGAGAAAGACCTAGAGTATCACCTGGGAGCCATCGTGTGAGTGAACTAAAAATCTAAAAAGTCCATCGAGTGATTATAGAACATCTAATCACTAATCTAGTTGGAAGAGCTATTTAAGGTCATCTAGTCCAACTCATTCATTTTACAGATGAAGAAACTGAGGCCCAGGAAAGTTAAGTGAGTTGTCCAATGTCATACGGGTAATAAAGGTTTTTTTCAAAGAATTTAACCCAGTTTCTCTGGTTTCACAACCAGTACTTTACAAATTAGGGAACATTTTCACACCAACTTTAGGGAAGAAGCTTTAAGTCCAGAGCTAGAAAATGGAGCACACGACCAAAGCTTGGGAATGAAGAGGGGAGAACATGGTGCCAGCTGGATAGTAGAACCTTATGGTGGTAGTAAGAGGAGAACGTAGAAGGAAGGGAGGAACAGTCACAGCTGGAACAGTAGGGGATGAGACATGGGGAAGCCCAGTGAGCAGGGCCCTCACTTACTAGATTCTGGGGACCTGGATGATCCAACGCATATTTGGGGAGTAGACCTTGTGATTAATGAACCACCTGGCCAGGTTGAGCCATTCTCGGGGGGAGCGCCCATAGATGGAGAGGCGGGGTTCTGTATACTGGTATTTGCTCTCTTCCAGTTCCCGAGCCACTTCCTGTGGCCAAAAAAAGTTTCCAGGTCATTTCAAGATCATTCTTAGCTCTGAGCAACATCTAGAGGAGACGATGGACTATAATATTTATGTCATGGAATCCCTGACCTAAGAGGAACCTGAAGAGATGATCTTATCCAGCCCCCTGCCACCCAATCATTTTAGGGGATTTTTGTTATTTATTCCAGTTGTGTCTGAATCTCTGTGATCCCATTTAGGGTTTTGTTGGCAAAGATAGTGGAGTGATTTGCCATTTCCTTCTCCAGCTCATTTTACAGATGAGGAACTGAGGCAAATAGGTTTAAGTGACTTGCTCAAAGTCACACAACTAATAAGTATCTAAAGCCAGATTTGAACTCCTTGAAGATGAATCCTCCTAACTGTGAGTCTGGTGCTCTATCCCCTGCACCACCTATCTAACCTATCTAAATTAAACTCTCTTTCTAAGCTTAGATTTAGTTAAATAAGTTAAATACCTTTCCAATGCCAAAAAATCATTTAGCATGGAGATTCCAAAGCTCCCTTAGCCATTTATTTTGATATGGGGAAGTTCTTTGTTAGAGCAAACCTAAGTACTTTATGCTGTATGCCACTTAGTTCATTTGTCCTCTTCTCAGTAATACTGCCCTTGGGCTAAAGGTCTATCAGAAACATCCCTGGGAGCCCCGAGGAGGCTGCTTTGGGATAGGGCACAGCAATCCCTCAGAAGCAGACACAACTACCAACTGCATCTAGAATGGTTCTGAAGGGAAAGAGACCCAAACTGGGAGGCACCTAACCTGTGATCTGCTTCTGTGTCTACTGGATTCTTGTACTAGACTTGTGTGATACTGGACAAACCAATTCCTCTAAGCCTCAGTTTACTTCACTGTAAAATGAGGGGTCTGAACTTGGGATCCTCCAGGATTGCTTCGAGCTCTAAATCCTATGCTCCTATGAGGAGGTAGGACCAGATGAGTCTGAAGGTCTCACTTATCTCTGATGCTGTTCATCTCTGGACCCAAACACTGCTCTGAGCTTCCATGATTTCTGATTGGTGATAATCTAGGCTCACTCTTTTCTTCATTTGACTGATAAACAGAATATTATTTGTCCTTCATTTTTGAAGAGTACCAAAGACATCAAAGGATGATGTCTTGACATGTGCATGAATGAGATTGATGGGTAAACAGAACAGAGATCACAAATTAGTGATCCTACATTGATGTACAGGGAATTTGGCAGCTGAAATCTACTCATCTTCTGGCTAGGGAGAGGAGGGAATAGAAAAGAGGTCTAGCTGTGTTGAGGCTGGCCCATCTTTCAGATCCCAATTCTCTCCCACTCTAGTTGGCATCCAGCATGAGAAGGAAGGGCAAGTGGTAATAGAACTGGGAGGTTACTGACCTTGACCATCCGAGCAAAGTATTCTCCACCTAAGTAGTTTTCAGTCTTCAAGTACAGGTCCCGAAGCTCACTGGCTCCCACTGGATTATACTTGGAGTTGAATTTGTCAAACCTATGGAAGGTCTGCCGGCCCTGGAAAGAAGGGTCCCAATGAGTAGACATTCTGGCTGCTCAAAGAACCTCAGATTGAGGGTGAGGAGAAGGACATGAGATACCCTTAAAAAATAAAATCAAGAAGTCCCTCCTTATCACTCCAATGGGGCCAACTATGACCATGGGGATCATACGTCATCTGAGATAGTAAATTTTTACCATGTGGAGCCAATATGGGTCTCTATAACTTCCACCACTCCTGCTGGCAGTACCCAGGTGAATCAGCTTACCGCATGGACATCCAAGGAGTCCACAGTGAGGTCATAGGGGTCCATGTGAAGATCATCAAACACCTGTCTGAGTGTGATCTTCCTTCCTCTCTTCTCGGTGACAATCCTGTCAGGCTCTGTCTGGTATGTGTGCTTGATGAAGCGCAGCAGATGTTTCTGGTTCATACAGGCCGCGGCATGGATGTGAGTATCCACCTGAAGGCACAGCCCAACACCCCCACACCCATCAGGTTGGCAGGAGGCAGAGGAGTAACCCCAGTACCTTGTACGCCGACTACTCAAAATCACTGAGACAGAAGGAATCCATCTTGTTCCTTTCGACAAACTTCCAGAACACATTGTACCCAATATAGGCTAATCATCATAATTATTTGTGTGCGTGTCATTTTCCCTAACCCTTTCTTTTCCTTTTCATCTCCTTTCTTTCTCTTTCTTCCCTTCTCTTTCTTTCTCTTCTTTCCCTTTCCTATTCTATCTGATACTATCTAATCTTCTTTCTTCACACAACACTTGGTAATATGTCAAATTACAGTGTCTGACATTTCCTTTTGCCAGTTATCCACAGATTCAAAGCATTATCTCAGAATCAAAGATTTTAACATCATTTAGCCCCTGGATCTTATTTCCCAGAAAATGAAACTGAGGCTGAGGTAAAGCAATTTATCCGATTCATGATCAGAGCCAAGTCCCCTGGCTCCAAATTCAGACCTCATTCCAGGACACCACGATCCCTCTTCTTTAATGAGCAAACAGTTTAATTCATGGTCCCCCTGTTTGTTTGGCTTCTACAATAAGCCACCATCCCCCAGGTAGGATTCTACACACAGAGAATTCTTAGCCCACACAGTCAGCCTCCAGGGAGAGCAAACAAGGCAGAACGAAAGACACAAATATATACAACTTCCACCTAGTGACTAGTGACTGCTGTGAGCCGAAGACCAATTCAATTAGTGAAACATAAAGGGTCAGAGATTCAGAGGTGGAAGGAATCTCAGAGAACATTGAGGACTGAGTTCAAATTTTGCTTTTTGTTTGCTTCCTGTGTGAAGCAGATTGCTTCATCTGCTGAATCTCAAGTTACATCATCTGTAAAATGAGAGGGTGAGGTTCAATGGCTTTTCAAAGCCTTCCTAGCTCTAGACCTAAGATTCTATGATCTCTATCCAATTCTCCCATTACACAGAGAAAAAAATTAAGGCTCAACAACAATAAAGTGATTTACTAAGGATCCTATGGGTAGCAACCATCAAAGTTAGGATTTGAACAAAAATAATAATTCCTAACATTAATGTATCACTTATAATTGATAAAGTGCTTTGCAATATTTCATTTGATCCTCATACAACCTTGTGAAGTAGGTAAATTATCATCCCCATTTTACTGGCATATAAGTACTATATATAAAGCTTATTCCTTTTCTCCCTATTAAGGCACCATGGGAGGAGAGAGGCTCCCAGGAGGTCGATAATAGTAGGTGCTTAATAAATGCTTGTGTGCATACACACAATATATGTTTATTTACTTGATTTTTTTGGCTGCTTCCATTAGACTAGAAGTCTTTAGTAGTGTGACAATCATAAGATCATAGCTCTAGGTCTAGAAAGAACATGCAACACCAGCTATGTCTAACCACCTAGCTTTTTTACAAATAAGAAAATTGAAGGTTGAATGACTTGGTCACATAGATAGTAAGCATGAGAGACAAAATTTCTACCAAGTTCTTTTGACACTAACTCTAGAATTCCCCTGAACTATCTTCATATCTTGAACATATCTCAGTACATATATTGAAGTACACTGAGGGAATTTTTCTCTTAAGAGACAATTTTTATAATCACTCTAAGCCCAGCTTCTGCCAATCCATGAAATCAAAAGTTATCCCCGTGTATCTCTAACCTAGATCACTATAAGCCGTACTTATATTCATTTTCTGTCTCTGGAGGAGAAAAGTACTTGATGCTATTTAAAATATTCCTGATGAAAAATTACTATGTAGTTTGGTACATAATATTTCTCTATCTTATTTTATTTTCACTTAAAAAATTAAAAGTCCACAAGCTTATCCTTTTTAAAGGTTTAAGGTGGATCTTTTTTGGCAGATATGATATTTAAAAGTGACTTTCATTTGGATGATGGTGGCTCAGTAACTGGGTGATGGGGTAGAATCTATCTGTGATCTTTTTGAAGAGGAGGGTATTTCTTTCACCACTGCAGATCATAACCAATCTATGCCTTCTCAACATGGGCTACACCATGTTCTTCTATCAAAAGAGAAGAGCTGGTAACTGGATAAAAGGTATGAAAACATACAATTTCCCATGTAGCCGTCTTCCCTTAGAGAAGAGGGGTGTGTGTGTGTGTGTGTGTGTGTGTGTGTGTGTGTGTGTGTGTGTGTGATAAAGCCAGACGCCTTTATAACAGAAAACCAATCCCTTAAATCAATTGCCCCCAAATCACCTTGATCACAAATATGAAAACCTGCAAAGAGCTTAGGCAGGGATATTGTTTCCCATACATGGATGGTACAAGGTTTCCAATAGAGATACCAAAGGACACAAGGAATGGCTGAACAAGGTAAAGTCCAATGAGTCAGTTACCAGGTTACCTAATGTGCATTAGAAACCCTAAAGCCTTTGCTGAATAAATTGGCAAAGCCTTGACTCCAGACTATTAATGGCTACTGATAAAAAGACTTGGCTCTGGATGTTTTGGTTTCACATTTTGTCACTTCCTGTCCTAGAGGCCATGTAGCTCATTCCTTCATGATGTAGGTATAAAATTGTGCCCTAAATAATTTTTGGCTTTTATCAAAGAAATAAACTGTGAGATAGAAACAGTGGAGGGCAAGGTCAGCTTCAAGTCCCACTTCTGACTGTGTGACCAAAAATAAGACACTAGACCCTTCAGTGCTTCCAGCAACTCTAAGATGACATACTCTTCATTTCTGGAAGGTGTGAAATCACAATCCCTCTTAAAAAATAAGCAGTATTTACTTATGAATCAGCTGGGTTTTATTCCCTGCTGTGGATTTCATCAACATTCAGTTCCTTACTATCAGTTTAGTATATGTGTCTATAGGGAAAGTCATGTAGGGTAAGGAATATCAAACATAAGATCACAGATATAAAATCCTGAAAGGATCTTTAGAGGCCGTCTAGTCCAATGTCTTCATTTTACAATTGAGGAAACAAAGTCCCAAAGACTTAAGGGACTCATTCAAAGTCACTCAGATAGTGGGACCTTGGATTTGAATTCAGTACAAGATCCCTCCCCGGCTCTCACTCTATGAGCTCATGACCATGAGTCACCATCTATGAAAGAAGTGTCCACGTAAATGTCCACTGTAAATACAATCACCAAGTCTAGCCTCCAGGGAGAGGGGACTAACCACTCTCTAGGGAGCCCGTTATAGTTCTGGGGAGCTCTAATCGTTAGGATGTTTTCTTGATATCAGACCCAAATCTGACTCTGTAACATCAACCCCTGTTCTTGGTTCTGACCTTTGGTGCCAAAGACAAGTCTTAATTCCTTCTCCACATGGTGACCCTTCAAGTTACTGAAGGTAGCTTTTATGATCCCCCCCAAGACTTCTCTTAAGTCTTGACAATTCTAACTCTGAAACCTCTGTCTCATACATCTCTTCCCATCTACTTCCTCTCTCATCGCTTGGTTAAGATACTCATGATTTCTTGCCAAGCTAGTACGATATGTCCCAGATAGCTTCCCTGCCTCCAGTCTCTTTCCTTTCCAATTCATCTTTACAATTCTTCCATATAAGTCTTAATCTATTTTCCCCACCCTGATCTCAATCTATGATTTCAGGAGTGTGAGTAGTTCCAATATGCAAACTTCTCCACTGGTTCAGATTTGGCAATTTGTTTGCAAACTGTAGCCAGAGAGATCACCATATGTTAATGCCATTCCTGGTACACTAAGAAATGACTAAAGTCAGAGGACGTGAGCTCAATCTGACTTCCATTTGTATCTGAGTGACCCAATGACAGAAGAAGGGCTACCCTCAACCACCTTCCATTATAGATAAAGACTCCCTATTCCACTTATCATGGGTTCGACACAACTTCCAGTTAAGGACCTCGATTTCATCTTCTCTAAAATAATATATCCCTTCCATCTCTTCATCTATGATCATCTAACTCAACTCTCACACTGTACATGGAGACACTAAGACCTGGAAGGGGAAAGGGATTTACCAAAAGTCAAATAGTTTCTTGGAACACAGTTCTAATCATGTCATTTTCTGGCTTAAAAACTGTCAATGACTCTTATTCCCTACTGAATAAAGTCTAAACTCTTCTGGCCTTCAAGATTCATTATGATTTCCTCCCAATTTCCTTTTCTAATCATCTCCTATTATTATACTTGACATATCCCACGTTTCAGCCAAATTGCACCTAATCACCTCCTGAGAAAATAACCCATGTTTTCCCAGAGCCTGACTGAGCTCCATCTGTCCAATTCTCTATTCCAACCCTCAAAGCCCAGGTCCAATACCATCTCCTCTATTAAGTCCTCTCCAAGCTCTTAGCAGAAAGTGTTTCTCCTTTCTCTGGATTCCCAGAGCACTTTACACCTTTCTTACTAGATATTCACATTCTACCTTGAAATGCATTTCTCTCTCTCTCTCTCTCTCTCTCTCTCTCTCTCTCGCACACACACACACACACACACATCCCTATATATATACTTAACATATATACATGTATGCATACACATATATACATATGCATACATATATAAACACATGCACGCATGTATACATATATATTGCCAGCTTTCTCCCAAAGTGGGCAGAGTCTAATTCCCATCATTTCTTGTATTCTTCACAGTGATTATCAGACAGCCTGACACAGAACAGGGTCTGTGTATGTACTCCCTTCTCTCTTTTCCCCTCTCATATTTCTCAATTATTTAGTCAAGTTCCATCTCCCATTCTCTCAGCTTGTCTTGACCTCAACATGTAACCATTTTTATCATCAAAAATTGCTAGGACAGTTAGAAACATGAGACCCTCCAATGAAGTAGGTTGGAGATACTAATCTAATAGATACTACCCACCACCCAAAATACATACACACACACTTACACTCAATCTTTCTTATTATATTTAGAAAATACAACCTTTATCTTTAAAATAATCTGGCCTCATTTCAATAAGGAATCACTAAGCCACTAAGAAGAATATGAGAAAGACAAGTAGCAAGGGCATGTCATATCATGAACAGGCTCTGAGTACCACCCCTATTAGTAGATAACTGATTTCCTGGTTCACAGGGAGGCTCTTTTCTCTACTTCCTCTTTTCCCTTCTGATACACAAGAACTTTCTCTACCCAACATCATCAGTGAATGGCCTCATACTTTGAAAGCCACAGACTTATTGCAGAACTGATGCTGCAAATGAGGGAGGATGAGGCAAGCTGTGGACACAAGTCCCCAAAACACACAAGCCTTGAGAAAGCCAGAAGTGATCCCATCATCCATCACCCATCTGTCCACTCTCAGCCCAAGACTCACCTTTCTCACATTATAGAAGTCTCGGTGAGGGTTACTCTTCAGTTCTTTGAACTCAGACATTTCATTCAACATCTCATGGAGGCTGAATTTGGATTCTAAAAAGTTAAGTCGTCGGTGACAATATGTTTTCCTGTAAATAACAATAAATGATGATGATGGTGATGAATCCGGGATCACAGATTCAGAACTGGAAGGTGCAATCCCTCATTTTACAGACTAGGAAGCATGTTAATAATGGAAACAATTTTCATGAAACACAAAGTCCATCATCCAAAAGCAATTATAGAAAGTTCAGTACTTTCTCATGGAAAGGAAGGCATCTAAGTCATGCAGTGGATGAGAACTACGCCTGGAATCAGGAAGACCTGAGTTCACACACAGCCTCAGACATGTACTAGCAGGAATTAAAACCAGATAGGGACAGGATACGGTCCCCATCATCCCTTCTGCTACTCAAGCTCCCAAAATTCTTTCAGTGAGTCTATTGAAGAAGAGTATTAGTAAACCTTAACATTTAATTTTAAAAAGCAATTATTTCATCTACCTAGGGAATAACCTGGCAAATGTTAATTAAAAAAAAAAAAAAGAATGAGTAGAATAGTGTCTTTGTTCCTTCTCAACTCCATTGAATATAAGATGTGAAATAATAGGAATAAGAAGATTTGTGATTTCATGAGAGTGAGGAATTCTTCCACTAATGCATGTCTGGCTCCTCTCTGTGACTTAGAATCTAGAGCAATAAATTAACCAACTAAACTAAAGCACTAAGCTAACTAGAAGTTAAATGACTTGCCCAGACTCACAGCCAATACATATCGGACTACACTTTGCTTCCTAGAATGGTTCTTTACCCACTATGTCATGCTGCCTCACAAGAATAATAACAAAACCAACATACGTTGGGCCATCTGTGATGAGGGCCAGGATGTGACTGAGGTCCACTGTGTAGGTCTCCAGGTCAGGGTATGGCAAGCTTCTGGGCTCATTGCGTTTCAGCATCTGTTCATTTTCATACACGAAGAGGATACCACCCTGCATTCTGAGCACATAGCCCAGGTTTGGGGGGGTGTTGTCCAGACAATAGGGATTTTCATGTGGCTCTGGCGGCGGGTGGAAATCTGTAAAACATAAGTGAGGTCACAGAAAGGCACAAAAGTACGTAGGCATTGCCATCTAGGGGAAGGGATGAGGGAAGATGGGGAAAACACAAGGTTTTGCAAGAATTAATGTTGAAGAATTATCCATGCATATGTTTTGAAGAAAAAAGCTTTAATTTAACAAAAAGAAAAGAAGTAGGAATTGAGTCATCAGTCATTGATGCTTGTAATAATCAGGTATTAGTGTCCTATCTCCCAATCTCCCAAGCCTAAAGGCTAGCTGACTGAGAATTAAGTATGTAAAAATCCCATTGTTGGAAAGCATAGTGAAAAGAACAATAGAAATCTAGTTTCAAGACTTGGATTTGAGTGTTTCACTAACTGGTTTCATTCATTCACTCTTTCAACATGCATTTATAAAACATCTACTAAATGGTAGGGGCTGGGTATATGAAGCCAAAGCCATAATAGTCCTTGCTATCAAAAACAATATCCTTTACCCTAAGGGGCTTGTTATATTCCATTGGGGAAACACATGGGACACAGATGAGTAAATATAAGGTATATGCAAAACAAATAGAAAAGAACTACATAGGGATGGAGACTAGCAACTGTAGACACTAGAGAGGATTCGTGCAACGGTAAGACAGAGTTCCCCAAAGTGGAAGAAAATAAGGAGAACTTTCCAAAAATGGCAAAGGGAGGCACAGCTGTCCAAAGGTACAAAAGTAGCTTTGGGCAAGTTTCTTCATTTGTCACAGCCTCAGTATCTTCATTTGTAAGTAAGCAATTGCCCTTCCTCTCCTAAACAATGTATTTTTTTTTTAAATAATAACTTTATATTGACAGAATCCATGCCAGGGTAATTTTTTTTTACAACATTATCCCTTGCACTCGCTTCTGTTCCGATTTTCCCCTCCCTCCCTCCACCCCCTCCCCTAGATGGCAAGCAGTCCTATATATGTTAAATATGTTGCAGTATATCCTAGATACAATATATGCTAAACAATGTATTTTAACATGCATTGATTAAGCACTATTTGTGCACAAGAGATCCCATGACTTTAGATTAGGAAAAAAACTTAGAACCAATTCCTGCTGGCTGTGGGCCAATAATGTTCCTTCCTTTCAGATGAGAAGGCAGGGGCCACATCATGGCTGGCCTGCCATAAACTGCCACTGACCAAAAGACATCAGAAACCAGACCTAAAATAGTGCTGATTTTTCCTGAATTCTCTTTTTCAAAGGAGTCAAATGGAGCAGCAAATCTCAATATGTAAGAAATTGCCCCAATACATAAAAATAGATATATAATATGCATATATGTGTGTGCACACACAAACACATGCACACATACACACACAAGAAATCCTTCAAAACTGGATTATAGAATCATAAATCTATAGCTGAAGGATCCTGGGATCACCCAGCCCATCCTCCCTCTTCTGACAGATAAGGAGATTAAGGCCCAATGAGGTGACTTGAGCATCATCACACAGGTGGCAAGTAGAGCAGCAAAGGTCTGAAGGCAGAATTCCGAATTTTTCCACTGCCCTGTAATGCTGCCCAAAAAATGGAACAGCATGCCCTTACAGGTGGTGAGCTCCCCATCACCAGAAATGAGAGTACACAATCACTTTTCAAGGATGCTGGAGAGGGGATCCTCCCCATTCTGAGTAGGGGAGTGAGACTAAATGACCCCAGAGGGTCCTTACAAACCTGAGAACCTAGAAATCTCCAAAAAAAGCAGAAGAAGCAATAGATGATGGTTTAAGGATTTCAGGAAGAATCCTGGCTTCCAATATTAATAACATCAACAACAATAATCATATTTATATCTGAATTCAATTCTCCCTGTGCAACAAGAGAACTGTTCAGTTCTGCACACATATATTGTATCTAGGATATACTGCAACATATCTAACATATATAGGACTGCTTGCCATCTAGGGGAGGGGGTGGAGGGAGGGAGGCGAAAAATCTGAACAGAAGCGAGTGCAAGGGATAATGTTGTAAAAAAATTACCCTGGCATGGCTTCTGTCAATATAAAGTTATTATAAAATAAAATAAAATATATTTTTAAAAATAATAATAATCATATTTATATAGTGACTACGATGTCCTTGGCACTGTGCTAGAAGTTTTACAAGTATTATTTGTTTTGATCCTCACAACAACTCTGGGAGGCAGGGTCTAGGATTATCACCCTTTTACAGAAGAGGAAACTGAGACACAAGTTAAGTGACTTGCCTATCTCTTAAGTGTGTGAGGCTAGATTTGGACTCAGGTTTTCCTGACTCTGAGCTTGATGCTCTATTCACTATGCCATGGGGCTGCCTCTAGGTCAAAGAGTCCCAACCATTTTTTGTGACATAGTCCTCCTTGGTAGGCTGGATCCCTTCTCAAAATGATACTTTTAAATGCACAACATGAAATACACAGAATTACATAGGAAACTAAAAGTTAATGAAAATACAGATAGAGGGTTGGTTTGTTCTTGTTCTTTTTTCCTCCACTCCATCCAAGTTCATAGAATCCCTAAAATCCTGTCAATCCTTGCTCTGGAATGGCCTTTCAACGCTGGCTCATGCCAGCCTATGGACACTGTTTAGGTTCTCAGAAGAAGCTATCAAACCTAAAATGAATTCACTTCATGACTCATCCTTCTAAGGCCTCCCTGGATTCCGTCACTTCCTCCCAGCACATCCTGGCATTTCCTGGTCCCCAGGCACATGTTCCATAAACATCCCTGGGCTCAGCATCTTCCTTCTAAAAGGCCCAACATGCCTCCTGTCTATTATTGGATTGATCTTTCCAACATTCCTAAATAGAACCAAGTGGGTCATTCCTTATAAGGAAATAAAAACTCAAAGAGCCTTGAACTTTGGGTCTGAAATCAGAAGATTTGTAGTCAAATACTACCTCTCTCTTACTCCCTACCTAGGATAATAAGCCTTTGACCCTCTGCTGACTCTGATCAGCCCTCCTGGGACTCAGTGTACTCATCTGTAAATGAAGGGGTTGGACAAGGTCTCTCCCAGGTCTAATTCTATGATCCTCAGGCAGTCACTGACCTTTGGGACTAAAATCTGGGTCTCTTGCTTCTTCACTCGTTTTCATGAGCTACCATTGGAGGCAAACAGCCTATAGATGGGTAAGGAACCCGAGCCCCAGAAGATCCCACTCTCCTGTACAGTGCCAAGAGCACGTAGCTGGGCAGAACCAAACGGCTTCTTGAAATCTGCCAGTAAAGAAGCTGGCACTGAGCTGCCTGTCACCAGGGCACTACACCATTCCACTGGGCAGGATTACAACCAGCCCATAAAAGAGCTTTTAAGAGCAATGTTTTACGAAAGGCTTGCCCCTGCCCTTACTTTTTCCATTTAAATTATTTAGTCTCAAGTCTCTAATTGGCATGCTGGGACCATCAAAGAAGCAGCGCGGTACCTCCCCCAGAGAGCATTCCCTGTCCACCCAGCCCACACCGATCTTTTTTCTGGCCCCAGAGAGCTAAAGAGAGGCGCCAACGGGCTCATTTCTGGGCTCATTTAGACACTTAATCATATACTGTCTTTTATTTTTATTTAAATATTTCATAAGTAGAAGGTGTGGCTCCCAAGGGCAGGGACTAGGTTTTATGAGGTTCCACATCCAACACTATATTCAGAACAGGGTTAAACACATCCTGGGCACTCAAATATTTGTTGAATAAATAGAAATTCAGAAGCTACAACAAGCATCTTAGTAGAGAGGAAAGGGGCACTGTCTCTACAGTCAGAGAGACCTGCCCACTTCCAACCACCTACTTCCTGTGCAAATTTCTTAATGTCTTGAGGTCTCAATTCCATGTCAGTAAGATGTAGAAGTTTGGACCTGATGATCCCCAAGGTTCTAAGAGTCCCATGGGGAAATGTGATTCGAGGAAATCGGCTCTGGCTCTTGAGAGGGTCTCTGATGAATGAGAAGCCCTTCTTAGCTTCCCTTCAAACAGACTCTGCTCTGATTTAACTGGGCTCCCTCTTACTTTTCCTCCCTCTGCCCATTTGCCAATGTTGCCAGAATATCTGGAATGCCTTCCCTTTCCCTTCAGGGAGATGGCACAGCGTGGAGAGTGACGGGTCTGAAATCAGGAAGACCCAAGTTCAAATTTTATCTCAGACACTTACTGTGTGACTCTGGGCAAGTCACTTAAATAAGTCACTATTTGCCTCTACTGTAGAATGGGGAATAATAATATCACTGACCTCTCCAGGCAGTTGTGAAGACAAAATAAGATAATATTTGTAAAGCTCTTAGCACGGTGCTTGGTACATAATGTTGTTTTTGGCAGTAGTGGGGATCCTTCACTCTAGAAGAGGAACAATGAAATCAGGAGGGTGATGTCTCGACTTGCAAGTGAATTGGATTTAAGTGAGATAGAGCTGTACAAAGTCACCAATCTTTCTTTCTCCTCCATAGTCACGGAGCCAAGATATAGATCAAGAAGATTGGTGAAATGGCCCAGGATGCACTGGGAGATTTTCGTCAACATCCCTTCAGTAATTAAAGACTAGGCACATAGTCAGTACTTTGTAAATGCTTACTCCCTTCCCTTTCCCTTCTCAAATCTCCCATTGAAATCTCACCCATCCTTCTCAAAGTCTCAGGTTCAAGGGTCTCCTCCATGAAGCCTGCCCTGTTCCCCTTGGCTGAAAAAATCTCTGCTTCCTGTGATCTCTCCAATCATTTGCTCTGTGCTTCTACTCTGCACTTGTATTCTTATATAATAATAATTATCACATAGTATTACTGTATATTATATTGTATTATAGTGTATTATTATAGCTAAGATTTATATATTGTATTATTAGTATAGCTAGATTTATATAGCACTTTAAATTTTGTAAAGCACTTTATATTATCTCATTTGATCCTGACAGCAACACTAAGATAGGTGTGATTTTTATTCTCATTTTACAGATAAGGAAACTGAGGCAGTCAAAAGTTAAATAATTTGCCCAAGGTCACAGAGCCTAATTAATTTCTGAAGAAAAATTAAACTGAGATGCTCCTAACTCTAAGTCTAGCCCTGACTAGACCACCTTGCTATCTACTGGATGTGTTATGGTTATCTCTATTCATTTCATCTTATATCTCCTATTAATGAATTTCCAGGTGTTGTTCAGTCCTTTTAAATTGTATCTCACTCTCCGTGACCCCATTTGGGGTTTTCTTGGCAAAGATATTAGAGTGATTTGCCATTTTTTTTCTCCAGCTCATTTTACAGAGGGGAAAACTGAGGCAAGCAGGGTTAAATGACTTGCCCAGGATGACATAGCTAATAAGTATCAGAGGCTGGGTTTGAATTCTGAAAGATGAGGTATTCTGACTCCAAGCCCAGCATTCTATTCACTGGGCCCCTAGCTACCTGAGGGTAGATATCATATCTTATTCATCTTTGTATCTCCTGCAATTCTGAGCCTACAGAAAAATGCTGAATCAAACTTCTAGAAGAAGTTCTGGGAGTAGCAGGATCCCTCCTCCCTCCTTCCCAACAAAGCCAGTCATACCTGGAAATACCTCATCCCCAGGGCCCCACTTCTCAGCCCTCTGAGGGCGCAGGTACTGGGCAGTGGTCCTTGGGAAGCGGTGGTAGGCAAGCCTCGAATACTTCTCCCGAATCATCAGGGCTTTGGCCAGGCTCTTGGCAGCCTGCTCGTAATCCTCCACAGTGATCTACAGGGAGGGAGCAGAGAGCAAGGGCATGATGGAAAAGGAATGGCAGGACCTATCAGGAAGATCCCGCAGGAAGGAGGGTGGCACTTCGGAAGTGGGGCAGCAGGATGGGAGCTAGAGAGATGCTTTTAGGATAGGATTGGGCACCAGATTGGAAAATAGCCGTCCCAACATCAGAGTAAAGATGAGCAATGTTGGGGGATAACCTGCTAAGGGAGACTGTGGCAATTAGGAAAGGCATGCATGTGGACATGAACACAGACAGTGCTACATGAAAGACACAGGGAGCAAAGACCGAGGGAGCATACCCAACCCCTGGGGGATCCCTGTAATTTTCCCCTGTCTATGATACCTCTTCAGTCAGAAGAACCATTTTCTTGTGTTTTGTGGGATAGGGAAGAGAATGAGCTTCTAGTTTGGGTCCATTTGAGTGACTTTTACCCAAGTAAGAACTGCTTTGGGGTAATGGTTAGAGTCCAACATTTGGTATCCTAAAATTCTGCCTTAGACACTGTCTAGCTGTGTGACCATGGACAACTTCTCTGAGATGCCATAGATGTAAGACAAATCTGAGTTATTATCTTATCAGTGCTTTTACCTACTAGCCAGGTGACATCAGAAGGTATGAGGAAGCAAAAGATTCCCTTCTTAGACATGAGAGTGCTATTTTGCAGTTTTGCAAATGAGTGATCACAAGATAATCAGCAAGACAATGTCCTACATCTCTCTCAGCCTTGAAACGATCTTTTTTTCTTCTAGCACATGATGCCCTAATCTTCTGCCTCTGTACTAAGGAACCCAGGACTGAATTCCCAGGGGCCTCTTAGTGAATTCTCAAAAAAGCCTCAGGCCTCTAAAGCATGTGTTCTTTCTTCAAGAAGGAAACCAGAAGTTCTAAATATGCAAGCACCAGATAACATTTGAAAGTATGCACAATTGCTTATATTCTAACATGCAGAAAAAGCCTAAAGAATCATTGAGGAATCACCAATTTGTCATGCACTTGTTTAGAATAAAGGTCAGAATCAATACATTAACAAAACAAAATGGAACCCAAAAAATGATCCGATTAAGGCTACTCAAATCGAGGCTCAAAGAACACATATCCATACAGCCTCTCAACCAAAGGTTCTTTCAATGTCTATAAAGACATCCAATGGAGTATCCAAATGGACTAGAGATTCCCTATAAATGGTGAAATCCTCTAAGTGCTTTTTTTTGTGGGGGCTGAATGCATCAAGCTCCAGAATACTACAGAGCCTTCTCAAATCCATAATCACTAAAAAGAATTTGAATTAACTATCTACACAGGAAAAACTAAGTGGATGAAAAATGTTTATTGTCTATATACGCAATTAAGATGGATAGAACCATAGAACTGATATTCATGCAGACATGTATATGTGTGTATATGTGTGTATATGTGTGTGTGTGTGTGTGTGTGTGTGTGTGTACTAGGTATATAAGTACATTGGCTATATAGCTATGTATCAACATACACATGCATATTCATGTGTGTGTGTGTGTGTGTATGCGCGCGCATCAGTTGGGAGCAATAGAGTAGGTTAGATTGCATTGGAAAATTAGGCAATAGTCTCAAAGCTTCTCCCTGAAATAAAAACCCTTTTTAAAAAAAATCAGTATTCTTCTGAGGATGCTTCCTGCCTACAAAACACAATACTACAATCTCTGAGGAATTCAAATTGTGTGTTGGTTGCCCGAGAGGCAATGGAGAGATGCACTGTGGGGATGATTAAACTGTAACTTATTCTCAATAAAGAATTATATAAAAGTGGCCCAAAGGATATCCCCACAAGAGCTTCAAAGTGGAAATGAGGGGGGGGGGGGAGTTGTTACGGAGCAGATGACCCTTGGGGTTCCCACTAGCTATCCCCAGAAAGTCAAAAAGAATGTACCCAGTGCCACTGATGGATTTCCTATATAGAGTGTATGTAAATGACTCCAGATAATAGCTCCACAGGATGAGATAGCATGAATGTCCTTACAGGCTGTACAGTTGAAGGGGATAAACAATGATGAGATCATATATCCATCAGGGTGGCAGGGAATACATAAAAAGTCTTACATTTGGATCCAAAAATCTACCCCCACAAAGTATGGGCTGGTTAGCTAGCGGGTTACATGAAAAGGACCTGGTGTTAGTGGGTTTTGAGCTCCGTTTGAGGCAACAGGATAGAACGGAGGCCAAAAACTCCAAAGGGAAAGACCTCCGGAGGCACTAGCAAGCAGCCGTGGGCTCCGGCTGTTCTTTGTAGGGCCAAATGAGGCAAGAATGTATTGCTGACTAGAATGAAGGCTGAGGTTTGGAGCCCGAGCCAGCAGCCATTAGCAGCCTTAATGAACAGTGTTGTCTCCAAGCTGCTCATCGGTGCCAGGAACAACAAATCGTTCCTGAGGATGCCAAGTAAGCCCACCACACTCAGCATTCCAGATAATAGTCTGAGCTCTCAGAGTCCCAAGCAGCTGAGCTACAGGAAACACTGTGTTCTCTAGAGAGAAAGCCACCAGGGTCCAGGCCAAGGGTCCTTGAAGCCTACTGCATCCTGGCTCAGACGTTCCCACGTTGCTCTGGGACACCTCGATTCCAGTGGAAAAACGTCAACAGGATCTCTGTTCTTCAAGCCCTAACTACCTTAAATCTGTCCTCTCCTTTCCCTGCTATCCATGCAAAGGCACAGCCAAGAAGGGACTAAGGCTAGGAAGGAATCGGGATCTCAGGAGGAAGCTTTTGGGGCCACACCAGAAGCCTGGGGCAATGTGATGTGAGCAGAAGCCTGGGGCAATGTGATGTGACTCCAAACATGTGCTTTTAAGATTCAGGTTTTAAGACAAATAAGGCATTGCTCAATCATATAAAATTAGTACAATTAGGATGACTAAGCTAAAGTGGCAAGGCATGGGTAACACTCAGCTCATTAACTTTCCCCCAGGACACTGTCACTCATTCTACATGGGCTTTCCTAAGATTTAGCACTTGGCATCTTGGAGTTCCCGAGTTTGAATCTCCAGGCACTGGACTTCATTAGTCCATTCTTAACATTTTGTTCCTTTAAGTAGAAAGTCCATAACAGAGGAGCATTTAGAACCTTGTGGATAATCTTGAGTTCTGGATTGCCGATATCTAGAGTTCCCAAGAGATCAAGAGTTCCTGATTTGAGCACCCAAGAACCTAGCTGGCAGGAGGGAGAAGTTTCATGGAAGAAGAAAAGGATCAGTAGTAGAGGAGAATCCATTAATGGCAGACTGATATCATCAAGGGAGTGAACGAGGGAAGAGAAGCAAAGAGATGCAGAGCTCACCACCCTTGCTACTGACATGAGGTGTTCATGTGAAATGAGTTAGGAGAATTGGCTCAGTAGTCACACAAAATGTCCCCCTTCCAGATAAGACTAAAAGAGTACGAATTTATTCCTGTGAATCTTTTTCTTAGGGAGGAGGGGGAGAGGAGACAGCCAAGTAGTAGAGTGGATAGAGTACTGGACCCATCGTCACTTCCCAATGATGTCACATCCCAGCTCTCCAAGAGCACAATTAGAAAACAAATCAACACATGGACCATGTCTGAAAAGATATAGCCCATTCTTGCACCCAGAGTCTACCACCTTTCTTCTGAGAAGTGGGAGTCCTGCAGGCTGATGTCACCACTGCTTTGATCCCAGATCTGAAGAAGTCACTATTGGTCTCTGCATCGATCCCAGATCTGAAGAAGCCCCCATTGGTCACGTCATCAATCCCACATCTGAAGGCTTTGTAGGCTTCCCCTGTATTGCTCTCTCAGTCATGACCACTTTCCAGGTTGTCATCCTAGGCTAATTGTCCGTGACCTGTTTTCACACACCCTATACTCCAGCCCATTCAATGTTCCTCAGACACGATGGTCTCCATGCCTTTGCAAAGGCTCTGTCCTCCATCTCTCTGTGCCTCACCTTCAAGGCTCAGCACGGGTTCCATCATCCATTGTCCAACAGCCTTTCCTGACCTCCCTCATTCCCAGGGATCTATTCTGCTCAACTATTTTGCATTTATTTTTATGTGCAATTGTTATTTTCCTCCTGATGGAATATGTAAGCTCCCCAAGGGCAGGAATTGTTTGATTTGTGCCTTTGTCTCCCCAGCCAGTACCTGGCACATACCAATTGATTAATCAAAGCTTTTTGAATTTTCTTACATTGTTCAATCCAGCTACTTCATAAAAAAGGCAATGTAAAAAGGTATAATGGTAAGAGCAGTAGTCCTGGAAGACAGGAGTTCAAGTGTCCAGCCTCATAATTTAAGAAATGAGTTAACCTCTCCAAGCCTCATTTTCCTTATCTACAAATCTGTAAAATGGGAATCATAGTACTTCTATACCCTTCTACAGAGAGCTACTTTGAGAAAAGAAAGGGTAATTATGGATATATGAGTTTTAAATTTTGTTTAAAGGAATCAACTGCAAAGCAGGTAGAAATTTGTCTTAGTGACAGATCTGATCTCTCTAAAATCAATGCTAATGATTTCAAATTCACTAAACTTCTGTGACAACAGAACCTGCAATTTGCTTTCCATCGTCAGGGCCCAGGGCCATATTTATTGAGTCTGCCACGAATGTCAGAATGTGCCAGAGTCTACTTTCTGGGCAATTCCAGAGCTTCTCCCTCAGTAAACGAGCCTCACAAATGAAAAAGATCACATCTCAGAAGCACAGATTTAAAGCTGGGAAGGACCTTGGGAGGCCTAATGACATGAAGCGTCTTGCTCGATATTATACAGACAACAAATAAAAGTCAGGATTTGAACCAAGGTGCTCTGGTTCCAAGACCAGAACATTTTCCACTGGGCCACCTTGTCTTCCAAAGGTCAGGAAAAAAGAAGCCGTAAAATTTTCCTTCTTCAATTCAGAGAAGCACAGGAAGACATATGAAAGGATGCATGGGCTAGTGAACCAGCGCGGGAACATAAGGACTGCAACAATGTAAATGGAAAGAAGTAAATAATAACAACAAAATTGAAAACAGCAATTGTAGCAACCAAGGTTGTCTGCAAAGAAAATGAACTTCCTTCCCTTCTGTGGAGAGGTAGAGGATTATGTGTATAAAGTATCATGTGGACCGTTGGGTTCAGCTAATACTTTGGTTATCTGTAGATACATTTGGAAATGAAAATTATTTAAAATAAAAAAATGATTTGAATTACTAAAAATTTTTGAAAGCTACCCTTGCAAAAAAAATGTATGGTCTTAAAGAGTAAAGATTAAATAGTCTGAAAGTCTGAAAAAAAGTGAGTATTTCCAAATACATTTCTTAGAAATTTCCCTCTATTTTTTTTCTTATTCTAACTTTTCTTTTACAACATGTTATTAAGGAAATGTTTTGCATGATGACAGGAGAAAGAGAATATGGAACTCAAAGTTTTACAAATGAATGTTAAAAATTATTTGCGGAAAAATAAAATACTAAATATAAATTAAAAAAGAAAGAAATTTCCTTCTCAAAAAAAGAATCATTTATAACTGCAACTAAGGGATAGTGATTCCCTGTAATTTCCCTGGGAAAGGAACTCTTCTTACATGAGGAAATTCCCTTTATCAAGGCAGGTCAAAATCTTAGAAAATCACTGAGAAAGAATTAAGAAATTTAAATGACTTGCCAAAAATCACACAGCTAATACATATCAAAAGCAAAAGTGGAACTCAGTCTCTCTGGCTCTATAGCCAGATCTCTATCCATGATAATTGAACTGTATTTGAAAAGGAGAAGCTGATTTCCCATTTCATTTTGAGATATGAATTTTTATATTGAAGTTTAAAGTTGTGAATGTACCCCCAAAATATGCTGATTATCCAAGTATCAACTTTGTATACTATACACGTGTCCACTATCACCCAAGGCCAAGAGTAGTGACAAATCTAGAAAATCTCTTGTCAAGGAAGGCAAAACACTATCATCTACAGGTGGCAAATTGGAGGGTCCTCCAAGTCAGCAGACTCCCACAGATTCTCCCTAAACTAGGATATCAACCTAGAAACATAACTTATAATTCCCAATTCATCTCATATTTTAGATGATGATTATACTGTTCAATCACAGACCAGCAGAGACAGGACTTGGAGATCATCTAGTCAAGGATTCTTAACGTAGGGTTCATGGACTTGTATTTTTAAAAAAATTTTGATAATGGTTTTGCAATATAATTTTTTGAAAATAATACTACATACTTTATTTTAAAATGTTATTCTGAGAAGGGGTCCAAAGGCTTTACCTGGTTGCTAGAAAGTCCAGTTAAGATCTAATCCAGACTACACCCAAAGGACTATAAAACTGTGCATGCCCTTTGACCCAACAGAACCACTACTGGATCTGTATTACGAGGAAATCATAAAGGAAGGAAAAGGACCCACATGGGCAAAAATGTTTGTAACAGCTCTTTTTGTGGTAGCAAAGAACTGGAAAATGACATCAATGGAGGAATGGCTGAGCAAGTTGTGATACATGAAGGGAATGAAATATTATTGTTCTATTAAAAAAATAAGAATGAACAAACTGATTTTATAAAGGCCCAGAAAGATTGACATGAACTGATGCTAAGTGAAAGAAGCAGAACCAGGAATACATTGTACACAATAATAGCAAGAATGTGTGATAATCAACTAAGAAAGACTTGGTTCTTCTCAGTGATTCAGTGATCCAAAGCAATCCTAATAGATTTTGAATAGAAAACACCATCTGCATCCAGAAAAAGAACAAAGAAGACTGAATGTATAAATCAATACATGCTATAAGTTTCATTTCTTTTTTCTGTTTTGTTTTTCTCTTTCCAAAAGGCTTTTTCCTTTTGTTCTGATTTTTCTCTCTCAATATGACTCATAAAATATTGCATATGAAAAATAAGTAAATTTCCTAGAAAACAAATAAAAATTAAAATTAAAAAAAAAGATCTAATCCAGTTTCCAGGCAGCTAGATGGTATGATAGATGAGGATCAAGCCTACAATCAATTTCCTGAACTCAAATCCAGCTTCAGATATTTTCTAGCTGTGACTTTCTGGGCAAGTCACTTGACCTCAGTTTCCTCATCTCTAAAATGAGCTGGAGAAGGAAATGGCAAACTATTCCAATATCTTTGCCAAGAAAACCCCAAATGGGATCATGGACAATTGAACACAACAAAAGTCCAATCTCTCATTTTACAGAAGGGTAAATTGAGGGCAAAAATAAGGACTTTATTTTTATCAAGCTCGCAAGCAGCAAAACTGGAAATGGAATACAAGTCTTCTGACTTTCTTTCCCTCATCTGATACTGATGAATCTTGAAGTAGAAACAACAGGGGTTGAAGTAGAAAACATCTCCCATTTCCAGATCCCTAAACATAACGTCATGAACTAGATATTCTGTAGACACCTTCAACCCAACATGTTCATCTTTTCCTCCTCCTAGCTTCCCTATTCTTCAGAGATGATGTGTCAAGGGCACCATCCTCCTTGTCACCTAGGCTCAAACCTGGGTATTATCCCAGACTCCTCTCTCTCTCTCTCTCACTTCCCATATCTAATCAGCTATCAAGTACTATCTATACAACCTTCATGGAAGGTGGAGACAAAATGGCGAAGTAAATAATCACAGTAAGAACTAACATTTGTATAACATGTGAAAGTTTGTAAAGCACATTCCACACATCTCAGAGGCTGTCTGGCCCAAGAGCATCATTTTGTAAATAAAGAAACTAAACTCAGGGATGCCCAACTTGTCCATGGTCACATAGGTAGAAGTGATAAAACTGGGATCTGACTCTATAAAGTAATGTGTGTATCGAGTGACATCTAGGACTGGAAGGAGCCAGGAAGCTACCTAGTCAGTCCACCCTCCTTATTGCACACAGCTCAAGATCTGAGGCCTAGGGAAGCTACGTGATTTATTTTACTCAAAGTCACTCGGAAAGTAAATGCCAGCCCTACTTGAAGGCAGTTTCTCTGACCCCACAGCCAGTGAGCTTTTCATTGTAGCACCCTGTCTGCCTTTTCCTGAGTCTAAGAACCTCCCCCACATGCCTGAGGCTGGGGCTGGAGCTGGGGAAAATGCTGTTCTGCACTGCTTGTGATCCCAGAGGGAGGAAGAAAAAAAGAGAAGGGAGAGCTCTTACCCCAGCACAGTAATCCCCACTGATGGTGACGCGCTGAAACTCGGGCATAGCAAATGACACAGGAGCTGCCTGGGAAGTCGCTCCTGCGGGGACTGGCGTCGGGGGTGACATGGCAGGGCTGGACGTTGGGGGGCCTTTCCAATCTTGCTGGGATGGCATTTGCAGAGACAGAGACTGGGATCGAATCATCTTGAAACTCTTCTTTCTAGAAGCCAATGATAAGAGAAAGCAGTTAATTAAGTCCAGGGAAAAGCTGGCCAGAGGGGCAGATTTTCTCTGCAGGGACACAGAGTCTTCATTAATGCTGAAGACTGGGTCATTTCGAACAGATTAATCACTGGCACTGGCCAGACCATTAACAAGCTGAGAACGATGGTACCTATGCTAGCGTTTCCATCCTGTTGTGTCACATTCAGGCACACTGGCAGTACCTCCCTGGCGCCGTGCCCTATTCAATTCCAGATATTCGATAGCAACCTGGTTCAGGAACAAGTACCAACCTCTACCCAGGTGAAGCCCATGTCATCCCTCACCTAGACAACTATAACAGCTTTCCACCCCGGTTGTCTCCCCACTCTGATCTAGCCTCCATATAGCTACCAAAATGATTTTGGAAAACACAGACATAACACTTGGAGAAAGTCTGGAATGAAAGTTCTGCAGCTCCGGCTGGGAAGACTGGAGTTCAAATTGTACCTTGAATACTTATTAGCAGTGGGAGCCTGGCTAACTCATTTAACCTCTTTCAGCCTCAGTTTCTTCATTTGTAAAATGGGGATAATAATAGCACTTACCTCCCACAATTGTTATTAGGTTCAAAAGAGGTAACACATAAAGTGTTTTGTAAAGCTTCAAATGTTATATAAATGCTATCTATTATTATTATCAGGCAACATCTTCAGTAGTTCCATATTGTCTCTAGGAACAAACATTAAAATCCTCAGTTTGGCATTTAAGATCTCCCACAATAAGCAACCACTAAGGCTGTCCCTTAAGGGACCTTGCTCTGGGGAGTTTGGCTTAAGCCCTGTCTCTGTGTCTGTTTCTTGCTCCTTCTCTTCCTCCTTCTCTTCCTCCTCCTTCCTTCTTCTTCTCTCTCGCTTTCTCTGTGTCTGTCTCTATGTCTGTCTTCCTGTCTGTCTTGGCATGTCATTAATTCTTTCTCTCTGTGTCTCTGTCTCTCTCAGCACACCTTGCCTACAAGGTATGGGGTATTTTCTGGGGGAAAGCTGCCCCAGTTGGCCCAAGTTCTTAATCCCAAGCTTCTGAGGTCATGGTCATATTCAATAACCCCTAGAGTTCTTGCTAGATCTGACAAAGTTACCCTTTCCCTCTCTGTGAAGACTGACTGACCAGAGAGAAAAATGAGAATCAAAATAGTAAAGTAAATATTGAAAACTAATAAACAAACAAAAAAGGACTAATAGTCCATCACTTCTAGAACTCAGCCTCCAATGTAAGTGGAGAGAATAGGCTTTATTCACATATATATGTTTATATGCATAAATATATTAATAAGAATAGCTAGCATTTATATAATACTTTATCAGTATTCTCATCTCATTTGATCCTTACACCAATCTGATAAAGCAAGCGCCACTATCCCCCAGTTTACAATTAAGGAAACTTATAAGTATATATATTTATAAGTATATAAGTTGTACACACACACACACACACACACACACACACATAATATACAAGGGAGCATTTGAACTCAGGTCTTCCTGACTTCCAGTCCAGCACTCCATTCACTGTGCTATCTAGTTGTTCCAAACTGCATAGCAGCCAGACTTGGGATCAGATACTTGCTTTGTAACTCTGGACAAGTACTTAATCTCAGTTTCCTCATCTGTAAAATGGAAATGACTATCTCACTGAGTTATTATGAAGAAGAGAAAGCCCTTTACAAATCTAGAGTTTTATAAATACAAACTATTCTTAATAAAATGAAAAAAACAAATGACATAATGTTGAAACTAGGAAGGAAAAATATGCCATGACTCCACTGAGGGAACAATAATAGGGTTGTGGTATCGCCTTTGGTGACACATAATACTGAGCTTCCCACTGGAGCCATGTTTAATTTTGGGATAATCTTACTGAGAGGAACATTGGCTCCTTGAGACCATTTTCTCCAAATTGCAAAATACTGTGGTGCTCAGCCTGAAGCATCCTGTTAGAATTGAGTCTATGAAGGGAACAAAGAAACCCTTACTAAGTCATCTAGGACATCTACCTCCTGGCCTGATCTCTATTTTTAGAGGGCCTTCTTCACCTCTACCCTAACTAGAGAAATCCATTCATTTCCCACGAGCATCTCTGTTGATGCTGCCTGGAGCAGCAGGAAGTTCAGAGACAGTACAGAATATCAGGAGGACTGCCCCTTGGTGCCATGAGCACACTGCTAGTTCGGAAAGAGGAGGCATCCAAGCACCAGTCACGGGAGGCTTTTTTGGCCACTCAGTATGCAGGTACCACACCATGGCTCAGTTTCCTCACTGCAACAGACAGTTCTTGCCCTAAAAGGGCTCAAGACAGTTTTCTCCTCCCCTGGGGACCCCAGAGATGGCGTCAGCCTCTTATCAGTATGGATGTTAACAGTACTAGCTGGCCAGGAAGAAGAGCGCTACCACTAAGGTCTTGGACTCTGCGCACTCTGCACAAGTATAAAGAAAAAAACTGAAGGTCTAGACTCTCAATGCTCAGCTAAGCCAGGATGTTTTCCTGGTCAGATAGCTTGGAGATGCTCTACCAATCTCCATCAAATGGGAGCCAAGGTTATGCAGGGGTAAAACATGAGAGTCAAAGTCAGCTGCCAGACCTCCTATTGACTCACTGATAAATCACCTTGAACTGGAGGCTCAGCTTCCACACCTATAAAATGGGTATATAACAGCACTGACCGCAAAGGGTGGTTATAAGCACCACCCAAGAAAATGCCAGAAAAACACTTGGTAAATACATGATTTATTTCTGTTAGTCTTACCAGACACAGAACAGAAGCAAAAACCTAACTGAGCATCCATGAACTTTGTTTTGTTTATTGACATTATGATCAGTGTATTTCGGTAGAATTGAAGGAATGCATAGTATTTTACGCTGTGCATTTAAAAATATTATTGAGGAAAAGTCTATCCCTAGGTTTCCCTACATTCAGAAGAGTTAGAAGAGTCAGAAGTAAGGTTAAGAACACCCAGATTAGCTTGTATTGAGATGTTAGGGATACAAGTATGTTCAGATTGCATAACAGCAACTTTGCCTTTTTCTACCTCTATTACTGTTCTTTATCACCAGGTCTGGGCTTTGGGAGGAGTGATTAGACCAGAGGCTTCCCTGTGGACAGGGATTATTTTTTACCTCCTTTTATATTCTCAATTTAGCATATGTGGTAAATGTTTAACAAATGTTTTTCAATAATTGATTAATCAAATTGGGGAACAGAAGCAATGGAAAATGTGGAGGACATAATAACAACAAAAATTTATTTTCTTAAAAGTGTGTCATTTGGGGACTATGGCCCATATGTTTTGCTTGAATAGTCATATTTATAATAAGAATTTGGTTTTTCCTTTTATTTTCCCACTAGGAGTAAGAATGGAGAAATGAATGTACTTAAAAATATAAAATATAATGTTAAAAAAGTATGTGTTCAGATTCCAATTATGACCACTGATGGAGAAGATTTATAATTCTCTCCCACTGCCCTCTCCTCTGCCAGATAAGGAAGTCTACAGCTTCAGGATAAAGCCAACAGTAGGTCTGATTTTATCAGGTTTCTTCACTGCTGCTACAGTACATAGACCAATATCCCCCAGATGGCCATTGTGGCTTTGACAAAGTAAGGGGGAAAAATCAAAGTTCAGAGCAGTTGAACAACAGTTAATTCACTGATTCTTACAACTGGTAATAATATAAGGCCATAATCTGCTCTGAATCTTCAATGTTTCTTTAAAAAAAAATTAAGTACCTACTGTATGTGTACCAAGTACTATACTAGATGCTAGAATTAAAAAAGCAAAAATCAAATAGTCCCTGCCTTTAAAGAGTTTATATTCTATAGTCCAAATAAATAGCTATATGGAGCCCAGAGAAATATTGTTAGCATCAAAACACCTCAGAGTAATGGAAAAAACAATGATGGCCCTAGAGAAGACATGACAAAGCATGACTTCTTAATCAAGACTGAGAAGAGGGGGGCTTACTACAATAGACTAGATTGTCAGACTAGATTTTGGGATGGGGCAAGGAAGTGACTTCAAATACAGAAGATATCAATAAAATGAATTTTTTAAAAACCTACACCTCAAATTCAAGCTGCATGTTAATTACATGAAACCCTCAAATGATCTTGTTGTTATTCAGTCCTGTTTGACTCTTCTTGAGCCCCTTTGGGGGTTTTCTTGACAGAAATGCTGGTGTGTTTTGCCATTTCCTTCTCCAGGCATTTTACAGATGAGGAAACTGAGGCAAACAGGGTGAAGTGACTTGCCCAGGATCACACAACTAGTATGTGTCTGAAGCTGGATTTGAACTCAAGTTTTCCTGATTCCAGACCTGGAACTTTCTCTTCTGTGCTACCTAGATGCTCCTTGCTGATACTTAATAGAATAAAAAAGTTGGCCACCAGATGAGAGGGTTTTGTCTTTGTAAAAACAATTTTTTCAATATACTAAGACCTCAGATATCAGGAACATTGAGATAATAGTTGATTCTAATAATATTCTCTTTAAAATGTAATGTTTTCTGTTGAGGTTTTCTTGGAGTTCTCTGGGAGCAGCCTTCGTTTCAGTTCAGTAATCACCACATGAGTAGTGTTATCTCCTTTCCTGGGGCCCCGTTTAGCTTTCTTAGAGGCTTATCTCTCTCCTTGGTTCCGAAAGCTTGAGCTCCCGCCTGCCTTCTCTGGCTTCTAAATCTCCCCGACTTCCAAAGGCTTCAGCCTCCAGACACAACAAAGGTGGACAATGCAATGAATCTGTCTTCACTTCCAAGAGCCTCTAGGACGCTTGTCCTTTCTGGCCTTGAGAGCTTCTAGTTTATATGCCCCACACTGAGTACACACCAATTATTATGTCACTAGGACACCATTATTTGTTGTAGGATCAAATCGATGCTAAACTAGATTTAACCATTATCTCCTCAATTCCACTCAGTACCTTGTTTCAAGTTCTGGCCCATAACATCTCCTTGTAGGATCAGATCAATCATACTGAACCTTGCTAAATTAGATCATTATTGTCTCTATCAATTCCCCTGACTTAGTACCTTGTAAGAATCCTTTGTTTCAAGTTCAGAATTCTGGTCCACAACAGATTCTGACATTGGATGAAACAGTTTAAACTAGTTAGAACTGTGTGAAAAGCAAGAGTAAAAAGGCTGAAAGGAAACCTGAACATTGCTCCTCTAAGTATAGGAGTTTCATGTCTACAATTGGACACAGTCACTTTGGACTCATCAGAGACTTTCTGGCTTCAGTGTTGTTTGTTGGCCATTTCCCAGAGCAGTTAAGCTGCCAAGTGGAAACACCTTGCCTTCATAAGTTCTGTGCATCTGAGTCAGAATGAAGAGTGAGTGAGTCATTGTCAGGGTTTTTCTAGCTTGTTGCCCTCAAGTCCTGAACCAGGCCAGTAAGAGCTTCTCCTCAAGCCTAGAAACTGATCAACCCATTGGTCAGCATTCTCCTCCCAAGGATCTATGAAGTCTGCGCCAGATCTACCATCCTGAATCTCCTCTCCTGACCAATACTTCATCATTGCTAGAGTCTAAGTCCCACTCTGATGATTCAATGATCCAGGAGCAAGGATGCTGAACTTGACCCCCATAGGGCCAATATTAATCCCAGAAGATGATAGCCAAGAAAACTGAAGGTCATTCCCTTTCACCCCACTCACTAGTCCCCCACCAAAACAAAAACAAAACCTGTTGAGAATGCTCTGTGATCTCATTCAGAGCCTCCTGTTTGGCCCTAATTTAATGAATCAGTTATTTCACAACAGTAATTACAACTTGGGGCTTCCCACTGGACTTAAGAAAAAAATATCTTGTCATTTAGTCATTTACTTAAGTGGTTAGCTGTTTCCTTCCCTACTTCATTTTAAAGATGAGGAAACTGAAGCAACCCAGATTAAATGATTTGCCCAGGATCACATAGCTTATAAGTATTGAGAGTGTCTGAGGATAGACTTGTATTCAGATCTTCCTGACTCCAGGTTTGGTGCTCTATTCACTGTGCACCACTATGCCCATAGTAAGCATTAGCAGTGTGATTTGAATTCAGATCCTCTTCCACTTCCCAAATAACACCCCAAATGGGGGGAATAAGATCCCTGCAGAAGACCAAGTCCTTGGTAGCTGGGTGGGCCACAGGGAGGGCCATGGACAAATGAAGGCTTTTGTTGAATTACATGGAATTTAAGTGGACCTATGGTCCAGGGGCCTTGGTTGGATTTCCAAAGCTACTCCCTGAGGCAAGCAGAGGAAGAGTATTGATGGGATTATCTTGTCTTTAAGTGGGACCTGTTGTTGTCCTTACCCGGGCCAGAGTTGCCCATGTTGAATTCCTTATCCAATTCTTTGCATTAACAAAATGATCATAATGAGAAGTCTGTGTTAACTATTACAAGGAGGAAGATGCTCCAAAATGGGCTAAGTTCCACTAAGGAACCCTGTCTGCCACCTTCCCCCTTATAAATGACTAACTTATCTTTTGGAACTTAGCCTGCCAGTCAATGGCATCATTTAATCTTCCCTTCTTGATTTGGAGATGGTCTAAGCCTACTAATTCTTTTGAGACATCTTACCACAATGGCTCAAAACTCCAAAATATTTTGGGGTACGTCCCCATGCCCAAACATGTGGTAGCCCATATGGAGAGAGTCCTGGACCAAATGTATTTTGAGGTCTTCCCGTACCCTCATCACCCTCACATACCCCCAACTCCACTGTAGGTCCTGGCTGGTGCCTTCCCTTCATCTGTGGAGTACGCCAAAATTATTGGACGATCAGGTTCTGGTGTCACCTCTGAAAGAATTCAGACTCAAACTACAAGGACATTTATTGGGGTATTTACTTGGGGTAAGGGGTGACATACCCTGCATGTCTCCTCTTCATGGGAGGTATTAACTAGAGAAGGGGGAATAAAAAAGAGCAGGAGAATTGGGTAAAATAGAGAAATTGAGCGATCTTAGATATGTTTGAACAAATCATGGGGAAAATCCCTGGGATTACATGTATCTCAGATAAGCTATACACAGAAAAAAAGGCCTTTTGTTCTAGAGAGAAAGAGTCAGGATACAATAGCCAGATGCAAGGTAAAACGTCCTTTTGTAGAGGCAGCCTATTGGCACTGGGGAAACTTAAGTTTCCATTCTATCTACTCGATATACATCTTTTATCTTATAATTATTTGCCAGTTGATCCATTAGAATGTAAACTCCTTGTTAGCAGAGAGCAACTTCCCTTTATTTGTTTCACCAGCTCTTAGCACCATGACTGATATATAATAAGTGCTTAATAAATGCTTGTTATTCCACTGATTAACTCCAGTGTAGAGGACTGGACCACATCCTCCTCTACCTGATCTGATAATACACAGAATACAGACACACAACAACCTTTGATTAGGTACAGACTAGAAGCATATCCAACTTGATTCCAAACTGTAAATCCCAATGGATAAACATACCTCCATCAAGGTTGGTGACAACAAATCACAGTTTGAGAGGCAGCTGTGATCTAGTAGAAGAGCCCATACCAGAAACTAGAAGGTCTGGGTTCTAGTCCCAATCATAACTACCACAAATCTGCTGGGTGACCTTAGAGTGAATTTGGAACCTAAAGACCCAAGTTCAAGTCCCACATGTGACTTAGTTTCCTATGTGACCCTAAATAATCATTCAACTTCTCTAATTTCAAATGCTTCATCTGTAAAATGAAAGATTTGCACTAAAAGGTCTCTGAAATCCCTTCAAGATTTATAAATGTTTATTATTTTTTAAGATTTATAAATCTTTGATCCTTCAGATTTATGAATTCTTCTTTGGACCTCAGTTTCCTTTTCTGTAAAATAAGAATATTGGACTAAATGATTTTGAAGTCCCATCTAATACTAACATCCTCTGATCCTAAACATCAAGGACCTAAGAATTAGCAGAGATTTTCCCCCCTAACCTCTCACTTACCTATGTGAAACATCCTGTGATGGGGCTTGAAAAACAAAGCCCCAGACTCAGGATGTTTGGATACTAGGAGGCCCATTGTAATATTCTGGCAAGCTCTCTGGAGGTCCTCCAAATAGGCCTGGGTTTCAGCAGAATAATCCCCACAAGAATAATCAGAAATAAAGTTCAAAGTCTTCATTACCACTTTCCCAGTCTGTCTCCTTCACCTAGGGCTAGATTAGCTTTCAAGCGGACCTTCAGATAGGCTATGGTTTTAGTGGAGAAGTGAAGGCCCTTTGTCTTCCAGTCTGTCCTAGAGTTTCTCTTCAAGTCTGTTCTTGATCTATGTCTGAGTCTTCAACAGCCTCCAGTCCTCTGACTATATCAAAGCCTGTCTTCCCTCCCAGATCTCTTAGTTCTTATATACTATAAGTACATCATCATAGTTGTGAATCTTGCAGAATAAGTGTCAATCTTGTAGACCTATACTAAGTACTAAGTACATATCAACTAGAGAATCATTATCTCAATTCCACTGAGTTAACACCTTGTTGTAAGAGTACTCTTTCAAGTCCATTTACCCCTCTACAGCCCACATTTTATTATTTTTGATCTGGAATGTGAAAAAGATGCCAGAAACAGAATAAAAGCTAGGGAAAGAATGTCCTAGAATAAAATGTTGGCTTTTGGACATCTGACCAAGAAGGCTTCCCTTTTGCATCAATATGTAGCAAAGGTGAGAGTAGAATCTGAGCAACAACTAAGAGTAATTGTAGTCCAAGAAAACTGAAGGTCATTCCCTTTCACCCCACTCACTAGTCCCCCACCAAAACAAAAACAAAACCTGTTGAGAATGCTCTGTGATCTCATTCAGAGCCTCCTGTTTGGCCCTAATTTAATGAATCAGTTATTTCACAACAGTAATTACGACTTGGGGCTTCCCACTGGACTTAAGAAAAAAATATCTTGTCATTTAGTCATTTACTTAAGTGGTTAGCTGTTTCCTTCCCTACTTCATTTTAAAGATGAGGAAACTGAAGCAACCCAGATTAAATGATTTGCCCAGGATCACATAGCTTATAAGTATTGAGAGTGTCTGAGGATAGACTTGTATTCAGATCTTCCTGACTCCAGGTTTGGTGCTCTATTCACTGTGCACCACTATGCCCATAGTAAGCATTAGCAGTGTGATTTGAACTCAGATCCTCTTCCACTTCCCAAATAACACCCCAAATGGGGGGAATAAGATCCCTGCAGAAGACCAAGTCCTTGGTAGCTGGGTGGGCCACAGGGAGGGCCATGGACAAATGAAGGCTTTTGTTGAATTACATGGAATTTAAGTGAACCTATGTTCCAGGGGCCTTGGTTGGATTTCCAAAGCTACTCCCTGAGGCAAGCAGAGGAAGAGTATTGATGGGATTATCTTGTCTTTAAGTGGGACCTGTTGTCATCCTTACCCGGGCCAGAGTTGCCCATGTTGAATTCCTTATCCAATTCTTTGCATTAACAAAATGATCATAATGAGAAGTCTGTGTTAGCCCATTTTGGAGCATCTTCCTCCTTGTAATAGTTAAGTTCCACTAGGGAACCCTGTCTGCCACCTTCCCCCTTATAAATGACTAACTTATCTTTTGGAACTTAGCCTGCCAGTCAATGGCATCATTTAATCTTCCCTTCTTGATTTGGAGATGGTCTAAGCCTAGTAATTCTTTTGAGACATCTTACCACAAAACTCCAATATATTTTGGGGTACAACCCCATGCCCCAACATGTGGTAGCCCATATGGAGAGAGTCCTGGACCAAATGTATTTTGAGGTCTTCCCGTACCCTCATCACCCTCACATACCCCCAACTCCACTGTAGGTCCTGGCTGGTGCCTTCCCTTCATCTGTGGAGTACGCCAAAATTATTGGACAATCAGGTTCTGGTGTCACCTCTGAAAGAATTCAGACTCAAACTACAAGGACATTTATTGGGGTATTTACTTGGGGTAAGGGGTGACATACCCTGCATGTCTCCTCTTCATGGGAGGTATTAACTAGAGAAGGGGGAATAAAAAAGAGCAGGAGAATTGGGTAAAATAGAGAAATTGAGCGATCTCAGATATGTTTGAACAAATCATGGGGAAAATCCCTGTGATTACATATATCTCAGATAAGCTATACACAGAAAAAAAGGCCTTTTGTTCTAGAGAGAAAGAGTCAGGATACAATAGCCAGATGCAAGGTAAAACGTCCTTTTGTAGAGGCAGCCTATTGGCACTGGGGAAACTTAAGTTTCCATTCTATCTACTCGATATACATCTTTTATCTTATAGTTATTTGCCAGTTGATCCATTAGAATGTAAACTCCTTGTTAGCAGAGAGCAACTTCCCTTTGTTTGTTTCACCAGCTCTTAGCACCATGACTGATATATAATAAGTGCTTAATAAATGCTTGTTATTCCACTGATTAACTCCAGTGTAGAGGACTGGACCACATCCTCCTCTACCTGATCTGATAATACACAGAATACAGACACACAACAACCTTTGATTAGGTACAGACTAGAAGCATATCCAACTTGATTCCAAACTGTAAATCCCAATGGATAAACATACCTCCATCAAGGTTGGTGACAACAAATCACAGTTTGAGAGATAGCTGTGATCTAGTAGAAGAGCCCATACCAGAAACTAGAAGGTCTGGGTTCTAGTCCCAATCATAACTACCACAAATCTGCTGGGTGACCTTAGAGTGAATTTGGAACCTAAAGACCCAAGTTCAAGTCCCACATGTGACTTAGTTTCCTATGTGACCCTAAATAATCATTCAACTTCTCTAATTTCAAATGCTTCATCTGTAAAATGAAAGATTTGCACTAAAAGGTCTCTGAAATCCCTTCAAGATTTATAAATGTTTATTATTTTTTAAGATTTATAAATCTTTGATCCTTCAGATTTATGAATTCTTCTTTGGACCTCAGTTTCCTTTTCTGTAAAATAAGAATATTGGACTAAATGATTCTGAAGTCCCATCTAATACTAACATCCTCTGATCCTAAACATCAAGGACCTAAGAATTAGCAGAGAGATTTTCCCCCCTAACCTCTCACTTACCCATGTGAAACATCCTGTGATGGGGCTTGAAAAACAAAGCCCCAGACTCAGGATGTTTGGATACTAGGAGGCCCATTGCAATATTCTGGCAAGCTCTCTGGAGGTCCTCCAAATGGGCCTGGGTTTCAGCAGAATAATCCCCACAAGAATAATCAGAAATAAAGTTCAAAGTCTTCATTACCACTTTCCCAGTCTGTCTCCTTCACCTAGGGCTAGATTAGCTTTCAAGGGGACCTTTAGATAGGCTATGGTTTTAGTGGAGAAGTGAAGGCCCTTTGTCTTCCAGTCTGTCCTAGAGTTTCTCTTCAAGTCTGTTCTTGATCTATGTCTGAGTCTTCAACAGCCTCCAGTCCTCTGACTATATCAAAGCCTGTCTTCCCTCCCAGATCTCTTAGTTCTTATATACTATAAGTACATCATCATAGTTGTGAATCTTGCAGAATAAGTGTCAATCTTGTAGACCTATACTAAGTACTAAGTACATATCAACTAGAGAATCATTATCTCAATTCCACTGAGTTAACACCTTGTTGTAAGAGTACTCTTTCAAGTCCATTTACCCCTCTACAGCCCACATTTTATTATTTTTGATCTGGAATGTGAAAAAGATGCCAGAAACAGAATAAAAGCTAGGGAAAGAATGTCCTAGAATAAAATGTTGGCTTTTGGACATCTGACCAAGAAGGCTTCCCTTTTGCATCAATATGTAGCAAAGGTGAGAGTAGAATCTGTGTAACTATTAAGAGTGACTGTAGTCCAGGAAATGTATACACTCGTATACACAGAGCAACTTTGTAAGAATCTGTGTAACTATTAAGAGTAACTGTAGGCCGGGAAATGTATACACTCAAATACACAGAGCAACTTTGTAAGAATCTGTGTAACTATTAAGAGTAACTGTAGGCCGGGAAATGTATACACCCGTATACACAGAGCAACTTTGTAAGAATCTGTGTAACTATTAAGAGTAACTGTAGTCCAGGAAATGTATACACCCGTATACACAGAGCAACTTTGTAAGAATCTGTGTAACTCTTAAGAGTAACTGTAGTCCAGGAAATGTATACTCTCGTATACACAGAGCAACTTTGTGAGAATCTGTGTGACTATTAAGAGTAACTGTAGGCCGGGAAATGTATACTCTCGTATACACAGAGCAACTTTGTAAGAATCTGTGTAACTATTAAGAGTAACTGTAGGCCGGGAAATGTATACACTCAAATACACAGAGCAACTTTGTAAGAATCTGTGTGACTATTAAGAGTAACTGTAGGCCGGGAAATGTATACACTCAAATACACAGAGCAACTTTGTGAGAATCTGTGTAACTATTAAGAGTAACTGTAGGCCGGGAAATGTATACACTCGTATACACAGAGCAACTTTGTAAGAATCTGTGTAACTATTAAGAGTAACTGTAGGCCGGGAAATGTATACACTCAAATACACAGAGCAACTTTGTAAGAATCTGTGTAACTATTAAGAGTAACTGTAGGCCAGGAAATGTATACACCCGTATACACAGAGCAACTTTGTAAGAATCTGTGTAACTATTAAGAGTAACTGTAGTCCAGGAAATGTATACACCCGTATACACAGAGCAACTTTGTAAGAATCTGTGTAACTCTTAAGAGTAACTGTAGTCCAGGAAATGTATACTCTCGTATACACAGAGCAACTTTGTGAGAATCTGTGTGACTATTAAGAGTAACTGTAGGCCGGGAAATGTATACTCTCGTATACACAGAGCAACTTTGTAAGAATCTGTGTAACTATTAAGAGTAACTGTAGTCCAGGAAATGTATACACCCGTATACACAGAGCAACTTTGTAAGAATCTGTGTAACTATTAAGAGTAACTGTAGGCCGGGAAATGTATACACTCGTATACACAGAGCAACTTTGTGAGAATCTGTGTGACTATTAAGAGTAACTGTAGTCCAGGAAATGTATACACTCAAATACACAGAGCAACTTTGTGAGAATCTGTGTGACTATTAAGAGTAACTGTAGTCCAGGAAATGTATACACTCATATACACAGAGCAACTTTGTAAGAATCTGTGTAACTATTAAGAGTAACTGTAGGCCGGGAAATGTATACACTCGTATACACAGAGCAACTTTGTGAGAATCTGTGTGACTATTAAGAGTAACTGTAGTCCAGGAAATGTATACACTCAAATACACAGAGCAACTTTGTGAGAATCTGTGTGACTATTAAGAGTAACTGTAGGCCGGGAAATGTATACACTCAAATACACAGAGCAACTTTGTGAGAATCTGTGTGACTATTAAGAGTAACTGTAGGCCGGGAAATGTATACTCTCGTATACACAGAGCAATTTTGTAAGAATCTGTATAACTATTAAGAGTAACTGTAGTCCAGGAAATGTATACTCTCGTATACACAGAGCAACTTTGTAAGAATCTGTGTAACTCTTAAGAGTAACTGTTGGCCGGGAAATGTATACACTCGTATACACAGAGCAACTTTGTAAGAATCTGTGTAACTATTAAGAGTAACTGTAGGCCGGGAAATGTATGCACTCGTATACACAGAGCAACTTTGTAAGAATCTGTGTAACTATTAAGAGTAACTGTAGGCCGGGAAATGTATACACTCAAATACACAGAGCAACTTTGTAAGAATCTGTGTGACTATTAAGAGTAACTGTAAGCTGGAAAACATATACACTCAAATACACAGAGCAACTTTGTAAGAATCTGTGTAACTATTAAGAGTAACTGTAAGCTGGAAAACGTATACACTCAAATACACAGAGCAACTTTGTAAGAATCTGTGTAACTATTATGTGGGACAGGTCGGGTGCAAGAACCCCCTTCCCAATTAAAGCATTTATTTAATCCCTGCAGGGAGTGGTCCAGACACACCTGGGAGCCATCCCAACTCCCACCAAGTGCTCCTGGAACCTGGCCTGCTTCCAGCTTGTCCAAGATTTAAAAGCAAAAGACAAGGGCCTTCTCATTGGATAGACTAAAAGGATGTAACCATCCTTGACCAATGGTCACCAATGTTGGCTGCCTCCCACAGGTCACGTCACTTCCTGCAACTTCCTGTATCTCCATGTTCAAAGTTCATCCTTCCAGAGATCAAATGACCTCCCCAAGCTCTGAGTTCTGGTAACAGGGATCATGTGACTCAATACTGAAAAATACTTCATCCACTCAGTCCCATTCACTATTAAGAGTAACTATAGTTTGGGAAATATATGCAATCATATACCCAAAGAAACTTTATAAGAATCTCAGTACCTATGAACAGTAACTATAGTCCAGGAAATGTAAACACTCATATACACAGAGCACGTATGTAAGAATCTGAGTAACTATCAAGAGTAACTATACTCTGGGAAATATATATGATGTGGGGAAAGATTCCTTTCTAGATTCCCATCCTCTCCTAGTTAATAATGTAAATTGCCCTTTAACTCACAAATTCTGGTCCCTTTGAATTCCAATAGAAGATCTGGATCTGTCCCAGCCCTACCCGGATCTGAGCCAACTTTGGGGCCAAAAGCCCCTCGAGCTAAGTCTCCTATTATAAAAAGGCCAGGCTGGGAACCCCTCTTTGCAGAGATTCCAAACATGGTAGCCATGTGAGGACCCTCTGTCCCTTGGATCCTTTGTCCAGTGCCCTCCTTATCTTTATCTTCACCTAATAATAAACCTCAAACCTCTTTTATCAATCTAGCTCTCCGGAGCCAATAAATGCTTTTATTAGGAACTCACGCCGCTACTAGACCCCATTTACCGCCGTATCCTTGTGCCGAATCCAAGGGGGTTGCAGGAGAGCTTTGCTTGACTCCCTGTACCCCAAACCTGCCACTAGACTTTAACTAAAACCTAATTTCATTTAGGTACCCCAAATCTAGACCTCAACATTTGGTTCCCTGACAAAACGAACACCGGAAACTAGATAATTTGGCGGTCAAACTGGACCCCAGCCTTTTCGGGGCACTCAGAACCAATCTGGGTTTTGAGCTGTTCAGGCAGTAGTCTTCCGGGAAGAATCTGCATTCTTTCTTTGGTCTCACTCTATCTCTAAGGTAATGGGGAGAATATCTGTTCAGTCTCACCCTACTTCCATTTCAGGTGAAAAGGCTTCTATTTTTACGGATAGCAGGACCAGGCAATCCAGAACTCTGGACAAGGTAAAAGACTTTTTTTTCTTTCCTTATCTTGCAGTGGACACCTAAAGCCCTTGGGTCGGGCTTGGGTCGTTGTTGGGAGCTCTAAGCTCTGGCACAATTCTTTAGAAATTGCTGGGGATTGACAAAAGGCCTTCTTTTGTCGCCTCTCTGTCTCTAAGAGATACGAGGGAGGCTGCAAGGATTTGGAAAAATAAGTTTTTACCTGTCCACAATCTAGACACTCCCCTGCCTCTAAAATCTTTCCTGGAGCAGATGCTTTGCTTGAGGAAACTCCCTCTGTCCAAATCCTTTGGAGAGACAAAGGCCCTTCCTTTGCATCTCAATGCATTTCTAATCTTTTTTTTCTGTCACCAGATAGTCCTGCTCTCCAGCAGGAATTGTTGAGACATGAGAGGAAGTGTCTCTTTAGCATTCCCCCCCAGACCAGGGAGACACATGGCCCTTCTGGGGACCCCACCCCTCTTGGGGGTCCCAGGCCAGCGCTCTCTTTGATCTATTCTGGGGAGTACTGGATAAACGTAAGAGGAGCCGTGTTTGAGCCTTCTCCCACTCCACTGTTAAATGCAATGGAGTCTCTAATGGTCAGGCTGTAGCCACAAGGAGAAAGGTCACTGAATTGGGGTGAATTTAGAGAATGTCTCTGCCCGTGGCTGCTACTCCCTGGACAGGGGTAGGCGGTCTTCCCCTCAGGTTTTGCTCTCCCAGAAAGATCTGGGGGCTTAGATGAGCTCCCCGCTTTCAAGTTCCAGTGTGGAATCGCCAGAGGAGCCCTCGCCATTCAAGATGCACTGGGCTGGGTAAGATGGCATCTCTTCCTCCCCCACCCTCGTTCTGGCCTTTCCTCCCCCTTCTTCCATGGAGTGGGGAGTGTAGAACTCGAGGCCTGGTTCGGACCTCTCCCATGTGGCTTGGTAACCCGCCATTTAAATGCTCCTATCCTGTCCCCTTCTTGGGGTTACCTACAGTGGGAAGATTGGGGACTCAATCTTCTCAAATCTCCAGAAAGGTTTTCCCCAACTTTTAAAATAGAAATTTGCTAGTAATTTGGGCAAGTGAGCTGTGCCCCTCCCAGACCTTTACCTGGCTCTTACAGCCGCAGCTTCCAGCCCTCAGGAAGTGTGCTCGTCCCATACATTTTAAACGGGACTCGGTTTCCCTGATTTGGTCATCCTGCGTTAACTGTAGAAGCCTCAGAATTATGCTTTTGCATGCTCACAAGGTTGCCTACAAAAATGGGATTTTAAACTGCTCTCGGTTTTTTTCTTAGCCTCAGGGCACTATTTAAAACCTTTTCTTAGCTGCTTGTGGAGAGATAACCTAAGTAAACCAGGCTAGGTCTGTCTGTCTCACACCTTCCTACCTAACCCTACAGCTGGGAACTCTTTTGCTCCTAATTTTCTTAGTCCTAAGACTTTTTGCTCTTAGCACACTTGGTTCTATTCTTTTCTGGATTGGCGTTCTATGTCCCTGCCAACAAAGGGTTTTTTCCTGGGCTCCAACCCTGGCCAGGTTGCAGCTTCAAGAAAGACTTTTGGAATGATGGCTGGGGAATAAAATTTCAGGACACTCTGGTTTTAACCTGCTCCAGAGATCTGGGCTTCAATCTTTGGACTCTCAACTGCCCTTCAGCCTGGAGAACATGGGACAACCTACTGACTGGGACATACACCCCTTAGATGCCTTGCAGTCATCCCCAAACCCCACACCTCATGCCTCACCTCTTGGCATGAAACCCCAAATCTCTACGACCCTTGCCAGCTCGAAGCAGGAGATCGGTGCCCCTTTTCCCACATGCCTTTGGAGGTGACTGCTTGGGGGGGGGGGGGGAGGAAGAGGGGACCTCCGAACTTGGAAAATCCTGGAAAGAGAAAATTTTCAATTCTGTCTCAATAAGAGACTTTGCCCCATGTCTTTTTCCTTAAATGAATTTAAGTTCCAACTGCTTGAGGGGGGAATGATACAGGAAAGATTCCTTTCTAGATTCCCACCCTCTAGTTAATAATGTAAATTGCCCTTTAACTCACAAATCCTGGTCCCTTGGAATTCCAATAGAAGATCCGGACCTGTCCCAGCCCCACCCGGATCTGAGCCAACTTTGGGGCTACACCCGAAAGCCCCTCGAGCTAAGTCTCCTATTATAAAAAGGCCAAGCTGGGAACCCCTCTTTACAGAGATTCCAAACATGATAGCCATGTTGTTATGCCACAGTTTTCTTTAACTGTCCTGACTCAGTTTCCCTGTCTCAGTTTCCTTAACTGTTCTGTCTCTGACCCAGTAAAACTAAGGATTATTCGCTCTGGGGTTATGAATTAGCAAGATAAAAGAGTAGATCTCCTGACTCTTTTAGGGATTTACAATATTCCTTTAGAATATTCCAAGATCAACCCATGATATCTTTACTTCTTTGTCTCTGGAATTTTTAGGTTTTATGGCTTCCCCTCCCTGATAAAAAAACTTTCCCTCCCTTTCTCTTCTTTGTCTCCAAAAAGGTATTTAAGAAGTTGGGGTTCTTCCATTCATTGCTGGAGTATGGCATCTGGCAGCTGTATGCTGGACGCTGGATTCTTTGGGTCCTCCAGCCCTGGGACCAATATGGATTCCTTGGTCCCAGTATACTTATCTCTGTCTGACTGGATAATCTGAGACGAGAGTCCTATCCAGTCAATCTTACTCTCCTATTAATAAAATATTAAAAACTCTCTAATCTCTCTCCTGCCTCAGTTTCTCCGGCATTACAATGTGAGGACCCTTTGTCCAGTGCCTTCCTTATCTCTATCTTCACCTAATAATAAACCGCCTTCCTTATCTCTATCTTCACCTAATAATAAACCTCAAACCTCTTTTTATCAATCTAGCTCTCCGGGCCCATAAATGCTTTTATTGGGAACTCACCCCGCTACTAGACCCCATTTACCACTGTATCCTTGCGCCGAATCCAAGGGGGTTGCAGGGGAGCTTTGCTTGACTCCCTGTACCCCAAACCTGCCACTAGACTTTAAAACCTAATTTCATTTAGGTACCCCAAATCTAGACCTCAACATATACACTCATAAGAATCTGAATAACTAATATACACACTGGTATACAGCAGAGCCATGTTGGGGAGGGGCACCATGGAGATAGGCTGCTTCATATTCTGTCAGTTGTTTCATTGATCAGTTTTGTTTAAATTTTCTTTGTTGCAAAGAGGAGTTCAATGGGATTGGGGTGTTCAAATACGGTCTCAGATACTATCTGTGTGAACCTGGGCAAGTTATCTCTCGATCTCAGTTTCCTCATCTGTAAAATGTAGAAGTTGAATAAGATTTTATGACCTTATCTTTTTCATCTTGCGTGATTTGTGTGCTTTATCCTGAGAGACAATAATAAAACAGAAAAGAAAGAAAGGGGAAAAAAAACATTGTAAAGCTTCATTTATTCCTTAGAAAAAGATACTATGGCTACTCCTTAAGCTGGCTGGCATTAATGTTTACCTGATGCTACAGCATTACAAGGGCAGCTAGAATCAAAAAGATCTGGCCTTAGATGCATGCTAGCTGTGTGACCTTGGTCAAATCACTTCACCCTGTTTGCCTCAGTTTTCTCACATGTAAAATTAGCTAGAGATAGAAATGGTAAAGCCACTAGTATCTTTGCCAAGAAACCCACCAAGAGTCTGAAATGACAGAGCAACAACCTAATGTGTACATATCATGTTATTTGATAGGTTTAGTTCTTCTGCCTACCTTCCTTCAGGAAGAAGCCCAATGACATCACAAGGATAATGACTTGCATGTGACTAGTATTTAAGTGAGGCAAGGCTGTGCAAGGTCATCAAACCACACTCTCTCCTCCAGACTCAAGGCAGTCAGTCCAGTGCTACAACAAAAGACTAGATGGCCTGGGATGCGGTAGATCTATCCAAATTAAGGCGTTTCCCAGGTCACCAAAAACTAGGCAAGAACTGAGACAAAACATGGCCTAGTTTACCATCATAAAATTATCCTTCCTGAAGGGAAAGATTTTGGGGGCTTTCTGGCCAGAACAAAAACAATTGCTTTTTCCATTCATTTTAAGCCACCAAAATTTAAACAAAAAGGCTTAGAATCTTGGGCTGAGGGGTATTTATTGGTCATTCAAGGAAAGCCAAAGTGATTTGGGCTTAAAAGCATAGTTAATTAGCTCTATTTGAAATATAATAAACTTTTTAAAAGACTATTTTTCTTTATTTTTTAAGAAATCATGAATGAAATATGCACAGAAGGGAAATCTGGAATTTAAAATTTTTACAAAAATGAATTTTGAAAACATTCCAATATAACTTTAAAAATAATATTATGCAAAATAAAAGTAGAAATTTAAAAATAAATAGCCAAAAAGAAAAGTAAGAAGTCCTGGATTCAAGTCTTCCTGATAATATTTACTAGATAATAATTACTAGTACTAAGGTACTATTTAAGTACCTTAAATTGCTCAGTCTTTGTGGATAGATGAGACCTCAGAGACCCTCTATCTAATGATTTTCCAATTGAGGAAACTGAAATTTAAGGGATTAAGTTATTTTTTTGAGGATCTAGCAATGGTCAATGATAAAATCAGGGTGGAGATGCGGGAGCTTTGACTCCCCAGTTGAGGAACAAGGATGTCCGTTATGCTGCACAAGTGGAGGGTCCCATATTTTATTTATCTATAACTTTCTCAGTGCCTTGGACAAAGCAAGCTTATTTATTAAATGGGGGGGGGGGGGGCATGGAGGTTGGAGCAGAAAACTTCTAAGGTCCCTTCTAGCTCCTGATCTAGGACCCTATGAAGTCAAGGGTCTCGCACCCTTGATTCAGCAGATTCAGCACCTAGTCACTGTCCACCATATATCTGAGTGTCACTGAGACCTGTAGGAGACCTTACCTTAAAAAGGCCAAGATCTCCCATTTCTCCAAAGCCATCTCCAGGCATCCTGATCTATATCTGGCCACTAGAACCAGATGATTCTGGAGGAGAAAGTGAAGCAGGTGACCTGGCACAATCTTCTCTCACTTAAATCTAGTTCACTTGCATGTCAAACCACAACAGCCTCAAAACACAGGCCCTGAGGTCCCAGAAAAAAGTCAGGTCTCTTTCTCTCTTACTAGCCCCCTCAATGTTCAACTTCTTTTTCTTTTTGCTAAGATGCACCAAATCCCTCTGGCTACTTTCTCTTCAACAGGCCCCAGTAAAGCCAGAAGTGAATTGTATTTTCCTGTAGTCTTAAAAGCACACTGAAAATATTCCATCAATGACAAGTTTGGAACCCCAGGTGAAACTAAAAATTCTGAACCTGAGTCCAAGATGGGGTAACAACAATCATGATAGCTGATAGTTATATAATGCTTACTATGTACCAAGCACTGTGTTAAGTGCCTTCTAATTCTTATCTCATTTGCTACTTGCCACAATCATAAAAGGTAGGTGCTACCATGATCCCCATTTTACACATAAGCAAACTAAGGCACAGAGGTTGCCCAGAGGCTCGGCCAGGGTCACACAGCCAGCAGACACCAGTCTGAGGCTGGATTTGAACTCAGATCTTCCTAGGTCCAGACCCAGTATTTTAGCTAACTTCTGTCAACTAGCTGAGGCCAGTCAGCTGGCTCAAATACTCTTGGGGAATCCTCTGATCTTAGGGACTGAAAGACATAACCAGTGGAATGAAGCTCTCAAGGAATGCTAGTAACAGAAAGGGCTTATTATTACAGAAAGAAAGGGAGAGAACCACTTTTCAGGGTGGTTTTACGGGGTCTGTGTCCCAAAGCGATCATAAGGAGGGAAAGGGACCCACATGTGCAAAAATATTTGTGGCAGCCCTTTTTGTGATGGCAAATAATTGGAAAATGAGTAGATGCCCATCAGCTGGGGAATGACTGAATAAATTATGATATATGAATGTTATGGAATATTATTTTTTTTTTTTTTTCTTAGATAGTATTTTATTTAATATCTCTACATCAGTGTTCATTAGGAATGTTGTTCCACAGTTTTCTTTTTTTCTTTTTAATTTTATAATAACTTTTTATTGACAGAACCCAAGCCAGGGTAATTTTTTTTAAAACATTATTCCCTTGCACTCACTTCTGTTCCGATTTTTCCCCTCCCTCCCTCCACTCCCTCCCCTAGATGGCAAGCAGTCCTATATATGTTAAATATGTTGCAGTATATCCTAGATACAATATATGTGTATAGAACTGAACAGTTCTCTTATTGCACAGGGAGAATTGGATTCAGAAGGTAAAAATAACCCAGGAAGAAAAACAAAAATGCAAATAGTTCACATTCCTTTCCCAGTGTTCTTTCTTTGGGTGTAGCTGCTTCTGTCCATCATTTATCAATTGAAACTCAGTTAGGTCTCTTTGTCAAAGAAATCCACTTCCATCAGAATACATCCTCATACAGTATCGTTGTTGAAGTATATAATGATCTCCTGGTTCTGCTCATTTCACTCAGCATCAGTTCATGTAAGTCTCTCCAAGCCTCTCTGTATTCATCCTGCTGGTCATTTCTTACAGAACAATAATGGAATATTATTTTTCTATAAGAAATGATCAGCAGGATGATTTCAGAGAGGCCTGGAGAGACTTATGGGAACTGATGCTGAGTGAAATGAGCAGAACCAGGAGATCATTGTACATGGCAACAACAAGATTATGTGTTGATCAACTCTGATGGATTTGGCTCTTTCCAACAATGAGTTGATTTAAGGCAATTCCAATAGACTTGGGATAGAGAGAGCCATGTACATCCAGAGAGAGAGCTATGGGGACAGAGTATGGCTCAAAGCACCTTTTTTTGGTGGTTTGTTTACTTATTTTTCCTTCTAATATGATTTTTCTCATGTAGCATGGCAAATACAGAAATATGTTTAGAAGAATTGCACATGTTTAACTTATATGAGATTGCTTACTGTCCAGGAGGCGGGGCAGAGGAAGGAGGGAGGAAAATTTGGAACACAAGGTTTGCAAAGGTGAAAAGGTGAAAACTATCTTTGCATGTATTTGGAAAAAAAATACTGTAAAAAAAATCTAAGTTCCTTATGGGCAGAGATTGTTTCCTTTTTCTCTTGGGAGCCCCAGCGCCTAGCACATAGTAAGCACTTTAAAAATGCTTTCTGCTGGAGGATACACTGAAAGATAGAATGTCAAAGTTGATACAGACCCCAGCTTCTTAAATTGTGGTTCATGACCCCATAGGTCTCATAACTGAATGTGAGGAGGTTATACATACCTATATACCCAAGATCACATGCAAATTTCTTAGACAAAAACGGTCATGAATGAAAAAGTTTAAGAAGCCCTGGGGTAGATGACCTCTACATTCTCTTCCAGCTTAAATTCATGATCCTACACTGAATCGTGATGAGAAAACCGATTCAGAGGGACAGTAACTTGTCCACAGTCACCCAACTAAGGGCACAGTCAAGAATGGGATTCACTTCTCTGATTCCCAGTTCATTATCTCCATTCAGCTAGTAAAGCAGCAAGTAGAATTAAGATTTTGGATCATTTTAACCAGATTTAACCAGATTTAACAGATTTAAGATTTAAGCCTTGAATCTAGGGCCAGTCCTAAAGGTTCCAATAGTGGTGAGCGAGAAGGATAAAAAGACTGAGTAGACAGGCAGAGGTTTCTCTGTCAATGAATGCAGGCAATCAGAGGTCCCTTTTAACCATCAGACCCACCTTTTGGCCGTCTCCACGGACTTCTGCTCAGCCAGCTCCTTCTCCAGCTCTCTCTCTTTGGCCTCCTTCTGCCCAATGGGGCAGTCCTCAGGCACGGTAAACAGTGATAAGGCATCTTTGCTGTCTTCCTCTCGGAGCACCTTGGCAAACACCTTCTCGGCCAGCAATCGGACCTGCTCATCCACCTCCGAAATGTTCAGCTTGGGGAACTGTCGAGGCATCTCAGCTAACAAAAAAGAACAAGAAATTGGTCTTCATTAAATGAAGAGTGCCACTGGTTATTGGCAAGGAGATGCAAGCAAGCTTTTGACCCTCTCCAATCTTGTGTAAGTCCAGCAGGGGGACCTAGGCTGGAAGCTTGCTCCCCTAAAACAACTAGAGCTCTGAAGCCCAGAAATCAATCCTGGGAATAGATTACTATGACATATGTGGCTTGGTTACACTTCTCCCATGGCGATATTTGAACCAAATCCCCTTGCATTTTATCTAATCCTTTATTAAATGGTCCCAAACAACAGAAATACAAACTCTGGGAGTGGAAATGGATGGAGGAAAGCCAGAGACATTTGTTTGTTTGACATTTTTTCCTGCAAAAGGAAAATGGTGGCTCCCTGGAATTGGCTGGCCAACCCCCTTTTCCCTTAGGTTAGGTTATTGCCACATTTTAAATACCTACATATCTCCCCAATTTATATCTTTAGCCTGGACACCTCTCCATCTACCTGAAGTGTTAGACTAGGGGTGGGGAACCAATTTTCTGCCAAGAGCCATTTGGATGTTTATAACATTTGCGGGTCACACAAGATTATCAATGTATAGAACTCAAGCAGTGGGAGATTGTTGCATCTAGCCCTCAGCTCATCGTTGCTTAGCAAATGATCCTGCAGGTTCATTCCCCACCTCTGTTTTAGACACACATATTAGGCTGACTACAAATCATCTCTGCCTGAATTTCACTTCATTTTCATGTAAGCAAGGGTGCTATGCTAGAATAAAAAAGACAAACCCTAAATAGTCTCCACCGTTAATAAGAAGCATACATTCTATTAGGGAGAACAACGTGTAAATATACACATAAGAAGTTTATATGTTTATATATAGACTTGGCTAGAAAATGGACCAGGAAACTAAGTGGTGCAGTGGATAGAGTGTCAGATCCAGAGTCAGGAAGCCTCGTCCTCCTGAGTTCAAATCTGGTCTCAGACATTAACTGTAACTTTACAGATGTCATTTTACTCTGTTTGCCTCATCTAATAAATAATCTGGAAAGGGAATGGAAAACCCCAGTATCTTTGCTAAGAAAACTTCAAAAGGGGTCACAAAGAGTCGGACACAACTGAACAGTAACTGGACCTGTGATTTTATTGGCAAAGGGAACTCCCAGGTATGAAAATTCCCTGCACTGGTACAGACAGGCATCTTCTCCAAAGCGTATAGTTTTAGTTTCCTCAGGCTTTGTAAGGAAGGGTATCTTGCAGAGGTGGGACTTGAACCCAGGCCATCAAGGCTCTGAAGCTAGCTCCATCCACTACACTGAGGTGTCATCAGCATGTGTACATATACATGCACTCAGATGCTAACTTACACAGGTGCCCTTCTAAATGTCAGCTTTTATTATGTGCTGAATCATATGCTAATTTGTGTTCTATTGATCACAATTGACCCCTGTGGTTATTCAGAAAAACTTCTGGGTTTTCTGGCCTTCTCATCATAAGCTGCCTGTTGCCCTATTTGAAAATCTCTCCCTCTCCATGTAGCAAGGTGATGTCACAAAAAACAGACCAGAGAGGCAGGAAGAACTGAGTTCAAATTCTTGCTCAGACATTTATGAGGTGTGTGAATCTGGGTAAAGCATGTAACCTCTCTCAACCTTAGTTTTCCTATTTGTAAATTAGGGATAAGAACAGCATCTTCTTGATAGGGTTGTTGAGAGGGTCAAAGGAGATAATATATGTAAAGCACTTTGCAAACCTTAAAATGCATATAAATGCTAGTTAGTATTACTTTTATTGTTTTTTTGCTATTGTTATTGTCCTGTCCCTTTCCTAGAACTGCTCCATATCTTCCTAACTTGCTATGACATAGAAGCAGAAAACCAATCAGATCCCAGGATCACAGCTCTGGAAATGGAAGGGAGCCCAGAACCCAACTGCTCCAATTCCTTCACTTTATAGATGAGGAAGTTGAGGTCCATAGTGATGAAGTGACACATCCAAGGTCACACAAGTAAATGTCAGAGGGAGGATTTGAATCAAGTCCTCTGAATCCAGAGCCAGGGCTCTTTCCCATCATACCATACTTCCTCTACGGTTGCCTTGACAATGAAATGAGATGATGATGGAGTGAGTATCAGATGGAGCAGAATAAGACTTTTTCACCCCTGCCTTTTGGTGCTCTGCTTTCTGAGAGAGGGATCCTGTTTCATGGGACTGACCCAGGTGTGCTCACAGCAAACTGACACAAGTTAGATGTCAGGTTCAGAGGGCACCACTGGCTGGATTCCATATTCAGATATAATTTGCATAGACTTTAATATATCTTTTTGCCTCCCTTAAAAGCATGTAAGATCCTTGAGGGCTGCAATTGTTTCATTTTGTCTTTATATATAAAATCTCTGTGACTAACTGAGATCCTGTCATATAACAGGCACTGACTAAGTTAATTGTGTTAATTGACTGATCCATTCCCTTCCCCCTTCTGCCATGATCTCAAGGTCATCTCACCTAAGCCCCAAATTCCCCTCAAGAAAGAATCCAGCCCTTCTAGATATTCAACAGTGTCCATGTTCCCTCATTCCTGCCCCTCCAACTTTTACCAGTGCCTTAAAGTAAGGCCCTTCCCTTGTGGAAGGTCAAATCATTCATAAGAAACATAGGAAACCTTTTGCTTTTAGCATCACTGGCTGGTTTTGCTTCTTCTGGGAAATCTTCTAACCCCCCTAAAGCAATTCCCTGAACTATGACACTCCTCTTCCTGTGGGGCACACATTAGACTTATTTAGCTATGTGTGCCCCCCCCAGCACAAAACACCGTATACAGTAAGTATGCAATGATAAACATAAATGTTTCTTAAACTGAAAACCCAAAGATGTCATCAATCAAAATTCTAATCTGGAAGAAACCTTAGAGATTGTCTAGTCCAAGAGTCCTTGGACACACTGAGGGTCTAAAGGCCCCTTCTCTGAATACGCTGGTTGCTCACATTTATAACTAAAAGAAATACTGGGGAAAACTTTCAAGAACAATCTCTCAGAGATGATGTGATTGTGTTGAAATACTGCTATGATCTAAGAAATGATGGACTGGTTAATTTAGAAAAACCAGGGAAAGACTTGGACTTATGAAGGAAAATGCTATCCACCTTCATAGAGACAGTGGAAATGTGCACAGTACAGTCTCATTGTCTGTGTGTATACACAAGTACATTTATAGAGCTCTATGAATATGTGTGTATACAGAGAGATTGACATATATCCATCTGCATTTAATTGTAGCCTTGGAGGGGAGGGGATAAGGTAAAAACTGACAGCAGAGAACAAAAGAAAATCTACAAAGAACAAAGAAAGGCTGGGAAGCTTTGAAAATAATATACAGTATTTATTACATAGACTTTCTTGAAATGGAAATTTATTGTTTTATATTGAATCTTCTCATAATCTGTTGTATACATTGAAATAGTCTTTTTTTTTTTTTTTCCTTTTCTCATATTGTACTTAAGTTTAAAATGAGTACACTTATGCTTTCTGCTGGAGGATACACTGAAAGATAGAATGTCAAAGTTAATACAGACCCAGCTTCTTAAACTGTGGTTCATGACCCCATATGGGTCTATCCATACACCCCTCGGGGTTCCCAGAACCCAAGTAAGAGTCCTTAATATAGTCCAATTCTTTCATCTGACCAGTGAGGAAAGAGCAACTAAGAGATGAAATCTCTTGCTAAATGGATTTCGATTTCCCCAGACACAAAGATTTGAAGATCCTGTGATATTTCCCAGATGCAAAACCTTCCTGATTACTCCTATTCCCCTGTTGCAAATCCAGGTAATTTTCCACTGTCATCACAGCACCACTGCTGAGACAGTGTTAAATTAACAGAATGGGAAGGAAGAGGGGAGATTCAGAACTGAGCTAGTTACTAGGAAACCTGAATTCTAGTTTCAGCACCTTGGCGCACTTGCTGTGTGACCTTCACCAAGTGGCTTTGCTTCCCCAGGCCTCAGTTTCCCACACCATTAAATTTGATTTGAATTAGACAATCTCCCAAGCCCTGACATTCTGTGATGCCCTAAAAACCCAAGTATCAGAAGTGAGTTAATGATGCACCATGATCATACCTCAAAATACAAGACCCTAAAATATGACTGTTGTGATTTCCACAACCATTAGGTTTGACAGAGAACAAATGTTTGCCACCTCTTCAGAGAAAGCTATTCCAAGAGCTTAAATGATTTGCTTCAGATCAAAGGAGAGCTAAAGGACATTCAAACTTGGAATGATTTTTTTTTTTTTTTTTTTTTGCACAAGACAGCATGATCCCCTAAGAACACAGAATCAGAGGAGTACCACCAAGCCCTATGGAGGAAGTGAAGACAACCTAGGGTAGAAGAAGGGGTCTGGGTTCTGCATTTAACTAACTATATAATCTTCAGAAAATCACTTCCTCTCTTGGGAAAGTTCTTCTTGGGTTTTTTTTTTTTTTTTAAACATGTTTTCTTATATGTAAAAAGACAAGGGCTTCTACTAGAGGCCAATGATGTTCATTTCATATTGACTTAGAAAACTACAAATTAACATTATCTATGCTATGTTGTATTTTTATTAAACATTTCCCAATTATCTTTTAATCTCTTTTAGGCAACACTCCAGAGGCTGAGTTTGGCACTTCTGGACTAGAAGATCTCAAAGATCCCTTTTCTACTCTAATAAAAACAAGGTGGGGGTGGGAGGGAATAGGGGAGAAGGGAGAGGAAAAAAGAGAGAGCAAGCAAGGGAAAAAATGAAATTAGAATGAATTAATTTTGTCTCTGAATGAACAAAACAGGTTTGATAGATGCTGCTCAGGGAGAATATCTGGGGTTTGCAGATTAGCCAAGTATTTATAGAAGGAAAGAGGAAGGGAGATCAAGTTGAGGGTGGGGTTTAGTGAGGAAAGTGGACTTTGACTGGGAAATGACTTATCTGCCTAAAAAGTTAGAAGGCTGCCTGACAATTTCTACTCTGTTGCTGTAGTCAGTACAGAAACAAAACAAAACAAAAAAAAGCTTAAATTTCCATTCTAGATCCCTAGATCTTTCCTTCATATACAAAACAAATCTATCTCAAAGAATGAGGTGCCTCTCTCTGGCCTTTCCCAGGTACCTCAGGGGCAATGGCTAGCCACAGAGGCAGGAATGGGATGGGAGAATAGAGAGAGGGAAGAAAAGTAAAAGAAGGAGAGTTAGTTATTTGTCTTTGCACTATGAAGGGCATTTGGAAGTTGTGAATTCGATTGGTTCTAAAAAGGAGACAAGAAGCTGGGAATCTAAAAAAGACAAATAGCATCAGAAAGTAGAGACAAAGGCAAAGAGGACAAGTCCAGGGATAGCACAGTGCAGGGGAAAGAACTCCAGATGTACTACAGTGGAGTGGATCTAGAGGAAAAGAGCAGGATGCTGAGGATGGAAGCTTAAGACATAAAAGGACTGAATGAAAGGATGGGAGAGCTTTAGCCTGAGAATAAAAGAGTTGGTGGAAATGTTATGCCACAGTTTTCTTTAACTGTCCTGACTCAGTTTCCCTGTCTCAGTTTCCTTAACTGTTCTGTCTCTGACCCAGTAAAACTAAAGATTATTCGCTCTCGGGTTATAAATTAGCAAGATAAAAGAGTAGCTTTCCTGACTCTTTTAGGGATTTACAATATTCCTTTAGAATATTCCAAGATTAACCCATGATATCTTTACTTCTTTGTCTCTGGAATTTTTAGGTTTTATGGCTTCCCCTCCCTGATAAAAAAACTTTCCCTCCCTTTCTCTTCTTTGTCTCCAAAAAGGTATTTAAGAAGTTGGGGTTTTTCCATTCATTGCTGAAGAATGGCGTCTGGCAGCTGTATGCTGGACGCTGGATTCTTTGGGTCCTCCAGCCCTGGGACCAATATGGATTCCTTGGTCCCAGTATACTTATCTCTGTCTGACTGGATAATCTGAGACGAGAGTCCTGTCCAGTCAATCTTACTCTCCCACAGTCAATCTTACTCTCCCATTAATAAAATATTAAAAACTCTCTAATCTCTCTCCTGCCTCAGTTTCTCCGGCATTACAGAAATAGAATGAGTTTAAATCCAGTTTCACTTTCTAGCTTTGTAAACCTGGGCAAGTCCCTTAACCTCTGCCAGTCTCCGTTTTCTCATCTGTAAATTAGGGGTAATCAATGGCATTTACCTTCCAGGATTGTTGTGAAGATAAAATAAAATATTTGTAAAGTACTTAGCACAATGCCTAGTATATAGTAGGTGCTCTATAAATTATTTATTATTATTACTATTATTATCTGGAGGATTGTCATATGAATGGGAGATTAAAACTAGTACCCGTACACAAAGTTATAAGTAAGCATATTTCATCTCCATATAAAGAAACACAACAATTAAAGGGGCTATAAGGGATAAACCATAAGGAACCCCAAATGAAGAAAGTCCTTCTACCAATGCAACTGGGCACCTTCTCTGAAACTTCTGGTGTTAGAGAAATGTCCAGAGCACTGAATGGTTAAATTTCTTATCCAGGACCACAGAGTCTTTATGTAGCAGCAGTGGTACTTCATCTAATATTCCCAATCACTAAATATATTCAAGGGAAGACCAGGTAAGTATTTGTCAGGAACATTGCAGAGGGGTTCTTGCTCAAGTTCAGATAACTTTGGATGACTCCTTCCTATTCTGAGCAGAATCATTCTGGGATGTAGGAACCCAGCTCAAATCCAGCTAGCACTGGATTTTCAAACTTTAAATTTTCAAGGTATTATTTATATCCTGAAATTTGCAAAAACTAAAAACAAAGGCTTGATTTATTCTTCTGTTGATTGTCTAGACTTTAAAAAGTGATGCAAGATATGTTAATACCTATTAAGTTTAAAAGTATGTCTTATGTGCATTAAGTGTTAAACATTTTCCAGCACCGCCCTGCCTGAATGCTAGCTCCAGCTACTAATTCATCACATGGTTTTGCACAAGTGTCTCTCTGGGCCTTCTCCTTCATCTTTAAAATGAAAATAGGCTGAATGATCTCCGAAATCCTTCAAGGGATATGACTCGGATCACTTCCACTTCCAATATTTATTAGCAAAACACAATAAAGTATTTTTTAAAAGACAGGTTGATTTCCCCAGAGCTTTTGATTTAAATATATATATATATTTAAGTATATATATTATATATATATATATATATATATATATATTATATATATATATATATATATATATAAAACATAGGAATATGTTTAAAAAAAAAAAAAGCAGGAAGAGTAATCAAAAGTAAAAAAACAGAAACTACCCTATGTGTCAGCAATATGATTCAATATAATTTTAGATCATTTAAAATACCTAGACAATATAAAATACCTGAGTATATACTGCTGAAACAGATACAGGAACTATATGAACGTAATCATAAAATATTTTTTATACAAATAAATTCAGATCTAAATAATTGAAGTAATATTTATTATTCATGAGCAGGTAAAGTCAATATAATTTTTTTAAAATAACAGTCTTACCTACCTAACCTATTTATTCACTATCATCTCAATTAAAGCACTAAAAGTTATTTTTGCTGAGTTAGAAAAAATAACAACAAAGTTCATTCAGAAAAACAAAGTCAGGAACTTCAAAGAAACCATGGAAAAAAGAAACAGATATAAAGAAGTAGATTCAGCAGTATCAGACCCTACATTATGTTACAAAAAGAAAACATTGTTGAAGTATAAAAAGGATAATTTATATTCTTAATTAAAATGTTTTTATAGAAATGAAACTTATGTAGCCAAAAATAGAAAGGATACAGAAAATTGAGGAAAAAACTTTCATACATAATCTCTCAGATAGGATATGCCTGTGTTAGAATATTGCTTTGGTATCAGAAATGATGAGTTGGTTGATTTAGAAAAACATGGAAAGAACTTATGAACGAAGATGCTATCCACTCCAGAAAAACAGATAGGAAGAAATAAGCAAACATATATGTTTAAATGCATATATAGATGTGTGTTTATAGATATATATTGTATGTACAGCATACAATTAAGCATGTATTTATATGTGTGGGGGGGGGAGAGGGTATACACACACACACATACATACATATAGATAAAATTACAGCCAAATAATAGATTTTCTTGAAGTGGAAATTTAGTATATTATAATGAATCTTCTCATGTTTTACCATATACCTGGCAATGGTTTTTTTTACCCCCTCTTCTCATTTTGTACTTAAGTTTAAAATAAAAAAAATTTACATGAAACAAAGGAGCCATTTGAATTTACTGAGGAGGAAAGTGACATAGTCAGACTTTCCCTTTAAGAAAATCATTTCAGAAGCTGTGTGGATATTTAGATGGAAAAGAGGAGAGACTTGAAACAAGTAGGAGGCTTTTGCAAAAGTCCAGGCAAGAGGAGATGAAAGTCTGAATTAGGGTGGTAGCTGTTTAAGTGGAGAAAAGAAGACAGATGCATGATATATTGTGGGCATAGAAATGATAAGATTTGGCAATTGAGTGATTACATGGTGTAAAGGTCAGTGAGGAGTTTGGGGTAACACCAAAGAGATGACAGTGCCCACAACAGAAATAGGGAAGCTCCTGAAAGGAAAAGGCTTGGGGGAAAAAGATAATACATTCAATTTTGACATGTTGGATTTGAGACATCTAGAGGACATCCTGTTTGAAATGTCTAGTAGCAGTTGGTGAAGAAGGACTAGACCACAAGAGAGAAGAAAGATAGCAGGACTTCTTAAGTTTTTTCCACTCATGACCCCTTTTCATCCAAGAAATGTTTATATGACCTGGGGTATATTGGGATATGAAATAGGAATGAAAACCAAACATTTACTGATAATAAATCATAATTTCCCAACTTTCACATTCAGTTATGAAACCTCATTTAGGGGAGCAACCCACAGTTTAAGAAACTGGGAAATATAGTTGATCATTAAATCTGATGAGCTTCCAAAGAAAGAAAAGTATGGAAAGAAAAGAGAGCCCAGGATAAGCCTTGATACATAGTAGCCATGGTTAGGGGGCTTCCTATAGATGATGATGAAAGGAGACAGGAAAGAAGACAACTGAGGGAGGACAGAACTCAGAAAATCCAAAATCAACCTACAGAGAAGAAAGAGCACTCAGGAGGTGGTCAATGTCAAGGATCATAGGGAGGTGGACAAAGATTGAGAAAGGGCCATCAGATGTGGCAAAGAGAGAAGTTGGGCAACTGTAGAGAGAGCAGTTTCATCAAAGTGATAGGTCAAAAGCCAGATTGCAAGAGTTGAAAAGTGAATGAGAAAAGAGGAAGTCTAGTCAATTAATGTAGTTTTCCCAAGGAATTTGACTAAAAAAAAGAGAGAGAGAGAGATCTAGACAGATAGGTGAGGGGGTAGTAAGACCTAGGAAGGGTCTTTAAGAAGGGTGAGAATTAGGGTTGTTTATAAACCCTAGAGGATTTAACTGAATTCTGGCGCTGAGCCAACTCCTCCTCCAGGGAAAGGGAGTTGGCCCCCTAGTTAGAATTCTGGAGCCATGAACAAATCAATATTGTCACTGCCACTCTCCTAAGGCCCCATCAACCATTCTTGTAAATTTATAAATCAAAATATCTTTCTCTGATGGAGAAGGAGGTCAGGGCTTGGCACATAGTGAGTGCTTACTTAATGCCTTTTCATTCATTCTTTCAGGGAAGATACCAATAATGATTAGAGAGAAAGAATAATTGGGGTGGGGGGGAAACTGGGAAAGACCAGAGTAGTTGGGCTCAAAGGGAGAAGAAAAGGGGATGGTCTGGGCAAAGAGAAGGGCTACCTTTCTTTGAGAGTGAAGAAAAAGGGGGATATTACCAGGGAGAGGAAGTTCATATTGAATAGCTTCTATTTTCTTAATAAAGAATGAAGCAACATCTTCAGCTAGGAGTGAGGGGGAAATTGATGTGAGAAGCTTAAGGTGGGTAAGAGGGGAAGAACCATAATAATTTTGCCCTCCTGACAGCATGGAGGATTTCAGGATGAGTAGCTGCCATATTTGTAAGAGAAACAGGTAATGTTAAGAGGCTCTGGTACACTAAAGGGACTATCGCTAAGCTCCACCTTGAGTGAGAGCTGGCCCTTGTCCTATTCTGCTCATTTACTGACAATCTTTCTATTGAATTTTGACATTGTGCCAGTCTCAACATATTTGCTAAGCACCCAGAAGCCAACCCCAAATTTTAGATGCCAGGAAAGAAAATTTTAGCTTTCAAGGAAAGCAAACAAAACAAAACAAAAAAACTGTAGTACTAGTAGAGCCTGAAGCAATAAGGTGCAAAATTGATTAGCGCACTGGAATCAGAAGAACTTGAGAAGGACACTTACTATACTGTGTGATCCAGGGCAAGTCACTTAACCTCAGTCTGCCTCAGTTTCCTCAATTATAAAGTGAGGTGATAATAGCACTCATCTCACAGAGGAGTTGTAAGGAGGATCAAATGAGATAATATTTGTAAAGGGATTATCAGCACAGAGTACTTGGCACATAGTAGACATTTATATATAAATACTTATTCCCCTCCCTTTCCTTGAAAGGCAACCTCAAGTCCATGGAGGCCACCCTGGGATCTCCAAAGATCCTTCTGGAAAGGGGCACATCTGCCCAAGTCATTTCCTGAACCAAATGATGGCTGGAAAAACCCTCGTGGTCAGCACCTGGCCTTCCCCCAATCCTCCCTCTCTTCTCCTCCCCTCTGGAACAGAGCCTCAACCTGAGCTAAATGAAGAGATGTGATGTCAATGGATCCAAGAGGGAAGTCCCCACTCCAACAGGCGCTGCTGGGGAAAGAGATAGCTTCTATTCAAATTATAATCAACAAGCCTTTTATTAAATCCTTACTATGTGCTAGGTGCTGCACTCAGTGCGGGAATATGGCATAATAGGTTTAGAGTTAGAAGAAACCCCAAAGGCCCTTTAGTCCTCCTTTATTTTACCAACGAGGAAACCAAGTCAATTAACGAGAAGTTAATTCCCTTCTCCCACCAATAAGCATCAGCAGGAAGAATTAAGGCTGGTAGTACCTGGTATAATTCACTAAAAATCACAGAAATAGCAATAAAAGAGCCACGTACCCTGATGATCCCTCTGGTGCCTTGGATTTATGGAATTGGGCAATGGGCACATCACCAGATGCTCTGGCTATTGCTGTCCATTGCTCATTTATCCCTCCACATCCCTCCTCACCCAGTTCCACAGGCCCATCCTACAGATCCCAGGAATAAGGAATCTATTCTTCCCATTATCATGTAACATTTTAGCTACATTATGGTTGAGGAGGTGCTGTGCCAAATCAAGATACCATGAGCTAAAAAAAGATCTTTATGTTTTAGTTTCCTCAAGTCGACTACAAAATCCAGACCATTTTTTTTTCCCCAAATTTTGTCTGATATGTATATGAGTTCAGGCACACCACTCTGTGCCTCAGTTTCTCCATCTGAAAATGAAGGCACTGAACCAAATAGTCCCTGAGCTCTAGATTTCAGCTCTGTATACTGTTTGGGAACTGCATACAGCACGTGAATATGTAAAAGCAATGAAGAATTAAACAACTTGAGCATGTATGGTGATGAGAAACAAAAACAAGGATATTGTAGAGTTAGTACATAGTTTCTTCATGAATATTGGGATCAGAGCAATGAGTGACCATTTTTCCTGTCTAGGTGAGATAGGAAAACCAAGTCTCCAAAAAAATAAGTATTCTGAATTATCTAACACTTTATAAATAAAGTATCTTATTTGATCTTAGAAATCTGGGAAGGACTTTTGTAGTCATCCATCCAACCTGTCATAGCTGAGACAACTGAAACAGGAACAGAAAGATTACGTTATTTATGCAGGATAACTCAGCTAATAAATATTTGAGGCAGGATCCCTGATTAGATTGTCCTGATTCCAAAGTCAGCTGCCTTTCAAACTGAGATATCGAGACCTGAAGTGGTTTTTCCAAAAAACTTCCAAAGTAAGAGAATCATAATTTGAATCTCAATCTCCTAACCAATAATAATAGCTAAGATTTATATAATGTCAGGCACTGTGCTAAGCTCTTTATAAATATCATTTGATCCTCCCAACAACCCTTGGAGATAGGTAGTATTATGATTCCCATTTTATAGATAAAGAAACTGAGGCAGACAGAAGCTAAGTAACTTGCTTAGGAATCACACAGGTACTAAGTAAGGCTGGATTTGAATTATTCCTGTCCCAGACAATCCTCTATTCACTTTGATATCTAGCTGTCCCTAATTGGTCCTGACTCCAGGACCAGTGCTCTTTCCACAAAACCACAAAGCTTCTCTTCATAATATCTACCAGGAAGATAATACGTGTACTATTGTCCCCATTTTACAGATGATAATATTGAGAGTCAGAGTGGTTAAGGGGCTAGCCCATGGTGACACAGCTAGAAAGTGGCAGAGTTAGAATTCAAACTCAAGCCTTAGGGCTCTTAATGCAGAGATCATTTTACTCCCAAGTCACCACTCAGGCACCAGAACATTTGTAGAACCCACAGCAGCTGCTTTAGAAATAAATTCAGGCAGATTAACACTTTTTAACATGTCTGAGATGCCTCACTAAAAGCCAGTAGCCAATGAAGAATGTTGAGTCTGACCCCAGAGAGTTGAGTTCTAACAAGAACACTGCCTTCAGTAACCCCCCTACCTCCCAAAAAGTTAACTTCCTCCCTATTTGCTCCCTCTTGCCTCTTGATGACTTACTGGCCAATAAATGGGAATAAGAAGGCTTTGATTAATTGTTGATGTGACTTTATCTCAGCCATACAAAATGACACAGACCATTCTTTGGAAGCCAGTGTACCCAAGGAAAGACCTAAAATGAATCTCATTTTCTCCAGTTCTCCCTTTTAAACTACAATGTGGCAGCCCAGTTTATTACAATGAAAATTAGAATTTGAATCAAGGATCTGGATTTGAACCCTACCTGTGTGACCCTAGAGCAAATAATTTTATTTCTCTGTACCTCAATTTTCATATAAAATGAGGGGGATAAACTAAATGATCCGCAGCTAAACTGCCACAAATCTGTCATCTCTAAGGACCTCCCCCCACCCCAGAAAGGAGGGAACTTTCCATGTCAACGATGGCTCTTTGCAAAAATCTGGCCCCTAATTGCCAATAATGACATGATATTCTTCTTACGCTCTCCTATTCTTTGCCTACATTATTTTTGAAATCCTCCCTATCCAATCAACGTTGTAACTAAATCGAACCAACCTGAAGAGTGAGCGCTGCCTGGTGGCCAGGAATCCATGACCAATCAATCACAGCAAAGCAACCCAGAGAGACCTGTTCCTGCTCCCACTGCTGCTGGCAAACTGAGCCTGAACAAGTCAGAGCAGAGCAGACCCTGGGAGAGAACACCGGGACACAAAGCCCAGAGCACGGTGGGTAAGCACAGACAGCCTATTGGACTGATTCAGTGGGAGGACTCGGCTCTGTAGATCTTTGAGAGAATGAGACAGCAGGAAGAGTTCCCTCTGGAAATTCTCCAGTAAAATTCGAAGGAAATCTTTGCAGGGCTCCTGAGCTCCCCTAGGTGCTGTGACCAGGGAGAATAGTTCACCAACTACTCACTCTGCAGACTTCTTTTTTTATTCCCAGGCTTACCCCACCCCACCCCACCCACCCCCTCGTCACTGGCTTCCAACAAAGCATGTCAGTAATGTCCCTGTCCAGCCAACCCCATAATAAAATGTACCTACCGAGCCCGAGGGGAGAAAAGTGCTCAAGTGCCTCGGAGGCCTAAACACCTCCTGGAAGCTTGCTAAAGCACAGAACAGATCAACAAACAGCTCAGTTTTCTCTGCTGCTTTAACACTGGAGTCCTCAGGCTTAACTACAGAGCCTCCGTCACAGATGGTGGGGGGAGGAGGATCCTAGAATAATTTGTCCAACACATTCAAAGAGTCTGAGCCTTGTAAAACTGATTTCTCTGTGCCCCACCCCCTCCTGCCCCCTGCCACCAGTAAATCCTGGACTGCGGTGATGGTTAGCGACTGGGAGACCTCCTTTACAGGCACTGGGGGTATTGTGGCTTCCCTTTCAAAGAGGGAACTCAAGACTGACAACTTTCCTCTTGCTCCACACTATAAGGGAGGAGAAGACTCCTCGTTGCCCAACCGCTGGAAAGCCAGAGAGAGCTGGGCAGAAAGTGGGCCATGGTGAGCCCTGATGCAGCCGCCCCCACTATACCAGTCTGTCCCCACTATACCAGTCTGTCTCCATTCCTGCCCTCAATCCAGCACCACAGGTCTTCCCCAACTTCTCTAACGAGCTCACCGGTTTTATGACTTCCACAGCGAGCCCCCTGCCCACCCCTGTTGCTCCCATGCTAGCTCTCTCTGGTCTTTGAGTCTCTCCCTTCTTCAAACCTTATATGCACAGTAATAAATGAGCTGATGTTTCCAACTCCTGCTCTTCCATCAGTTTGAGACAGAAGCACCAATTGTCTTCTCCAGAGCAGAAGCCAGACTATTCCTTCCAGTCTATCCAGCAACACAGGCTCTGGGTGCCAAAATCCAACCTGGTCACCTATATTTCTTCCCTTTATTTTCTTGGGCTGGAGCAGGAGAGCCAGAAGGCAGAGTGTATAGAGCATTGGACTTGGACTCAGGAAGGTCTGGGTTCAAATACACCTCAGATACTTCCTAGCTATATGAATGATCCTGACCAAATCATATAATCCCTCTACGCCTCGGTTTCCTCTTCTGTAAAGCAGGGGACTAAAATCAAAGGTATCTCTAAGATACCTTGCAGCCTTATATCTATGATCCCATGACCCATGATTTTTTTTGTTAAGGTTAATGATGAAATTCCCTCTCTCAATACAGATCAACTACCACTCTCCAATTTAGTCAAAGATACTTGCCCCTACTAATCCCAAATCTCTCTTCGGGATCACTTTCCTTTTCATTCTAGATTATCTCACTTTGGGATCTCTTTAGATTCCATGGGAAGGTGTAATGTTCGGGCCAGCTTTCTGGAGGATCTAGGGACCAGACTTGGTCTTTAGTGCAGGAGGCAGGAGAGCCACCAGGAGGATGGTCAAAGATAGATGTCCCTCCTCCAATCCTTCTTAGCCCTTATATTCCTTATTGTAATTACATCATTACAGCACATTGATTATGTGTGAACTAGAAAACCATTACATCACCATGCTAAGTACCAAGTATATGTATACCATCATTTCATCAGTTCCCACTGAGTTAATACCTTGTTTCAAGTATACTTCTTCAGAGTTCCACCCTCTACAGGAACGGAAGAAGAATTTATATAACTGTTGGAATACATGGGAGCCACCTGACAGTGACTGCTGGAGATCCAACCCAGAATAGATCTCCTCTTGTGAGTGGATGATACAAGGAGACTGAGAGGCAGATGCTGTTCTCTGACCTCTCTGACTAAGAGGCCATTGCATTGTCTCACCTCTCTCCTCTCCCTCTGCTTCCAATTTATCTCATTCCTGTGTCAGCAACACCTGTGTCAGCAAAGGCTGCCCTGCAACTCCTTCCAATGTTATGATCCACAGCTGTGGGGGCTCCTTAACATATAACACCTACTATGTGCCAATCATTGTGCTAAGCACTTTGAATCTCACCAATTATCATCTCCATGCAGATAATCTATAATAATAAGATTAATATATTAATAATTCTATAACAATCTATCTTGTATACATCCAAGACAATCATCTCTTCTGAGCTACTATTTTGATCATCTTAGAATTAAGGCATCTCAAACTCAAGCACAGACAAAACAAAATTTATTCTTTTCCCCAAAACCTTCACTCCTTAGAGTTTCTCATTTATTGTGGAGGATACCACCATCATTATGTTAGTCACCCAAGTCTGGGATGTCTATGTCAACCCCAACTTCTCAACTCACACCCACTCCAAATATTCAATCTGATTTTTGCCTTCACACTGTATCTTATACACAGGTTCGATCTATTCAAACAGCCCTCCAATCTTAGTATGGGTCCTCATCACTTGCTGGATGGGCTCCCTGCTTCAAATCTCCACTCCAATTTATCCTTCACTCAACTGTCCAAGTGATTTTCCTAAAGCAACACCCCAAGTCCCACCATGCTCCTGTGTCCTTCCCTCAGTAAACTCCAATGGTTCCCTAATATCTCCAGGATCAAATATAGTCTTTTATTTGACATTTAAAGCTCTTATTAATTTGGCCCCTGACTTTATACTCCTCCACACATTCTATTGATCCAAGATCCCTACCCTCTTTCAGGTTCCTCAAATATAATACCTGGCATTTTCACTGGTTGTCCCCAATGCCTGGAATGCTTTTCCCTTCTCGTCTCCACCTCCTGGCTTGCTTCAAGATTCAGCTTCAAGAAATCTTATCTTTTTCCACTACTACCAATTTCCCTCTGAGATTACCCCCATACACATTGTGCATTTCTTGTGAGCTCTAAAGAAAGGGACTGTTTTGGGCTTTTATTTGTATAGTACTGAACACAGTGCCTTGGAACACAGTAAGCACTTAATATTTATTGACTGACTGGTTAAATTATTTGCTAAGGGTCAAATGGTTAGTGTATGTCAAAGGTATGTACTCAGAGCTTCCTGACTATCCACTCCACCACACTGTCTCCCATTTTTCCTTAATATAACTCAGCTCACTGACTTAAATCATCTTCCTTGTGCTTATAATCTGGCTCTTTACCTGCCCTGGAAGCAGAGAACTGGCTAGAAAGAACAAAAGGGAAGAAGCATTCTAAAGAATCCTATTGTCATAAATGGCTGCTGGGTCTGTGCTATAAGAACCTACTGGCCGGCTGGTTCTGTGACACAGCTGGCATCTAAGGGAGCAGCCATTGGGGAAGGGGAGGAAATGCAGGAAAGGGAGGTGGCAGGTGTTTACTAAGGAAGCCCCAGCCCCAGCACTGCCTGCAGCCTGAGTCACCTCATCATGTCCAATCAAGAGGCTTCTTTTCAGGGCTCACATAATGATTTCTGAAAACATGCAGCAGGATTAAAGGGTGTATATGTGATCCTCATGCCTCTGCCCTGCTTCATCTACCAAGAGATTACTGTCATCGGGCTCTCCCAGCTGTTTCAGAAACAGTTTGATTTGAAGACAAGCAACTGGGAAGAGGGGGAGGGGGAGATGTTCTATTTATTCACCTAATAATTTAAATAATGCAACATCACAGAAAGAAAACTGGACTCATAGTATCATAGATCTAACGCTGAAGAAATCCCAGAGGCCATCTAGTTCAACCCTCTCATTTTACAGATGAGGAAACTGAGGCAAACAGGATTAAATAACTTGCCCAGACATAGCCAGTAAATGTGTGAGGCTGGATTTGAAGTCACATCTTCCTGACTCTGAACCAGGTGCTCTATCCACTGAGCATCCTGGCAACCCTTCCTGATATCTAGAAACCTAAAAAAATGGAGTCTTGGCTTTTCAAGTCATCAGGGAGGAAATATAGTCCTAGATTTGGACCAAAACAAAACTTCTGGTTTTATGTGACATCGGCCAAGTTACTTAAACAAATCTTTATTCTAATCAACATATGTTTATGATGAACAGGAAAAAAATCCACAGGTGAGATGACACCCATGGAAAGGTGGGAGCCTTCTAGCCTAGCTGTCATGCAGCAGCTTCATTTAAAAAATACACACAGAACAGTGACCAACTATCTGAACTTAAAAGGTGAATGCCCTTGACATTAAATGTCCTGAATTGAATGGATGCCCATCAACTGGAGAATGGCTGGGTAAATTGTGATATATGAATGTTATGGAATATTATTGTTCTGTAAGAAATGACCAGCAGGATGATTTCAGAAAGGCTTGGAGAGACTTACACGAACTGATGCTGAGTGAAATGAGCAGAACCAGGAGATCATTGTACACTTCAACAACGATATTGTATGAAGATGTATTCTGATGAAAGTGGATATCTTTGGCAATGAGAGGATCTAAACCAGTTCCAATGGATCAGTGATGGACAGAACCAGCTACACCCAGCAAAGGAACACTGGGAAATGAATGTGGACCACAACATAGCATTTACATTCTTTCTGTTATTGTCCACTTGCATTTTTGTTTTTCTTCCCAGATTATTTTTACCTTCTTTCTAAATCTGATTTTTCTTGTACAACAAGATAACTGTATAAATATATATACATATGTTGTATTTAACATATAGTTCAACATATTTAACATGTATTGATCTACCTGCCATCTAGGGGAGGGAGTGGGGGGAAGGAGGGGAAAAGTTGGAACAGAAGTTTTTGCAAGGGTCAATGTTGAAAAATTATCCATGCATATGTTTTGTCAATAAAAAGCTATAATTAAATATATATATATGTATATGTATATGTATATATATATATATATATATATATATATATATATATATATATATATATATATTGAATGTCCTGGATCCTTTTTCTGCTCCTAGAGAGCATGGAAGTTACAAAATGCAGAAAAAGTTATCCCAGAGCCCTGCTTTCCACATATATCTCTTCTTTTTAAGTCTCCACCAGACCTCCCGAGTTTCAGAAACTGTTGTTTATGATGGATGCCAAAATCCTTACAGCCCTGAAGGGTTTGCCAAGTACTTTCCATCTTTTATCTCCCTTGATCCTCACAACAATCCAATTCTGTAAGTCAAGTACTATTATCCCCATTTTACAGATAAGGAAATTGAGGTTAGAAGATAAGTATCTGGCCCAGATCCCAGAAATAATAAATGTGTGAAGAAGAATTTGAACTTTGTTTTTCATGATTCCAAGTCCAACACTCTACCTACCATCCTTGAGAACTGGCTGACTGTCCCCCATGCTCTCTTTCATCATCACCACCTCTTGGCTTCTCTGGCTTTTTTCAAGTCCCAATTGAAATCTCATTTTCTACAACTCTAAAAGCAAATTCAAACAGAAATGGACCCTTGTTGGCACCACAAATGAACATTATCTATATTGTATTACATTTTAATTTATTTTCTTAAGCATTTTTCAATTAATCTGGTTCTGTCACAATTGGGAGTTTTGCTGCAGGACACCTCTGTAGAGGCTACAGGAAGGCTTTTCTCATGTCCCCCTTAATTCAAGAGATTTTCTTCTGTTGATTATCTCCAGTTTCTCCAGATAGAGCTAATTTGTACATAGTTATTGCATATTGCCTCCTCCATTAGGCTGAGCTCCTTGGTTTTGCTTTTATTGATACCCCCAATGGTTAATACAGTACCTCAAACAAAGTAGGTGCTTAATAAGTTATTTGTTGACTGATAGGTAGACTGAGAAGGAACAGAGTCATTTCATCCATTTATTCACTCCTTCATTGAACAACGATTTACTGAATTCCTACTATTGTGCTAGGTGACAGGGACACAAAGACTCTCCCTTGAGGGAGCTTTTGTGTAGACAGAGAAGTAAAAACAAATATATATTAAGTAAATACCAAGCAATATGGGGAGAGGGACACTGCTAAGAGAGGATCAGGATCCATCTTCTATAAGAAGTGTCACTAGAGCCAAATCCCTGATTTCCCATTTTAATAATAAATATCTATTAAAGAATCAAAGCTTTAAGCTTGAAAAGATCTTGAGCTCATTTCACAGAAGAGGAAATAAGCTCAGAAAAATTAGGTGCTTTAGAGAGTCAGGTGGTACAGTACTCATAGAGTCTAGAGTCTGAAGTCAGCAAGATAGTTCAAATCAAAAGTTAGGCATTTTCTAACTACGTGATCCAGGGCAAGTCACTTAACTGGTCTGCCTCAGTTTCTTCCATTGTAAAATGGATACCATTATAGCATCTACCTTCCAAGGAAGACCTAAATTCAAATCCTTCCTCAGATACTTATTAGTTGTATGATCCTGGGTCAGATACTTATCTTCTCCTAGCCTCAGTTTCCTTATCTGGAAAATGGAAATAATAGCAGAACCTGACTTACCAAGTTGTCGTAAGGACTAAGTGAGATTAGAGATGGAAAAATAATATTTGTTAAGTCCCTAGCACATAGTAAATCTTTTTTTTTAATTTATTTTATTTAATAATAACTTTGTATTGACAGAATCCATGCCAGGGTAATTTTTTACAACATTATCCCTTGCATTCGCTTATGTTTCATTTTTTCCCCTCCCTCCCTCCACTCCCCCCCCCCAAGATGGCAAGCAGTCCTATATATGTTAAATGCACATAGTAAATCTTAATAATCCCTTGCTCAGGGTCTCATGGGTAAACAACTGGAAGGATTGGGATCACAACTCCAGAGGCTCCTTTATACTGTATCTGCCACCTTTCATGCATTGGACATGGACTAAACTGCACCTCACACTCTGTCACACTAGCAAGGCCATTCTAATGAGAGGTATGGAGAGGGAGAGGAAAGAAGGAAGTTACAGTAAGTAAGAGCTACTTACTGCTCCCATATGTTCCACACTCACTTGGCCAGGCGCTTGGATCCATCCCTTTCCATATGTACTCCCAAAACCAAAATCCTAGTTCAGCCCCTCAATATCCCTTGCCAGGACTACTGAAATACCCTTCCTCTTGGTCCCCTTAATTCCTAATTTCCCCCCTCTCCTCTTTTCTGAGAACAGACACTTCCTTCCTAGATATAAGGCCCTTGAGATTTTTTGCTGTTGCTGTTTCTGCCTTTGTTCAGTGCCTAGTATATCAGAAGTTGGTTATTAAATGTTGGTTAATTAAATGTTGGTTAAATGACTAAATGATAGTCACCCATTAAATTTTGCCCAATAGAAACGTGAACTGTATCATTAGCCAACATAGGTAACTTTCCTTGCCCTAAGGAGGAAAGAACACTGGGGCAAAAGGATGTATGGAAATTACCACATGGAGAGGTGGGCACTGAGGCAAACGGAATTGAATACAGGAAGGAAATTGGAATCAGGAAGTCTAAGCTTCCAAATCTGACTGAGCTTTTCTAGCTAAGTGACAATGGCAAAGCACATGCTCTCTGAGCCTCAATTCATCTGTATAACTGTAATGATAGTAATTTTCTCTCGCTACTAGGCAGAACACATAACCTATCTGAGTCTCCATTTATTCATCTGTGACTTGGAGGTGATGGGGGCAGTTAAGTAGTACTATGGATAGAGATCTGGGCTTGAAGTCAAGAAGGCTCATCCTCCTAAATTCAAATCCAGCCTCAGATACTAACTGTGTGACCCTGGCAAGTCATTTAATCCTGTTTGCCTCAGTTTCCTCATTGTAAAATGAGCTGGAAAAAGAAACGTCACTCCAGTATCTTTGCCAAGAAAACCCCAAATGGGGCCACAATGAGTGGGACATGACTGGAAAATAAAAAATGGGGGATTGTAACTGTAGTACCCACTTGCCTCTTGGGGTTGTTGTGAAGCTGAAACATGGTGATGTTTCATGTTTTTACAAACATTATTTTGTTTTATGTATACACACACACACACACACACACACACACATATAATGTTCTACAAACATTAGTGTTATCAACATGTCAATTGTTGATAGCATCCAAGGGATTAATCTCATCTAAAATAAGAAGCATGTTTAAGGATCTATCGTGAATTAGGCACTGGGGACACAAAGACAAAAGTGAGCCTCCCCCACACACCCCAGGTGCACCCCGACTCCAGCCCCCGAGGAGCTTTTCTACTACTGGGTGAAATACATACACATGCAAATACCTCCAGGAATGGAGAACTCAGTAAGTCACAAGGAAGCTCATTCTACTGTTGGACAGCTCTTACTTGTTAGGAACTTGGGGAGTGAGATCTTACAGACCAGGCAGTCATTCATTTTGCAGAAGAGAAGACAGAGAGAGAAAGAGATTGGACTGACAAGGCAGAGAAGCCAGATGTTGGGAGAAGCACAGCTGGCAGGAACTGAAGAGGTAACAGAAAGAAATTCAGTCAAAAGGAGAAAGGGGAGGGTGGTTAATCAGTTTCAAAAGATTAAGAATTACCTCTTAGAGTTCCTTTCCATAGAAGAAAACTATTAAATAAGTTTTAATAGGAATCTATCAAACTTGGATAGATTGAGAAAACAGTGGTTAAGTCACAGGAAGTGACTAGGGAACGGTCTTCCTTATCTGGGGGAACTGCTGCTTGGGAACGAGACAGAAAGGCCCTGCCTAACATCGCCCCGGTCCCCAAAGCTGGGTATCGGAATGACTCAGACACCCCACCAATTTTAGACCTACTCTGTCTCACCAACGCCATGCCCTTCCCCCCAGGGTCAAGCTGCTTCTTCACTATCCTTTCTAGCCTGAGTATACCAGCTATGCTTAGCCCAATGCACACCACAGGGTGACTCCTGACAAAGGCACTCAGCAGCACATTTTAATAACTTAATTACTTCCCAGCATTAACACTTGAAGGGCAAGGGAGGAATTTATCCTCCAGTGAACTCAACTGCCTCATCTCTATTTCACTTCCATCCACACATTTATTAAGTGTGTACTATGTGTCAGGCAGGCTGCCAGCTCACAGAACTTGGGTTCACATCCCACTTTGGTAAATCACTCCCTAAGTAACCTGGGCAAATCCCATCAAGCCTCTCGATGGGCCTCAGTCTTAGTAAAAACAAGTGTATGATGAGGAGGGGGTGGGGTAGTTAACTGGCCCTTAAGAGATCTAGAAACCCATCACATGGAGAGAAACTCAAAGCTAGTCATCTCTGCAGTTCAGAAACCCTTCCCAATGTCTCCATTTCTCTTCTTCGTTTCCCCAGACTTGCTTTTATGATAAGCAGAGGCCAGGCTTCCAGTCATACCAGGGCTTCTGCAGCTTGTAAAAAGCAAGACCAACAGCAGCAGCCCCCGGCCACCTTGCTTCGGTTCTCAGAATTCCCTCGGAACTCAACCAAGTCCAGGGCCGGAGTCAATGAGCAAGAGAAAGCAGTGAGCAAGTAAGACCGAGGAGATATTCGAGACTATGAACCTCTGACTGTTCTCTATGTCTAAGAGAGAGTGAAGGGTCCTACCCATACTTACACCCACATAAAGAGGTCATTTGGTCCATGCCCCGGCCTCTGAGTCCATGCCCACCATCCCAATCTGGCCTCTTCTGAAACAACTCCAAACTTGAGTTTACTCATACCAAGTCCCAGATCTCACAGGGTTTATTCAAGACATGGAAGGGTGCCTGGCAACCGCGCTTTCCCTGCACCTGGTTGAACTCCCTGGTGGCCTAAATGTTACTTAGCCCCAGACCCCGTAGGTGTGCGGCGGCCTGCGGAGCGAAGGGGCGGGACGCGTCGGACCGCAGGACCTCGGTTCAAACCTCCAAGGCTGCGGGAAGGGCCTGGGGAATGGAGGGGAGTAAAGGGGAAGGGAAAGAAGGGGGAAAGAGCAGAAGGGAAGGGAGAGCAAAGGAAGGGAAAAGGTAAAAGAGGAGGGGAGAGAAAGGGGAGGGGAGGAGAAGGAAGGGGAAAAGAAGCTCCACCTCACCCAGCTGACCCCGGACAACTCCAAACCCATTAACTCCCACTGCTACCCCATTCACTGCCAGCTGGGACTGTGGGATTAGCCATGAGAGCCAGGAGACTAGAGGGTCCTTCAACCCGCTCTCAATCCGGCAAAGCTGCCCCGCCTCAAGATCGGCCCCTCTTCCTCCCATCCAGCATCCCACACCTCCTTACACACACACACACACACACACACACACACACACACACACACACACACACACACACCACACACACACACACACACACACACACAACCTCACCCACCCCTATCACTTACCCGGCTCCCGCGACTGGGCCATGCCGTCTGATCAGAAGAAGGCGGGAGGCAGTGCGGGCCGAGGGAGGAGGAAAACCAGAAAGGGGAGGAGAGGAAGGAGGAGGAGAAGAAAAAGGAGGAGGAGGAGGAGGAGGAGGAGGAGGAGGGGAAGCGGAGCGGAGCCGCCCCGGCCGGAGGCCGCAGCCCGGACCCCGCCCCTCCCCAATCCAGAGCCCCCTTCCCGGCCCAGAACAGCTCTTGCCGACGCCCCCAGCCCCCAACCAGCGGGCGCCACTCTCCGCCGCCGGGCTTCGGGGCCGCACCTTGCCCAACGGCTCCCCAACCACCCTGCGCCGCGCACCCCCCCATCAAATATCCGAGAGAGAGTGAGCAGTAAGGAGAGGCGCTCCCCCGGCACCCAAAGCCTCGCTGGGCTGCGGGGTGCTCAGACTGGCAGCGAGCCAGTTCAGCGGCTAGGGTGCGGAGGAGTGGGGCCTGAGGCGGCCGTGCCAAGCTGCGCGGTGCCCCTGCCCTTGCCCCGATCCTGTCCAGAGAACCCGGCCGAGCCTCTGGCTCCCTGGCTCTGCCCGCCCTGCCCGCAGCGCCTTCCCCCTCTTCCCCCGGCCTCCGCCTCGAAGCTCGGCCGCTGAAGTGCACCCCTGCTTCTCCCTCCTCGGTCCGGCAGGCCCGGGGCACCCTACCTGCGCCTCGGAGGGTGCGGACTCTACGCGCTGCGCAAAGCCGTCTTGGCACCGTGTCCTTCCCTCCCCTGCAGCCGCTACCTGGGCTGGGAACCGGGCCCGGCCAACAGGAAATATGAGAGTGTGCCCGAGGGCGCCCAGGGCTCCTGCGGTCCCTCTGCTGGAAAGAGGCTCTCACTGCGTCCGGGAGCGGCTGCCCCGGGCCCCTGGACCCCTGGCTCCCGGCCCCCGGCCCCTGACCTCCGATTTCAGGCTCCAGAGACCTGAAGAACCTCACCGGAGCTGGAAAACCCAGTCCAGATCCCCTCCTCCTCTACTACACTCCCAGTTTTCACTTTCACCCACCTTCTCTTAGAGACTTGTGCCATGGGGTACCTCCTGGGAAGATCTCAGCCAGGGCAGAACACCTGCCAATGCCACAAAGCTGTTAAGGAGAGGACATAGGAAACTGGGCTTCGGAACAGTTGGATGGAATGGGAATCCAAACAAAGTTATTGATTCCACGGGCCCAGGGACCCCAACCCCACCCCTCTGGCAGGTAGTGTTCATATTTCTCCTCTACAGCCTTAAGGACAGGCTTCCCAAAAATCTGCTCTTGGTCTTATTCCCTAATCCCTCTCCATTCTCCCCGGGAGTACCCATCCATCCCTTGGCTTCATCTTCTATCACTTGATTCCCAAGTATCTCCTTACCCTTATCTATGTGATCCCACATCCCTAAACTGCCTGTTGGACATAAACTCCACATGAGTCATCTGTCCCTTCTTTACCTGAACTCAGTATGTTCAAAATGATCTCACAAATCCTCCCCAGCCTATTCTTCCCAAGATCCCTACTGCTGTTGATGGCACCACCATCTCAGGGTTGAAACCTCCAAGAATCTAAGTGCAATATTCATCATTTTAGCCATCACTCACTTCTAATCATTTACGGGCTCTAACTTGTCAGTTCACTAGATACTTTCTTCCAAACTGCATTTCCACCTACAGTATACTTTGGATATTTAGTGATAGTGAATCTAGAGATGGAATGGTGGATCTGGAATCTGAATCTGAATCTAAATTCTTCCACAATGTGACTTGAGCAAATTACTTAATCTCTATAAAATGAGAGTTTGGTACACGAGCTGTAAAAAAGTCTTTCAACTGTAAATCCATTATCTTATGATCTAGGCAGGAGTCCTCAAACTTTTTAAATAGGGGGCCAGTTCACTGTCCCTCAGACTGGTGGAGGGCCGGACTATAGTAAAAACAAAAGCTTTATTTTGTGGGCCTTTAAATAAAGAAACTCCATAGCCCTGGGTGAGGGGGATAGTCATCCTCAGCTGCCACATCTGGCCCACGGGCTGTAGTTTGAGGACCCCTGACTAGGGCTTGCAGTTTAAGAGAAAACAAAGTCTCCTGAGGGTAAAAACTGAAGAGAAAGAAAGCTGAATGTTCTGCTTAACTAGAAAACTTAATTTTGTTTCAGTCCTTTTGGCTGAAAATTCTTCCACAATCTCTTGGGCCACATTTCTACTTCCATTCAATTGGCAGTTAGTAGGTGTATTAAAGGTGCAATAGGAACTGTTACTTGAAGTGACAGAAGTTGGACAAGATATCATCTGTTTAGTTTATCAACGCAGCCTTAAGAAAGTGTCCCTCCCTCTAACCCAAATGGAAATTCTTTTAGTCTCAAGTGCTAGATCAGTGCTAGAGACATGTGCCAAATGCTGGCTCTGTTTCATGTCACCTTCCTCCATTCTTTCTCTCCATCCAAAGATTTAGCTTTACAAAGAGTTGGAACTGAGCATGTCCTCTCTCAAAGCCAAAAGACCAGAAAGATCTTTTTTTTTTTCCCAATTCTCTTCTTCGCACAGATAGGAATACAGAGAAGTTGTTCTCTCCATCAATGAGGGGAATCCCGCAAATGTGGGGCTTCCCATCATGGAGATTACAGTTTACTTCATAACCAATATTCCACTCCCTCCCCTAAAATGATTTCCAGGGAAATGGAAAATCCCTCTGGGCATAATAATATTATTTGTAGTCTTTAAAGTTTGCAAAATGTGACTTTCATAAAAACAATGTGAAATCAGATGCAAAAAAATCAATCCATTGACACTTTATAGTCTTAGAAATTACCTGGGACATTAAGTGACTAGTCCTGCTTCACACAGTCAGTAAATGTTGGAAAATAGATTCACTGACTGTGTCCTGAAGTGGCTCTACTCCAGGTAGAACTACCTCTACACAAGACCACACTGCCTCACATTCATTCAAGAAACGTTTATAGAATATTTAATATCATATGCAAGACCATATTATTGTTTTTCTTCTTTCTCAAAGAGGACCAAATGATTTCAGGAAGGTGATGTTTTGACTTGTAAGTGAATTGGATTGAAACGAGTCAGGGCTATGTAAACTCATCAGCTTCACTCTCTCCAGAACCATCTGGTTCCAATGACAAGATACACAGATCTTTCCAGCCCCTCCTACCCTACCTGGTGAGAGACCTTTGCCTTTTAATGCTAAGGTCCTTCCCAGTTCTCAGCTTGTCGGTGGCAGTGTTAGGGAGCAGGTGTTGAATCCCAGAAATATATTGGAGTTTGGGGTTAGTATCACAAAAGAATTTGTAGAAAACAAAAACAAAAAACTTTGCTTTAAAGATAAACCAAAGATTACAATATGTCGCATATGTCTTATGCTACATTTCGTAAAGCATTTCACAAATGCACTTTTCAGTTACTCCTAAACACCTGATTCATTGAAGAATTTCCTTTCTAATACATCAATGCAAATTTAAGTTAGCTAAAGTAATCTAACAAAGTACAGAACAAAATGTTCTGGTACTAAAAAAAAGAAGAAGAAGAAGAATTTGTAGATTCAGACCATTTTTAAATCAGTATTTTATTGTGCTGATGTGTTATTTTCTAAAAGGGAGTTTTAGCCATTAACATAGGGGAAGATACCATAATAAATTCCTACTGAATTAGCTAAATTCCTAAAGAAGTTAGCAAAGAAGTGGGGTACCAATAGGTTCTTCTATAGGACAAAAATAACCTCAGTAATTAATACTGATTGAATACAGTAATTGTGGGGTCATGATCATTTTGTCAATGCAAGAAATTTGACAAGAAATTCAAAAATGTCCTATTGCAATCAATATCCACTAAGGAACAGTTAAGAACAGAAGTTCCACTTAAAGAAATAATCCTGTCCGTACTCCTCTCTGCTTGCCTCAGTAGTAATTGAATAGGAATTCAGACCCTCTCCTGTTAATGCTTCTCCCTATGATCCAGGAAGCTATTAAAGACCCTGTCAGTAATATACAGGAAGGAAGGAAGGAAGGAAGGAAGGAAGGAAGGAAGGAAGGAAGGAAGGAAGGAAGGAAGGAAGGAAGGAGGAAGGAAGGAAGGAAGGGAGGGAGGGAGGGAGGGAGGGAGGGAAGGAAAGAAAGAAGGAAGGAAGAAGGAAGGAAGGGGGAGGGAGGGAGGGAGGAAGGAAGAAGGAAGGAAGGAAGGAGGGAGGGAGGGAGGGAGGGAGGGAGGGAGGGAGGGAGGGAGGGACGGAGGGAAGGAGGAAGGAGGAAGGAGGGAGGAAAGGAGGAGGGAGGAAAAAAAGGAAGGAAGGAAGGGAAGGAGGAAGGAGGGAGGGAGGAAGGAAAGAAAAGAGGAAGGAAGGAATTGTCTTCAAATTTCTGCCTTCAAGGATCATATAGTATAGATAGTAGGTGAATGCAGGAAGCACAGATAATCCAAGTCATAAAATGATGTTTGCAAGAGAATCACAAAAATTTAGAACCTGGAAATAATTTAGAAATAATTCAGTGCAAACTCTTCACTTTTATAGATGTGGAAACTAAGGCCTCCCGAGGTCCAGTGATTATTTGTTGTTTTAGTAGTAAAGGTAGGATTAGAACACAGGTCTTTATCTTTTAATCCAAGACTTTTCTCACTATTTAAGTATTTCATTGTCTCACTTTCTTGGTGCTCATGTGTTTCCATACAAATGCATTTGACTAGTTTATTCTGTATTACTGAATTAAGTTAAATTTTGCAAATGTTTGTTATGTGCCTGCCATGTATGAGGCATGGTACTGGGTTCTTCAGGACATCAAAGTAAAAAATAGTGCCTGCTCTTCAGGAGCTTATGCTTCAGAGCCCAGATAAAATACACATATAAATAAACAGATAAAAAGTGGTTTAGAGGGAGCACTAACAACTGGGATGGGTTAGGGATAAGAAAAAGACTTCATGGAGGAAGGGGCACCTGAGTTGAGCCTTGAAGGGGATGAAGATTGCAAGAAAAAGAGATAAAGAAGGAGTAGGTTCACAAGGGGAGAATGGCTTGTATAAATGTGTAGAGACCAGAAATGGAATGTTTGAAGGAGGGAAATATGAAGTTAGAGCCAGAAAAACTTTGATTAATAGGAATATTTTATTGACTTAGGAATTTTTTTTATCCACCACTCTTTGAGGAAAAAGAAGCAAATAACAACAAAGCAAACTCATGTTATGGATTTATTTAAAATTCAACACAACTTTCCAAAGTTTTCTCATGAGCCCAGGATAATCAATTACACTATCTACATTCCTGATTCCCCTAATTGCTAGTGATCCCTCCTCAAATCGCTGTCACTTTTATATATTGCCTGTAAAGAATTGACTCCCAAAGGGTTAGTGAGTGAGATTTAAACTCACCTGTGAAATTTCATGAAGAAGAATAATGCATGATTATGAGCAGTGTCTTCCCAAAAGGAGAGAGAAGCAGAGAAGGGAAAAACTAATCCAAAGAAACCTTGGCAAGATATACAGTTAAGCAAAGCCATACTAAGGACATTCAAAGATGAAAAACAGGAAAAGGGCTCATGAAAAATGGAAGTGGGTTTCCATCAAGAGTAATGGAACCATCACATTTGGACTTAATCCCACAGTCCCAGAGGTGTTCACATGGGGAGTAGAAATGGCATAAAAGAAAACAAGTGGAAAAAGCCATCAGGATGGAGTTCTAAAGCAGAGTCCATGTTGAGGGGGAATTTACTGTGAATGATGAGATATTCCAGGCGCTTCTGTTTGTGGCTGACATTGTTCCGATTACTTCAAGGTCTGGGACATTGCAGGACCTCCAGACAGGATTTGGAATCATTCGAACTTAACTACTTACATGGTAACAACCAAGAAAGAGGAAGAAAAACTGTCAGTTGTCCAGATTAATAATACACATTTACATGGACCAGCAAAGAGTGTGGATATTGAGAGAAAGATAGTATATAAAGAATGAATTAGGAGCAAAATTAAGCTAAAGGGGGAAAGCAAGTCAGATTGCCTTTTGGAAATCGCAAAACTCTTTGATTCCAAGGTTTTCATAAAAGATGTATTTTTGTAATATTAACATTCTATTGTATGTTGTATGGCAGCGAAGCATGGAATACAACAGTCTTTGAAGAATTAAAAATAATCATTTCACCAAAGGTGCAATATACTTTGTGTTCTAAAGGTTTTAGAGCTAGTAAGAGAAATAATTGTTTCTTTTTCACATAAATAATCAATTATTGAATTAGGACCAGGAGTGTGAGTTGTTCAGTCTCTAAAGGGCATTGCTGATAATGAGATTGAATTAATTTTTTTCCCTCAATCTTGTGTCTACCCAGGTAGAGAAGCCCCATTGTGCTCTACACAGATTTGGATGGGAATAAATTCTTTGATTAGATTGCCTAAGGTGGGCAATTTAGAAGTAAATGACATAATGAAAGTCACACACACACATCCTCATTAGAATACATCTACCCCTCAGTGTAACATTCATTCTTCTCATTAATTGTTAACCAATCAGAGTTGATTGTCACCCTCAGGGACATCCACTCTTCCAAGAGCATATAAATTGTAAGCCTACCGTCATGATTTATCTTTAGCATTTGAGATTATCCTGACCCATTTTATCAATAATGTGCTAGAATCATTAATAAAATGATTGATTATCCAGAAATTATGTCTCTTGAACTTTTTAAATGTCACACCACTTATGCTTACAACTTACACTGTAAACCATTTGGGATACCCTGTGGGTACTTCAAAGAAGAAGAAGAAAAGATGCTGTCAAGGAAATTGTATGAGAGAGAGGACAGATGGGCTGATTGTGTGTCAAGGATCTAGGATGACAAATGAATGCATCTTTGGCTCCACTCCAAGAGGAAAGGTAGGGAAGCTTTCTTGCATATTGAGCAGATTGTCTGTGGCAAAACTGAGGTAGTACATGGACAGTCCCATAAGATGAGCAGGCAGAAATAGTTTGTGACCTACATTATGTGAAGGATCAACATCAAGAAAATATACTGTAAGTTATGTATTTATCTATGTATATGCTGTATCTTCCAAATAGAATATGTGTCCTAAAGAAAAAAACCTCTTTAAGTCTTTGCTTCCCAAGGGACTAGCCCAATTCCAGGTGCATAGTAGGTACTTAATAAGTATTTGTTGATTGGCTTTTAATATGCAAGTAAAAGTATAATATAAGTCATTCAAGTATATTTATTAGCACCTATTATGTGCAGAATTCTAAGTCACGGTCTCATGGAGTTTACAACTAGAACTGATGTTCAGAATAATGATCAAGTGACTTACAAGTTCATTGATATCCATTTCACAGCTCTACCTCTTTATAATGCATTAATGTACCTCTTTTCCCAAAGCCTCTCCAGCACCTGTCATTTTTTTTTTGAAAACTACCCATCTTATAGGTATAAAGTGGAACCTCAGAGTAGTTTTACTTTAAATTTTTATAATTATTAGTAATTTAAAAGCTCTTTTCATATGCCTTGGACTTCTTCCCCTGAAAACTGCCAATTCACGACATCTGACCATTTATTAATTAAAGAATGGCTCTTAAAATTTCTTATCCATTAAACATGAAGTTATTTTCTAATTAAAGCCTGTTGATATCCTAATCCATCCTCCAAAATCTAGATCAAATACTACCTCTTCCAAGAAGCTTTCCAAAGCCCCGCATCTGGGTCAAACTCTAACTTAGCCATATATTGCTTGTGTCTTTGTGTCTCCATAAAGATATGGTTGATTCATAGTGCCACCAACAAAGCATGGTACTACCAACTAGGGGGCCCTTGATTTCCCCAGGTATAAAATGAGAGGATTGGCTAGATGATTTCAAGATCTGAATCCTATTATTATACAATCCTTTTTGGAGACCCTTCCCCATGTTCCTTCACCACATACCTGTAAATGATCTCTTCACTTGGTACTAGATTTTCTCTTTATACTTCAAAACTTAAGGAATTCACAATTTTTCCAGTATAAAATTCAATTAGGTAGTTCTTTAAGAGTTGCTGAAGATGAAAAATCTGTTTTCCTAGTGAAGAACGTCTTCTAATTTAGCAGGTCCAAAGACCATAAACAAAAGCCAGTCACTGGGTTCCCTTAGAGAGAATATTGGAATAGGTTTGAGATCAGTGGTCTTGCAAGTATGGGAATTTCCTCTGTCATAGCATTTCTAAGTCTCAAGGAACCGACTAGAGCACTGAGTCATTAAGTGACTTGTCCTGGATTACATAGTGTCATAAGTATCTCTTCAACCTAGTTCATCCATAATCCATATTCAGTACAGATTGCTACTATTGCTGTTGCTGCTATTGCTACTACTACTATTACTACTGCTGCTGCTGCTGCTACTACTACTACTGTTACTGCTGCTGCTGCTACTATTACTATTGCTGTTGTTGCTGCTGATGTTGCTGCTACTACTACTATTACTACTGCTGCTACTGATACTTCTGTTACTGTTGCTGCTGCTGCTGCTACTACTTCCACTACTGTTACTACTACAACTACAACTGCTACTACTTCTACAACTTTTACGACTACTACTGCCATTACCTCTATTTCTACTACTATTACTATTATTACTACTACTGTTGTTGTTACTTCTACTATTTTACAACGGCAACAATGACAACAATTCACAGGTTGGGTGGCCTTTTGAAATTTGCAAGATTTTTTTAATAATCCCAAACTTCCCATGAAAGCATTTTAATATTTGAAAACATTTTTCAAATATTCTCCCATTTTATCCTCCCCAAAAACTCTGTGAGATAATTACTGTTATTATTATTCTCATTTTACAAATGAGGAAATTGAGGTAGATGGTTTAAAGTAACTTGCCCAATCACATGGCTAATAAGTTGTCTGAGTTCAGATTTGAACTCAGGTTTTGCTAAATGGCTTTAGTCACTATTCACTAGGTGTCTATGTGACTGGCATTTGCCAGAAAGTCAAACTTTGATATCACTTGGACATTCCTTTCCTGTTAAGGGATAGCAAGTAGAAGAATAACTTGAACCTAAAAAATATTTCCCTCAGACCGGGGCTTTTTAAACTTTTTCCATTCACAATCTCCGGTCCAAGAAATTTTTATGTGACCCCAGTTATATAAGTATAAAATTAGTTTACAAATAAAACATTTAATGATAATAAATCATAATTTCACAACCCCTACATTCAATTACAAAAATCCCATATAGGGAAGTGATTCACAGTTCTGGAGAATGGACTTTAGACTAACAACATTTAGAATGGGGTAAATAAATATATTTTCTTCAAACCCTATACCCCATTTCTGAAGAAAGCAGAGTAGCCAGCCTTATAAACCAAATCTCCTGCTCCCCTCCTGTTAGAAATTGAAATCTCTCTTGCAGAAAAATAGAGAGAAGACATTCCATTTATATCTTCCATTGAGCCATATATAAACAGATTCAAGTGGACACCCATAATTATTCTCCTGGTTCTTTTCATTTCACCATCAGTTCATACAAGTCTTCCCAAGTTTCTCTGAAATGATCTCTTTCATTTTTCTTTATCATACAGTATTCCATACCTTCAATTATCACAATTTTCAGCCATTTCCCAACTGATGGAGACCTACTTTGTTTCCAGCTCTGCAATAAAAAAAATTATGCTTTAAATATTTTTTGTATATTTGAATTCACATTTGAAACTGTTGGCAATACCCATACACACCTTACACAAATATAAATTTTGACTTGGTGTCAGGTAAATTTGACTTCCAAATCAGTCTTAGGTATTTACTAGTTATGTGAACCTGATCAAGTCACTTAGCCTCAGTTTGTCTCAGTTTCCTGTAAAATGTAAAATTTTCCAGTAAAATGGTAATAATAATGATCATCTTTGTACTTACCTCCCAGGGTTATTAAAAGGATCAAATGAGATACTAATTATGAAGTACTTAGCACAGTGCTTGGCTCATAATAATCCCTATATCAGCATTAGTCTATCATTTTTACTATTCATGGGATCCTGGCCAAGTCTTAATCTCTCAGAGTCCTAGTTTTCCCATCCTAAAAGGGAGGGTGATAATATCATCTATCTCACAAATTTGTTCTGAAGATAAAATGAAATAACTAACACTTGTTTTCATTATGATTATCATCCCATTCCCATTTTTTGGACAGACGTCAAATAGAAAGCATCCTGGGACAAGTTCCTATTCTGCTTTTATCCCTTTATATTGAATATTGTATCTGCTATTGCACAAGTGAACAAAGTGTTAGGACATGAGCTCATCCTCATAGGTTCACTGTAAGCTTCTCCTGGACAACCTCAGTGGCAAAGAGGCTACCATCACTGCTGTTCATTTCTCCTATTCTCAGATAGGAGGCCATTCTTTCTCCAAGCTTATATATTAATAGAGTATGGTCCAATTACTATTTAGCCTCATGTGCTTGGGACCTCAGTGCACCAACTCAAGCCTCAGCCCATTACAAGCTTCCCCTGGACAACCTCAGTGGCAAAGAAGCTACCATCACTGTTGTTCATTTCTCCTGTTCTCAGATACTTTTGATATCCTTTTTATGGGACTGCCCCATCCCCAAGATCCTGATTCTACAAAAGGACCTTTTATCATTTTCCATGCATATCTAGCTTGTCCCAATCCTAATATCCTGCTCACTGAAAAAAAAAAAAAAAAAAGACTTTTCCTATGTATAATCTATCTGAGATATATCTTATAACAGGATTTTTTTTCTATGCTTATCTTATCTGCATCTGTTCAAATGGTTTGCGATTGCCCAATTTCCCCTGCTTTACCCAAACAATCTCTTCTTTCTTACTCTCCCTTCTCAATATAATCCTTCTACTCACTTTGCTGACTTTCAGAATCTTCCTTCCTTAGGGGAGAGACTTGGGGTACATGACTCCAGTATATGCCATTGCTTGATTTGGGGCTTAATTTGGAGATCATTTGAGCCTGAATTCTTTCAGAGATAATATCACTCTGGTACTTTGCTGGATCTTTCTCTCTCTCTCTCTCTCTCTCTCTCTCTCTCTCTCTTTCTTTCTTTCTTTCTCTCTCTCTCTCTCTCTCTCTCTATATATATATATATATATATATTATATATATATATAATTAGTTAGTTTTTTTTCTTTTAGTAACAGCTTTTTTATTTTTCAAAATACATGTAAAGATAGTTTTCAACAATAGGTTAAACATTGAACAATTCTTCTAAACATATTTTCATATTTATCATGATGTACAAGAAAAATCATATCAAAAAAAATGAGAGAAAAAACAAACAAGCAAAAATCAATAACAACAACAAAGGTGAAACTACTTTGTTGAGGTCCACGTTCAGTCGCCATATTCCTCTCTCTAGATGCACGTGGCTCTGTCCATCACAAGTCTATTGGAACTAGCCTGAATCATCTTATTATTGAAAAGAGCCAAGTCCATCACAATGGATCATCTCATAATCTTGTTGTTGTTCTTTTGGTTTTACTTACTTTACTTAACATCAATTCATGTAAGTCTCTCCAGGTCTTTCTGAAATCTGGATCTCTATATTTTGAAAGCTTTGGGGGTCCATATTGATAGGAGAATATGATTATTTGACCTGGTGACATCTATCCAAAACATTGCTTTTGAATTTTGTGGATCTATATTATAACTGGCAATTTTGAACAACTGTTTGGTCTGTAAAGATAATTTGATTCCAGTACAATTGATTGATTGAATTTTCCAGGATATCTTGACAGAGATTTAGAACTGAAAGGAACTTTATAAGCCAATGAATGAATCCAGGTCCCTTATTGTATATATTAGAAAACCGAGGCTCAAAAACATTAAGTTATTTGGCCAGGGTCACATGGTCTGTAAGTATGAAATAGGATTTGGACTCTCTTCTTGACTCCAGGCCCAGTGGGCCTGCTGCATCCAAAACAGGAATTCTAAAACTCTTATCATAGTTTCCTTTGGCAATCTGGTGAAACTTAATATTGCTTAAGTCTGTTGCCTATATACCTAATGGAACAAAATGCTAAATTTCAGTTAGAGGTTTGTAAAAGTAAAGATATAATTTTTTCCCCTATCAAATTCGTGGGCTCCCTGAAATTTATGTAGGATTCTTAGGTTCCTAGCACTTTCCTAAGAGTTATTATATATATAATAATAAAATTAATAATAAAACAACTCTATATGTATGTATACATATATATATTCTCCAGAGCCTATTAAAGGAGTTGGCACATGATAGGTATTTAATATGGGCTGCTAAATTGGATTTGTTCTCTGTTCTAACAACAGAATATGAAACTGGAGGATGTCGAAGGAAATGCGATCAGCTCCTCCTTCTTTTCCATCCTAAAACAGTCTCCAGTTTTTCCCTCAGTCCCTTACCTCCCCGACTTTGGAAACCTTACACACACACACACACACACACACACACACACACACACACACACAGAGGCAATTTATGAATAAACATTGACATGCTCACTACAAGAAAGGTCAAGCTTAAATGCATTCAGGTCCTGAAACCTGACCATCCATATTCTCCATAAGCCTGTTCTACCTCAAGGTCAGTATGTGGCAGCCAGTGAGTCCCACCATCTTCCAACCCCACCCCAAATTTTCCCTATCTCCCTTATTTACTTGATGTTCACTCAGTTGTCCACTATTCCATAGCCCTTTTCTCTTTCTTCTGAAACTTCTAGGGTGACCTAGAGCCAGCCCTGATAACACAATTGGGCAATAGACTGGAGGCTTAAAGAGAGGGAAGGGCTGCTCACTTGCCTCTGGCAGTCCAGTTTATGGATAATAACAAACTGCAGCAGATAAGACAGCCTTCAATTATGGACAAGAGAGGGAGGGTGGAGAGATGGATGAAATCCATAAGACCAAATCGTCATCTCTGCCTTTTGTTTCAAATTTAGGTTCAAAGGACCTTAGCCCTAAAAGGGGTCTTAGACAGACTTATAGAGTCCTATTCCCTTATTTTGTGGCTGAGAAAACTGAAACAGGGAGAGGGGAAGGAACTTTCAGAGTCACGTCATCAAGACTGATCATTGATCCAGACTGTCACTGGAGCTGAAGAGAAATTTCTCCCATTTCTTGATTCTCCCTTTTGGAGGAAAAGCTAAAAGCACCAAAGTGGTCAAGAGGCAGGGGATAGAAGGACCTTGGGAGGGACTGGTCCCTGAAACTAGGCTGCTCATTAGAGGCGTGACTGGGATCTTTATTCACTTAGAACAAAAATTTTTTGAGGGTGGTAATAGTGGCCAAAGAGAAAAGAGAGGAAGCATTTGGGAGTACAAATTCAGAGAACAGTCTTAGTCTATGTACAGTGGGAGGGGGAGAGGAGCAACCCATACCCTATCCCCCTTCACCCCTGTCCTCCCATAGCCCCAGACTCATTCTTTATCCTTTCCTGTGAGCCACCTTCCCTTTCATTATTTGGTGGGAGGGGAGGGGGTAAGGCTAATGGATTATCAGGGGACTAAGGGATGTCTATAGTTTCTAACGTACTGCTGGGAATAAAGATCCTTTGTGATGCCTTTGCAACCCCCAGTACTCTTCAATCATCATTAATGTTCTTCTTAGCTCTAACAGTCTATGCCTCTAAGATCAAGAGAAACGGGGGAGCTAAACATTGGGGGTAAAGAGCCTGAAACTTGATTCCTGGGGTGCATAAAGAAAGTATTGTAGACAGATCATGAAGTTTGGGATCATTTTTTAAATTGTTTTAGCCTGTGTGACCTTGGACAAGTCATTGGCTCTCTTTAAGCATCATGATTCTGTGGATTGGAGTGGGATTGATTTAGCTCGAAATTGCTGTCTCTTATCTTACCAGCAAGCTTTTTTCTTTCTTTTCTTTTCTTTTTTACTAGCAAACTCTAAATTGCTAATTCTAGTAACCTTTTCTAGGTCATCTTCCTACTTGACCTTTCTATAAGCTTGTCTTTTCTCTTGGTTTCCATACCCTCTCCTAGGTCCCTTCCTAACTGATTCATTGAAGACTTCTTTATTGTTATTGCTGTTGTTCAGTTATTTCTGACTTAGTAGACCCTATCACAATAGACCCTCCCATCATCTACTATCTTTCCAAGTCTGTCCAAGTTAACATTCATTGTTTCCATGACACTATCATTCATCTCATCCTTTGCCAACACCTTTTCCTTTTACCTTCAATCCCAACATCACGATCTTTTCCAATAAGTATCATCCTCTCATGGCCAAGTATTTAAGCTTTAGCTTCAGTAGTTGACCTTCCAGTGAAATAGCCTGAGTTAATTTCTTTAAGAATTGATGATTTAGCAGGATGATTTTAGAGATGCCTGAAGAGACTTACATGAACTGCTGCTAAGTGAAGTAAGTAGAACCAAGAGAACATTGTACACAGCATCAGCAAAATTATATGATGATCATTTCTGATAAATGTGGCTCTTTTCAATAATGAGGTGATTCGGGCCAATTCCTTTTTTTTTTTAATTTTTAAACCTTTTTATTTTCAAAACATATGCATGGATAATTTGTCAATATTGCCCCTTGCATAGCCTTGTGTTTCAGATTTTCACCTCCTTCCCCCCACTTTCTCCCCTAGATGGCAAGTAATCCAATATATATTATACATGTTAAAATATATGTTGAATACAATATGTGTAAACATATATATACAATACTATTACTGCACAAGAAAACCAGATCAAAAAGGAAAATGAATGAGTAAAAACAAACAAAATGCAAGCAAACAACAAAAAGAGTGAAAATGCTATGTTGAAATCCACATTCAGTTCCCATAGTCCTCTCTCTGGATGCAGATGGTTCTCTTCTCCACAAGATCATTGGAACTGGCATCTGTCATCTCATTGTTGGAAAGAGTCACGTCTATCAGAATTGATCATAATATAATATTGATGTTGCCATGTACAATAATCTCTTCAGGCCACTTCCAATGGTCTTGTGATGAAAAGAGCCATCTTAACCCAGAGAGAGGGCTATGGGAACTGTGTGCATCACAACATAGTATTCTCACTTTTTTTTCTTGTTGTTTGCTTGTATTTTGTTTTCTTTCTCATTTTTTCTTTTTTTATCTGATTTTCCATGTGCAGTATGATAATTGGTGAAACACGCATAGAAAAATTGCACATGTTTAACATATATTGAATCCCTTGCCATCTAGGGGAGAAGGGAGGGAGAAGGGAGAGAAAAAATTTGGAACACAAAGTTTTGCAAGGGTGAATGTTGAAAATTATCCTTGCATAAATTTTGAAAATTAAAAGCTTTAATAAAATAAATAAACCATTAAAAAAAAAAAAGAACTGACTGATTTGGAGCAGGTAGGTTGTCTACCATGATAAATCTATATTTCAAACTGAGTAAACTCAAGTTAAATATCACTACTTAATTTTTTTGAAGGCTCAACTCAGGCACTCTGTCCTATTTAAAAAAAAACTTGAATGGATGCCCATCAATTGGAGAATAGCTGAATAAATTGTGGTAAATGAATATTATGGAATATTATTGTTCAGTAAGAAATGACCAACAGGATGATTTCAGAAAGGCCTGGAGAGACTTACATGAACTGATGCTGAGTGAAACGAGCAGGGCCAGGAGATCCTTATATACTTCAACAACAATACTATATGATGATCAATTCTGATGAACCTGGACATCCTCAGCAATGAGATGAACCAAATCAGTTCCAATGGAGCAATAATAAATTGAACCAGCTACGCCCAGCGAAAGAACTCTGGGAGATGATTAAGAACCATTACATTGAATTCCCAATCCCTCTATTTTTGCCTGCCTGCATTTTGGATTTCCTTCATAAGCTAATTGTACAATATTTCAGAGTCCAATTCTTTTTGTATAGCAAAATAACAGTTTGGTCATGTATACTTATTGTGTATCTAATTTATACTTTAATATAGTTAACATCTACTGGTTATCCTGCCATCTAGGGGAGGGGGTGGGGGGGAAGGAGGGGAAAAATTGGAACAAAAGGTTTGGCAATTGTCAATGTTGTAAAATTACCCATGCATATAACTTGTAAATAAAAAGCTATGGAATAAAAAAAAAAAACTTCCTAATCTCCTAGTTGTCTCCCCTTTCTTTATCCTCAAATTATCTTGTGTTTATTTATCTGGATATATTGTTCTTCCCTTTCCTTTCCTGATTTTTTTTTTATGTGAACTGAATTTAATTGAATGGGGGATCAAAAAGCAGAGATTTGAACTCAGGTACCAGGGATCACAAAGACTAAGTGACTTACTAAAAAATCATTAGATTTGGAGTTTGAGAATCTGAGTTCATATCATGGCTATGATACTTAAGATGAGTAACCTGTAGAATTGTATTTCCATATATTCACAAAGACTTAACATCAGCTGATCTACTTAGTGGTACAAAACAAAATAGTGAGATTCTGAACTGATAAATTGGTTAAAAATCACTCCTAAACAAGAAGTGGATAAAAAGTAACTGCAAGCACTGAGTGCGCAGGCTTAATGAGTTAATATTCATTTCTTATTCCCAAAGAAGGAGTTTTCTGCCATTTTTGAACATGGATAAGGTAGAAGGAATATGTCAAGGAGGAATGTGCAATGAGAAGACTAAGAAGTCTATTAATTTTGTCAACCCCAATGAACTGGTGGATTGCCCATTTTTTTTTTTTTAAATAACTTTTTATTGACAGAACCCATGCCAGGGTAATTGTTTATAGCATATTCCTTGCACTCACTTCTGTTCCGATTTTTCCCCTCCCTCCCTCCACCCCCTCCCCCAAATGGCAAGCAGTCCTATACATGTTAAATAGGTTATAGTATATCCTAGATACAATATTTGTGTGCAGAACCAAACAGTTCTCTTATTGCACAGGGAGAATTGGATTCAGAAGATATAAATAACCCGGGAAGAAAAACAAAAATGCAAGCAGTGTATATTCATTTCCCAGTGTTCTTTCTTTGGGTGTAGCTGCTTCTGTCCATCCTTGAGCAATTGAAACTGAATTAGCTCTCTTTATCGAAGAGATCCACTTCCATCAGAATACATCCTCACACAGTATCATTGTTGAGATATATAATGATCTCCCAGTTCTGCTCATTTCACTTAGCATCAGTTCATGTAAGTCTCGCCAGTCCTCTCTGTATTCATCCTGCTGGTCATTTCTTACAGAACAATAATATTCCATAACGTTCATATACCACAATTTACTCAACCATTCTCCAATTGATGGGCATCATTCATTTTCCAGCTTCTAGCCACTACAAACAGGACTGCCACAAACATTTTGGGATTGCCCATTTCTTGCAAGAATTGTAAATAAATCAACTTACAGTCCTGAGTCCCTTTTATCTTTGTAGCATATTTCTAACAATAATTAGTAAGTAGCACATAAGTTGTGACTGATATCAAGTAGCAAGTCACTTGGACAAGTTAACCACCCTGAGCATCATTTTCCTCATGTATATTAAAAAAAGGGAGCTGGACAGGATTATCTTTGTGGTTCCTTCTAGCTCAAAATCCTGTGGTGATATTAATGAAGTCCAGGGATACAGAAGCCCCCCAAATATATTGGGTTTTAGGACATTCCCCATACCATCTACCAAATGTTGGGGAGTGAGGGTTTGTTTGGACCTCAAAATTAGGCCAGTGTTATGAGATATCTCAAATTCTTAGACCTTCTCAAAATCATTTTATTTTTTTTTAATTTTATTATTATCCCATTGACTGGCATGCTAAATTCCATTAGCAAGTTAGTCATTAACAAGGGGAAATTCCCTAGCAGAACCTACCATTAACAAGGGGGAAAACCTTAGGCAAACTAAGTCTTAATGCTGGTTCATTAAAAATAACCTAAAAGTAAGAGGGTTGGTTTCATAACTTGGCTATCTGATTGGACACAGTAATTGTATGGACCTGTTGAAGTCCAGCTCCAATAGGGTAATAAGGGTGTGTCAATCAGGAGGTGGAGAGAATTCAATATGAACAGATTGATCAGAAAGACAAATATATATATACCTCCAATGCTTATCGACTTGATACAAAATACACTTTTTGATATTCCTATATCCTTTCTAACAAGCACAATCTAACTGAGATACAAATAATTAAGCCCGGATCTTGACTATTTCAACATAGATGTAAATAGTTGAGATACACATCAGAATAAAATTATCATACCAATGTCCTGCAGTACCTTTCTCCCAAATGTCTTTAGTCTCCATTGTTGGCTGCTTTTCCTGTCCTAAGTTCAAAAATATGTCTTTGATCCATTATATAGTTGAGTTTGCATTTTGCTTCAGTTGCCAGATTTCTTATCAATATATTAATAAGTATATCTCTGCTACAGAGAAGGGGAGTTGGTGAGCCCAGCTACTGTAAGATTCAAGACCTGGAATGGATTCTTACCTCCTGGCCCTCTATAGCTTCCCACAAAAAAACAGTGGTGAGTAGGAGCCAAGTGGCTTTGCAGCATCACCAAGAAGAGAACCTAGGTTTCGTGACTCCTAGTCCACAGTTCTTTCATAATAGTCAGAAGATCTTTGAATCTATGGCCAGAGTTGGGTTAGAGTTAGCTCCTACCCATCAATGAGAACAAATTATTAGCTTTACTATGTGAAAATTTCCATATCATAAATCAGCAATGGCTACAAATCAGTACCTGACTTACTATTTTATTGTCTACACTCAAGAGACTGAAGGGGGACATATTAATAATGTAGATCAAACTTAAGAGTGGGTTGTGAGTACATGTTGTGAGACACCCCTTTAATACCTCAAAGAGAATAAAAAAAAAAGGAAAAGGACCACTAATAGAGCTACAAACTAAGACGATCAATTAGCAAACAAATTATGTTCTATGAGGAATAGTTTCAGAGAAGCCTGAGAAGATTTGTATGAACTAATGCAAAAGGAAGTGAGAGAATCAAGAGAATAATTTTTACAATGAGATGCATTTAATAACTAACTACTTTGAGGAACTTAAGGATTCTGAGCAAAACAGTTCCACAGAACTCATGATGAAACTGATAGATTAAAGAGGTTGAATTTCAAAAATATATTGGGGTTTGTATCTAGGATATACTGAAACATGTTTAGCATATATATGCTTGCCATCCTGGGGGGGGGGGGGGAGGAGGGAGGGAGGGGATTAAACGAAACATAAGTGATTGCAAGGGATAATGTCGTGTAGAAATTATCCTGGCATGGATTCTGTCAATGCGAAGTTATTATTAAATAAAATAAAATTTTTAAAAAAAAATGGCAAAAAAAAAAATATATATATATATATATATTGGGGTTTTTAATCAGTATTGAAAGATGTCTCTAAAGAATTTGTAGGCTTAGACCATCTCCAAATCAAGAAGCAAAGATCTGCTATTGGCAGCAGGCTAAATTCCCTAGTGGAACTCAAAATTAACAAGGGGGAAGAGGCCATAAGGTGGGCAAAGTACCTAATGAAATGATTATTGTGATGCTTAGTAAATGGGCTAAATTCTTAAAAAGAGTTAGTGAAGAAGTGGGGTACCATTAGGTTCTTTTATAGGAGAAAAATAACCTCAGGGACTGGCATCTATAACTTGGCCTTCTGATAGATACAGTAACTGTGGGGTCATGATAATTTTGTCAATGCAAGGGATGCAACAAGGGCCCATTTAAATTCAACAAAAGTCTTTTCCTATCAATGTCCCCCATATGGTCTGGGTTCCTTTTGCTGGAGTCTTATTCACCCAAACATGCTCCTCTTCTATATATATATATCAATACAAGCAATGTGGGAATTTGTTTTGCTTGACTATGTATATTTGTTATAAGGGTTTTATTTTTCTTCTCTTCTTCCCCATCATGGGGGCATATTAATAAGAGCAAGCAAAATAGATTTTTGTTTATTGAAAAAATAATTTATTCGTTTCCCCCCTAAAATCAAGAGGCAAAGATTGTATTATTCTCTCTAGGAGCTAAATTTATAAGGGCTTTTAGCAAAGAAAAAATGTTTTAGCAATCAGCAAGAGGCCTAAAACCAAGATTAAGGAGAAAGGTGCCATTAAGGGGAAGATGTGCCATTGACTGCTGGGCTAACCATTTAAAGGAATTGGGGTCCTATTGTGACGCTAAGAGGACTAACCCGAAAAGCAGTTGAAGGTAGGGGGCTTACACTATTGACTGATGGACTAACCCTAAAAGGGATTTAGCACCCTAAAAAAATTAATCTTTAAAGAGGTCACTGGATTTGAACTCAGAGTATCTATATTCCAAAATAAAAGCTAAGGGTTCACCCTGCCACTAAGCAGCTATGGGGGCTTCAGGAAGTGACTTCCTATCTCAATTTCTTTACCTGTAAAATGAGCCCTAAAGTACTTTAAACTCCACCCCCCCACCCCCCCCAATTCTATGCCAGCTGGGATCAAATGAGATAATGTGTGTAAATATTTTCTAATATTATCAGTATATGGTATTGAAAAAATCAGAAGCCAAAAATGAAAATAAAGAGTCTGGGTTAAGAAATGAAATAGGGCTTGAAACTGGTTCTGGGACACTCTCACTATTACTCCTCAAATCATCCTATCCAAACCAGCAGAGAACGTCTTGGGTCCAAACTCAGACCAAGAGATCTCACATGGCCAGTCTCTCTGGGCAGCACCTCATTTAATCACCAGTTCCCTTCCCTGACTCTAGAGATTCCTGCTGGAGCAGAGCATACGAGGCCTGGGTTCCTGATTCTGCCATTAATTGACTGCTACTTAGACAGGTCCCTTCCCATATTTGGGATTCAATTTCCTAACATGAAAGGGGTAGATTAAATCAGAGATTCTTTACCTGGTCACAGGTTCTTCATGGATAGATTTCAAGGAGTTTGTGCACTTGGATGGGGAAAAAATGTCTTTATTTTTACTAAACTCCGAAATTTAGCATTTTTTACAAGTACCTTAAAATATTATTTTAAGATGCTATCCATAGATTTCCCCAACTGCTGAAGGGGTTCATGAAACAAAAAAGGTGAAGGATCCTGGGTTAAATAAAATTTAGGAATCTTCTCAATTCTGACAGCCTGAGGCAAGGGTTCAGCTCAGTGTGCCTAAATATGGCTGTCTGGGTGTGTGAGTCTGGTACAATTAGCTTCCCCTTTGCTACCCGCATTGGCATTCGTGTACTTTTGGGCAACCTACCAATCCTATTTTTAAACTCTATGCTTCAGAAGCAAAATACCCAGGTAAAACAGGCACTGAAACCAGGAAGGGAATACAGGTCACCCTTTCTTCCCCTCTTCTTGTAAGGAAAAGGGAGGCAGGGGAGAATGCTGAATGCTGACTCCAGATTCTAAGAAATAAAGTACCAAGTACCTGGGACTTAGGTCTGAAGAGGAGCTGGCAGTGAGATAAGGGTAAGAGGTGAGAGTGGGGGGAGAACATGGTTATTTGGGAGGAAGCAGAGCCCAGGGAAGGGGTCTACTGAGGCTCCTAAGTAAAAAGACTATGAGTTCTAGGTTCTCAACTTAGTTCTTCATCTGTATTATCATGTGCACTCTTCATTCAAATAGGATTAGAGGATTACTGAATGGAATTTCCCCATTGGCCAAATGGAACATTTGACTATTTAAAGCACAACAGCAGTGGAAGAATGTATGTAATAAGCTTTGGATATATTACATACAAGATTAGTGGATACCAATTCATGAATTTAGTTGTCAATTGATTTCTTTTATTTATTTTTAATGCACATTGCTTTATGTTGGGAGAGAAAAATCAGAACAAAAGGGGAAAAACCATGGGAAAAATTAAAAAAAAAAAAAAACAGAAAAAAGAAGTGAACGTAACATGTGTTGATTTATATTCATTCTTCAGAATTCTTTTTCTGGATGCAGATGGCATTTTCTATCCAAAGTCTATTGGGATTGCCTCGGATTGTCAATTGATTGCTGACTGGTCGTGATCTTTATATTTTCCTTTGGGGACCTTAATGTATCACCTGTGATCTAAAGTTTCTCCCTTTTCATAGAGTCCAAGACTGAGTCCAAAATCAATGTGAAAAAAAAATATTTAAGAATCTCTTTGCAATTCTTCTTATAATCCACTGAGGAGCTTCCTCCAAACTTATGACCAATTAGTATCTAAGAAACCTAATTAATAAACCCAGTCAAAAGCATTGTCCTCAATAGATAGATAGATAGCTAGATAGACAGACAGACAGATAGATAGATAAATGATAGATAGATAGACAAAAGCATTGTCTTCATGACCCTGTTTGGGTTTTTCTGGGTAAAGAGACTGGAATGATTTGCCATTTCTTTTTCTAGTTCATTTTACAGATAAGGAAACTGAGACAAAAAGGATTAAATGACTTGCCCAAGGTCTAGTTAATATCTGAAGCCAGATTTGAACTCATGAAGATGACTCCAGGCCCAGCACACTATGCACCACGAAGCCACCTAGCTGGGTGATCCTGGTCAAATCAGTTTCCTCATCTGTAAAATGAGATCAAAACGATTAAGTACTGGGTCACTAGGTGGGATTGGCAGAGAAAGTCTGAACTAGTGATAGGATTATAATACTCCCTGAGACAAGGAGAGAAGAGCACTGAAGGGGATCAGCTCAGCATTATAGTCCCAACCCTGTGGAGGTCTTGGGTAACCTCATCTTACTGTATCCACTCAGAAAGTCAAGTTATATCAAACCCCCGAGGTTAAATTTCCCCTATAAATCTGCCCGTGGCCTATGCCATCTTTGCAGAATCTCTTTTAGGTTGCCCTCCACAGCATTCTGCCTCATGGTGCCTTTCTCTTCACCCCTCCCTCATGCCTCATGGTATCTTTCTCCTGCTTTAGCTAACTTTTTTTTAAGGTGCAAAACTCTATGGATTTAATCTGCCAGTTAATGGCATAGTCCCTTTGTCCTGATTAATTGTGAGTTCCACCAGGGAACTTGTCTTTAACATTGTAAATTGTTTTTTTTTTTTAATTTTTTATTTTATTTTATAATAACTTTATATTGACAGAATCCATGCCAGGGAAATTTTTTTCAACATTATCCCTTGCACTCGCTTCTGTTCCGATTTTTCCCCTCCCTCCCTCCACCCCTCCCCAAGATGGCAAGCAGTCCTATATATAACATTGTAAATTGTTTAAAAAAAAAAAAACAAAACCCAACCTCTTTCCTTGCTAATTATATGCTCTCCCCAGTCTATTTCATATTTACCACTCCTAGTGTCTATTTTACCTCTTCATTTTGTCTGTAACTTCTTCTTATAAATAAAAATACTTTTTGGCAAACAGAAAGGCCATTGTGAATTCATCACATGGACAAACCCTAACATTGGATGGGCCTACATCAATCTCATCATTCAGTGACAAACCCCAACATTTGCTTTCCTCAATCTTATCAAAACAGGAAGTTTTCTAAAGTCCGAATTCTATGACTTATGTTTGAATACCAGCTCTACCACTAGCCTCAGCTACTACTGATGTGCTTTGAGCCTCAATTTTCTCATGTGCAAAATGGGAAGAATGGAAGGAATTACACTTGATGTTCTTTTTGGCTTCTCCACCCCGAGCCCTTGACTAGGAATCAGACCTCAGTTAGAGTCTCAGCTCCGAAGCTCACTAGTGGAGTGACACCGGGTCTCAGTTTCTTTCTTTGTGTCATGAAAGGGTTGGAACAGGTGACCTCTGAGGTGACATCTGGTAAGCCTGTGATGCTGAGTCCACCTGCCCAGGCAGAGACCTGTTTTACAAACCATGAAACATTCCCTGATCCAGTAACATCCCAGAGTAGGGCAAGATCCATTTGGCAATGTTCCAGGTAGCAGGTGAACGCTTGCCCAGAGCCTAGAGCGGACATGGGTAGCTGAGCCCTGGGTTATCCTGGACCTACCTCTTCCATTCTCCATCCTATAGCTGAATTTCCTTCCTTTGTGATTTGAAATCAGGCAGGGCCTCTGGAGGAAGAGACCATTGCTTATCCCTGTTGTTGACAGATAAGGAAAGTGGGAGCTAAAATTAGAGGATGAAATTAATTTGTCCAAAAGTACACAAAGAAAAAGAGGCAGAACCATAGGTCAAATATAGATTTTGTTGTTTTTTCAGTCACAGAGATTGTTATACAGTGATTTTTCAAGAATGTCTGGTCCTGTTTGAAGTTTTCTTGGTAAGGATTTGCCATTCCCTTCTCCAGCTCATTTTATAAATTAGGCAAATTGGGTTAAGTGACTCTGGCAGGGTCACACAGCTAGATTACATAGAGATAGAAAAGTAGAGCTCTAATCCAATTACCTCTTAATACAGTGTTTTTAGAGCTTCATAGTTTTCATATATTTAAAGCTGGATAGTGTCTTGGAAGAATACTTGAGGAAATGAGGTCAATTTGCCTGAGTTCACACTCTTATAGTGTATAGGAAATACTAGATTCAGAATCCAGGTTTTCTGTGTTCAAATCTGCTAGATTCCACACACTAATTATTAGTTTCTCCCTCAGGGACCCAGGAGAAATTACCTTTTTGACAATGGATAAGTGGTTGCTGCTTAGTTTTTTTCTGTAATAGGAACTGTATATGACAACAAGATTATACAAAGATCAATTCTGATCAGGCCAGTTCCGATGACCTTGTGATAGAGAGAGCCATCTGAACCCAGAGAGAAAATGGTGGAAACTGAATGTGGATCACACATAGCATTCTCACTCTTTTTGTTGTTGTTTGCTTGTATTTTATTTTATTTCTCTTTTTTTCTCTTTTTTCTCTGATTTTTCTTGTGTAGCATGATAATTGTATAAATATGTACACATATATTGGATTTAACATATATATTTTTAAACATGTTTAACATATATTGGATTACTTGCCATCTATAGGAGGGGATGGGGGGAAGAGGGAGAAATTTGAAATACAAGGTTTTGCAAGGGTTAGTGTTGAAAAATTATCCATATATATGTTTTGAAAATAAAAGCCTTAATAAAAAAAAATTTTTTTTAAAGATAGGAGCATTGAAACTAGACTATATAGCAAGATCTAAAAAAACAAAAGCCAAAACAAAAAGTTATGAAAAAGAGAAAAGAAGCAAAGAAGATAAACTATTTTGGGAAAGGGACAGTATAGAGGAGGAAGTTGGAATCCAAGCACATAGAAAGATGGATAAATTGTGCTAAATGAATAATTTCATGGAAATAGCTATTCCTAAAGTACTTGTCATCTGGTGCTCCAATCCCTGAGGAAGGAATTATATCTTTAATCCATATTATAAAGCATAAACAGGGGTAAGGACAAAAATAGGTAGGTTTATCACAAAGCTCAGAGGGTTTCAGCTTAGGTTTTGTCATCTACTAGATGGATGGATGGATAAACAGATGGATAGATGGGTGGATGGCTGGATTATACATAAAACACGCTGTATATCTGCTTCTTGAGAACAGAAGGACTATGAAATTCATAGGAAGATTGCTCTTGCCCAGAAACAGACATTGTCTATTATAAAACATTCCACGTTTACAGGAATAGAACTGATATGAATGAAATTGAAGCAGTTTTATATATGTGGTAGAAAGACTATTGGAATGGATGTTTGGGAGGTTCAGACTCTGATTCTGGCATTTGCTGACTGTGTGTGTCAATGGACAATTCATTGAATGTCTTTAAACCTTCAATATCTTGTAAATAAAATGGGGATGATATCCCTTGTGGTATCTACATATCAGGGCTGTGGCAAAGAAAACTTTTTATAAGATATCAGGCATTGGAGAGACTTACACGAACTGATGCTGAGTGAAAGGAGCAGGGCCAGGAGATCATTACTTACTTCAACAACAATACTATATGATGATCAATTCTGATGGACGTGGCCATCTTCAGCAATGAGATAAACCAAATCAGTTCCAATGGAGCAGTAATGAACTGAACCAGCTACACCCAGGGAAAGAACTCTGGGAGATGACTAAGAACCATTACATTGAATTCCCAATCCCTATATTTTCACCTCCCTGCATTTTGGATTTCCTTCACAGGCTAATTGTACACTATTTCAGAGCCAATTCTTTTTGTACAGCAAAATAACTGTTTGGTCATATATACTTATTGTGTATCTAATTTATACTTTAATATATTTAACATCTACTGGTCATCCTGCCATCTAGGGGAGGGGGTGGGGGGAAGAAGGGGAAAAATTGGAACAAAAGGTTTGGCGATTGTCAATGCTGTAAAATTACCCATACATATAACTTGTAAATAAAAAGCTATTAAAAAAAAAAAAAGATATCAGGCATTGAATTTCAGGCCTGTTGGCCATAGTATGTTAACTCCTGGAATAAATGAAGAAAGAACCACTGACAAAACATAGCGCTAATTTATGTTAAACACATACACACATAGACAGAAAGTAAGGCATAAATGGATATTTATTTAATGTGGCAAATGGTTATCTGCAAACTATAAACTAAAACTAACACTATTTATAATGGTGAAACATGGGTAGTTTTTCCAATCAGGAATAAAACAGGGCAGTCTTTGTTGCTACAAATATTTAATAGAGTTCTAAAAATGCTACTTGCAGCAATAGCAGTAAGTAAAAGTCTTGTAGCAGTAAGACAAAATAAATTAATGGAATAAACTTGGGCAAAATGATCTTCATTTGAAGATGAGATGGGCATTTATTTAGAGAACACCAAAGATTCAGCAAACAAAACCCAACAAGAAAAGGGAGGAAATATATTCTATTTAAAATAACTACAATATCTATATATTTATGCATTTATCTGGTAGATAAATTACTGAGGAAACTCAAAACTTCTAGGAATACAACTATAAAACACTCTTTACAAATCAGCTTACTAAGCTTTTTTGGTTTTCATTTCACAACCTGGCTACAGCCTACTACCTTCCCTGGTTTATTACACATTATTTCCCTGCACATACCTGTTATTCTATCAAATTGAAACATTGCTCTTCCATACGTGTAACATGCTATCTCTCATCACTATGACTTTGTCTGGGATGTCCTCCAAGCCTGGAACATACTCTTTCTTCACTTCTGCTCCTTAGACTTCCTTGCTACCCTAATATTCAAGCAACCATCTCCTATATGAAGCTTTTTAATCATGCCCTCAATTGCTAATGCCTTCTTTCTCAATTACTTTGTATTTCTCTGGTGCAAATGTTTACCATATATATATGGGAGAAATAACATGTATCATATAAGTATATATATATACTTATATATAATATGTAGTATATAATAAGTGTATACACATACACTTATTATATATAAATAATATGTACCATATAAGTATATATAGTACATATTCTTTCCCTTATACAATGGAAGATCCTTTGGAATGAGGAGCTTCACTTTTACCTTCATATCCCCCCAACCTAACTTAGTTCCTGACACACAGTAGGCTCCTAATAAATGTTTGTTGTGGTATATGAATGTAATAGAATACTATTGTGCTGTAAGAAATGATAAAAGAAACATGTTCAGAGACATCTGGAAAGATTTCTATGAACTGATGCAGATGTGAGCAAAACCAGTAGAACAATTTATATAATAACAGCAACATGGTAAAAACAATAAATTTTCTATGTCTTAAGAACTCTGAGTAATATAATGACCAGCCATGGTTCCAGAATACCAACAATGAAACATATTAATCATCTTCTGAGAGAGAAGTGAGGGACTTAGGGAATAGAATAACAGAGAATTTTTTGAATGTGGCCAATTTGGGTCTCTATTTTGCTTAATTAAGCATTATTTGGTATAAGTTTTTTTTTTTTCCTTAAAGGTCCCACATGTGCAAAAATGTTTGTAGCAGCTCTTTTTGTGATAGCAAAGAATTGGAAATTGAGTAGATGCCCATCAATTGGGGAATGGCTGAACAAGGTCTCCCTGAATTACGCTGTACCTGCACTGGGCTGCAGTTGCCCTCCACCATTGGGACAGACCTTTCCTGAGATTCTTCCAAAATATCTTCTGCTGGAAATTTGTTACACTCCAAATATTTGTGGGTTCTGTCACCCCAAAACCATTTAAAAGCTTGATCTGGTATTGATCTGAGGGAAGCCAGGAAGAGCTCAGACAAAGACCTGCCTGCTTTCCACATCCAGGGTCCACCCCACTAGTATACTTCTCCATCAAGAAACATCATGAAGCCATTTGTCTCCAGTATTTTCTTTGCTCCTTATGATTCTTCTGAGATTTACTAATACAATGCCAGTAATACCATTAAAGCCTCTGCAGGGACAGACCTCCAGACCTTTAGAAACTCATAAGGTTGATTTCTGAACATTTTCATCCTGGAATACTAGTTTGGCTAAGATGGCTCATGGCTGCTGTGGCCAAGCAGAAGACAAGATATTGCCTTCCCCGCCCCCCACCATTGTCTCTGGAGAGACAACTCAAAGTAGTCTTGATTCACTCATAGCTGAACAGGAAAAATCATGCCCCTTTTATTTATTTGCCAAGTTCCAGTTCAACAGCCTCTGAGTCATTAATTCTTCTGGCTCGGCAGCCAATTAGGGGATTTTTCATCATTATATATTACAAGGTCCAGGATTCAGATGTGGACAGAAGTGGATTCTCTAAATTCTTCATGGTAGATTGAAACTAGATAGGTTTCCTTTGCTCTGTAGGGCAAATTCCAGCATGTTGGTTTGCCTATTACATATTTAGGGAGATATTTTTTATAGTAGCAAAGAATTGAAACTGATGGGGGGTTGGCCATCATTTAGGGGATGGCCAGACCCATTTTCATATATGATTAAAAAGGAATATTATTGCATAGCAAAATAGGTAAAACATGAAGAACTTTGGGAAACTTGTATGAACTGATATAGAACAAAGTAGGCAGTCCTAGTAAACAATGTATACAAATTGCAAATTATGTAAAAGAATACAATAATGTAAAGGAAAACAACTTTGAAAGACATCAGAATGCTGGTCAGTGCAGTGACTAACTGTGACTGCACTGAAATGTTAGCGAATGTTAACCTTAACCCTCTAATTGTAAAGATGGTGCACTGGAGATAAAAAATGAGTCTTAGATCGTTAGACTTAGCAAACTTAATGGATGGTTTTCCTTAGCTGTACTTCATTACAAAGGAAGATCCATGTAGGTGATATATGTAAAATATTTTCAAATCTTTTAAGGCACTATATAAATGTCAATTATTATTAAAATGTTATTACATGATTATTTACAAATTGACCTGCTAAATTTTATTCATTAATGGTATTGCATCTACCACTTCCTTGGCCTTGTCTCAGATGCATTTCTTCCTTACTTCTGCTTATTAGAATCCCTAGATTCTTTTAAGGCACAACTTGGATACCTTCTTCTATATGAAACCTTTACTAATTTCACCCAATTATTTTCTCCTTCTTGAATTTACTTTGGGTATTTTGTAAATGCTCTATATTTATTTATCACTGTACATGTATGACTACAGTATTCTTGGGGTTGGGATTTTTTGTTTTTGTTTTTGTCTTTGTGCCCCTTTGTACCTAACACAAGGAATTACCGAATTTAATTAGAAATCATGATTAGAACCCAACTCTCTTGACCTATAGGATTAACTAGGTTCCCTCCAGAGCAAGGGTAGCTACTCAATTTTTAAATTAAAAAAAAAAATCTAGCTTCTTTTCCCCTTATCAATGAGAGGACAGAGGGAGAGAATTTGGAAATTAAATTTTAAAACACGTTAAACCTTGTTTTTACATGGAATTGGGGAAGATATTGTATAAATTATGTATAAATATATATGTGACATATATATACACACTATATATATAAATATATAAAGATGCACTAATACCAAAAAAATCTAGCTTTTCCAAGTGTGATTCGTTAAGGGAATTTCCTGTGTCCATTCAAAAGACACCACTGACAGATGTGAGAATGCAGTGTATTGCTATGTGTAGAATAACTGAGGAATTAAGTCATAGTCTTTTAATGTATTCACTATGGGTTGACAGATTGAAATTTGCATTCTCTGAAGAAAGGAGAGAGACGTGCATGAAACAGCCATCGCATGACAAATAGTCATTACATTGAACTGAGTTCTGATACAATTCAGTGTTCTTTTCCTTCATGTTATGGTGACCATTGGATAAATTTTTCTTAGTTCTACTTGCTTGGTTAGGTTAGGTTGCCTTACAATCTCAAAGAGAATCAAAATGGCATTGCTATGTTAGAGTTGAGTTCCAGTATGTCCAACTGTGACTGATCAGATGGAACTTCTACTCCAAAGCTATTATTCTTATGCCTGAAGAAACTGAGGCCCAGAGAAGGAAGAATTTTGCCTAAGGCACTCAGCTGGAAATTGAACTCAGGTGCCAGGCTCCTTCTCCCATATTCAAGTGCCCTAATGATCCATACAAGCTCATTCTCCATGATGCTCCCGCCAGAGAGAGCTCAGAATTCTCAGCAACAAGTCATACACAACTAGTCACTATGAACATTTGAGGTAGTTTCTCTAAGTTTGTGCATCTTGCATTTCTTCTGAACGAATTCAATTCTATTTTGCTCAGGGCTGGGCAGTCCTGTGCCAGTGTCTCCCAGGCAGCAGCGGCTGTAAAAACAAAATCCACCAGTCAGGGGGCAAGGGATAATCTATGGGGTCTTATCAGGTTTGGCCATAGTTCCCCTGGGTTGGGCTATTCCTTGGAAGATGGTGGATTTATCAGGTTTGTTAACTGGGCTGGGCTACTTCTCAGGAATCTGGGCTGGGCTGTTCCTCATGCTATGTCCAGCTTAAGGAAAGCTCGGTTTGCTTGGTACTTGGCTGGCTGATTCCCAGGTCAATCTAGCCTCTTCTGGGAGCAAATCAAGACAGTTAGTAAAAATTATTAACTGCCTCCGTTCCACAATTCTGAGGACTTGAATTACCATATCCTATCAACTTACTGACCAGATGTATTCCAAATGGAGATAAGGAGGACCTTGTCCCCAAAAGTTAACCACCACTTGTATTCTTGTACCATAGTCATTGTTTTAGAGCAAAGTAAACCTCTGTTGTTAAATGTCCGTTGACTGTAGTGCCTTATTTTGTCCCCATATTGAATTTCAGCTAAGGAGCGGACATTAGAGTCAGGTCTCCAACATAGGACTTACTGGTGTTAAAGGCAAATTTTGAACTAAAATCACTCTTTCAAAGTCCACTGTTTCCATGATCCTAAACAACCTCTCTCCGTATCATTAAAAAAATGCACTGAAGATAAATGATTCAGGGAATAAACTTGGGTTTTATGTATGATCGCTCCAGCTGCGAATGCTATTTTTCCTTGTTAGAAATGTGTCGGCTCATAACTTTAGTTAATTCTGGTGCTTAAGTCTATGACCTGAGAAATGAGCCATCTTAGCAGATCAATGTTGCTAAGGAGAGCTAAAGGCATTGCCAAGGACTGGCCATCTATCTGGATTATTTTGTAGAAACCATAGTGCCCCACCTCCTCCCCACAGATCTGTAGGAAAGAAAAGCCTCAGAAAAGACATAGAGTTCCTAAGCCAACAGGAAATGGGGCTTTTATAGCCTCTGAGGGTTGGCCCTTAAATGGGAATGAAAAGAACAGTTTTTGCTACACCTCCTTAATGCTTTAGAATTTACTGGGTTTTATGGACCTAACTGAATTGTATGTTTTGAATTAGAATAATAGCTGACACTTACCTAGCTGTTTAACATTATCAAGATGCTTCCTGTTTTGCATATTATGTCACTTGAGCCTCAGCACAATCCTGTGGGGTAAGGTGGAGGTGCTATTAAACCCAATTTTAAAGATGGAGATATAGGCTGAAGTGATTTGCCCAGTCACACAGCTCAAATATATCAGAAGCAGAATTTGAATTTGGTTATTGACTCTAAGCTAGAGTTTCTTAATTTGAGGTCTATGGATTTTTTAAAAATGTATTTTGAGGGGTGTTGGAATCCTTACTAACTGTTAACGAATTAGAGTTGATCTAATCTTACAAGAAGATGTTTTGGGCAGAACCTGAAACAAGGTACTAAGTAGAACTAATTAATACAAGGCTTGTGTCCACACCTTTACTCATTGGAGTTCAATGAGTTCACACCTCCCTTGAAGTTCTTTGGGCCAGAGAGCACTATGGGAGAAAACCCATAATCCCTCTCTCTCGTATCCCACAATTCCTCCCTCTTGTATAAAAGAAACAGACACAGAGCACTTTGGGGGATTTTCACCGGAATGGCATGAAGACTGGAGCTGGCTGGAGGCTGAAGAAAGTAGAGGCAGAGGCTGAAGGACCAGACCTTTGGATTTGGTGACATTCGGAGAGAGCTCTTGGAACCAAGCAGAGAGATAGGCCTCTAAGCTAACCGGGCTATATTGGGATAATAAAAGATCAGAACTTTTATCACCTGGCTGCTTTTTGAGAAGAAAAGGATCACAACAGTTTGGCGCCCTGAACGTGGGGCAAACAGACCCCTCAGTGGATTTCAGTGGAAAAGCTACGATCCTGATTCAAGTGGAAAAGCCTCTGATCCTGATCCAGTGGAAAAGACTCTTCAACCCAGAAATTAGAGTGAGTACAACAAAGAAATTTTGTTAAAAGAGTTAAAGTAGAATTTCAGCTAAGATGGGACAGATATTTAGAAAAGAGCCTGTTTCTGTTCAAGGAAAATGTTTAGAGAGCATTGTCAAAATTATGGAAAGCCAAGGTTTAATTATAAGTTTACAGCAAATCACTGAATTTTTACAAACTGTAAAGGACATATGTCCTTGTTTCTCTCTTGATAAGGAATTAGATCTAAATGAATGGAAATTGGTTGGAGAGGATCTTTGTCAATTCTATGATAAAAATGGGCCTAACTCAATAATTAATACATATAATGTAATACAATTGGCTATAAGAAGTTATTTAAGTGATAGAATGATGAAAAGGAAAGTACAGGAGGAAAAATTGCCAACTTTACTAGGTGAAAAGGAGGACGAATCAGATGAGAATGGAGTTAATTACAATTCTGAGTATGATACTTCACAGCAGGAGGAATTAGGTGATTCCACATCTCATGACCCTCCCCCCACAATTAACCCTTCATGGGTGGAACAAGGGGGAGGGAGAGAGACAGAAACACAGTCAGCTTCTCCTGTAAAGCAGAATTTAACAAGATTAGAAAAAGCATTAATTAAGGCAAAAAATGAAGGAGAAGATATATCTGATTTTATAAATGCATATCCTGTGATTGAAGAGCTCAACTCCTCATGTCAAAAAGAGAGAAAATACACTCCTTTTAATTTGGAAAAAATTAAAGATTTGAAAAAGAGTTGCACTCTTTATGGGGCTACATCATCTTATGTGAAGATGTTACTGGATAATTTGTCTAATGAAATCCTAACCCCGAATGACTGGAAATCCATAACGAAAACTTGTCTAGAACCGGGACAAAATTTATTGTGGCTTTCGGAGTTTCATGAATTATGTAGGATTCAAGCCCAACGCAATAGGCAAACAGGAGCTATTGTACAAATCACTTTTGACCAACTAACTGGAGAAGGTCAGTATGCAGAGAATTCAGAACAGATTTATTATCCCATAACAGTATATGAGCAAATTTCTAAGGCTGCAATAAAAGCTTGGAATTCTCTCCCTGGACAGAAAGATGGAAATAATGCTTTCACAAAAATAGAGCAAGGTCCCAATGAAACTTTTGCAGATTTTGTGGGATGTTTACAAACAGCTGTAATAAGAACCATTGGAGACAATGCAGCAACAGAAATAATGACTAAACATTTGGCTAAGGAAAATGCCAATGAGGTTTGCAAAAGAATTATATGGGGGCTAGACAAAGATTCTCCTTTAGAGGAAATCATAAGATGCTGTGCCACAGTGGGCCCAAATGCTTATTATGCCCAGACTATGATGAACATGGAAAGACAAGGTCCTTCTTGGCAGAGGAATTCTAGAGAAACTCGTCGATGTTTTCATTGCGGAAAAATTGGGCATCTAAGAGCCCAATGTAGAAATGGAGATAAAGTGAGAAGACAGGGTGAGAGAAAACCCAAAACCCCATGTCCAAAATGTAACCAAGGCTTTCACTGGGCTTCTAAATGTATATTGACCCAGAAGAATGAGAGGCAAGGCCCAGCTCCAAAGTATCAATCAAAGGACAGGTGGGGCATGATAGCAGCTGAAGTTACACCCAGAGAGACTTTAGAAATTCAGGATTCTGATGTCATCAACCAACAGAAAAGCAATCAGGATTACAGTTGGGAAGAATACAGGTCTTTTAAGACAACAAGGCAATATGCAGTGCAAACAGCTCCAATGTAATTACCAGATGATGAGGAGAAATCCCAAATTTGGTAAATAGAAGGGAATTAGATTAACTGCTTGGGGAAGAGGATCTGCTTATATTTCCACAGATGGAGAAAGAATCAAATGGCTGACAAGGAGACTGTTAAAAAGACTTTTAAAATCTTCAGAAATCATTGGATTTCCTAACACAAGATGAAACTGTTTTAGTTCTTGAAAAACCAGCAAGAATCATTGGGTTCCCTGAGATGAAAAATTGTTGATGAGACCTTTTGCAGTACTTCAGAGCTTACAGGAATTATTAGATTCCTGGCACATGAACTAATGGACAATGGAATCCTATTGGACTGTTTCTAGGACTTATGGACATGTGTAAATTTTCAGGATGATTCATGTTATTTGTTACATTACTACTAGCCTGTGTTATATTGCTATGTGCTTATGTAAATTATGTATAATGCCTCCCATATTGATGGATTTATGTATACCATATATATCTGTTACAAAGTTCTGGCCCATATTGATGGCTTTATGTGTACCCCCTCAGAAACCCCCTATGTTTTAAAACAAAAGAAAGGGGGAGATGTTGGAATCCTTACTAACTGTTAACGAATTAGAGTTGATCTAATCTTACAAGAAGATGTTTTGGGCAGAACCTGAAACAAGGTACTAAGTAGAACTAATTAATACAAGGCTTGTGTCCACACCTTTACTCATTGGAGTTCAATGAGTTCACACCTCCCTTGAAGTTCTTTGGGCCAGAGAGCACTATGGGAGAAAACCCATAATCCCTCTCTCTCGTATCCCACAATTCCTCCCTCTTGTATAAAAGAAACAGACACAGAGCACTTTGGGGGATTTTCACCGGAATGGCATGAAGACTGGAGCTGGCTGGAGGCTGAAGAAAGTAGAGGCAGAGGCTGAAGGACCAGACCTTTGGATTTGGTGACATTCGGAGAGAGCTCTTGGAACCAAGCAGAGAGATAGGCCTCTAAGCTAACCGGGCTATATTGGGATAATAAAAGATCAGAACTTTTATCACCTGGCTGCTTTTTGAGAAGAAAAAGCTCACCACAGAGGGGCAGCTAGTTGGTATAGTGGGTAGAGCACCAGCCCTGGAATCAGGAGGATCTGAGTTCAAATCTGATCTAACTTTCTGGCTGTGGGACCCTGGGCAAGTCACTTAATACACACACACACGCATAATGGCATTTCAACAATTGATTTCCTTTGAGATCCTTTAATTTGTGCATTTTAAAATATTATTCTCAGGAGTGCACAGGACAATCAAGGGGTCTATGACACAAAAATGGTTAAGAACCCACTCTCACCCCTGATCTCTAAGCCCAGGACTTTAATCACTAATGCAAACTTCCTCTCAGTTATGATTTTGATCAAAGGTGATGATCTGAAAAAAAGGGGTAGGGAAAGAGGCTCAAAGAAATTGAATGAATCATACTCTAAGGATAGATAAGGCAAGATCTGATAAGATAAGGGAAAGTGATGGGATAATGTTAGTGTTTATCATTGTTCCACATGGTCTTTGGACCTTACAAATACATTAGATCACTCATTTAGTGCATCTCTCTCTCTCTTTTTTTCCCTGAGGCAGTTGGGGTTAAGTGACTTGCCCAGGGTCATACAGCTAGGCAGTGTTAAGTGTCTGAGACCAGATTTGAACTCAGGTCCTCCTAACTTCAGGGTTGGTGCTCTATCCACTGAATCACCTAGCTGCCCCTAGTAAAACTCTTGTAACAATATTGGGTCATTTTAATTTCCCCTTTACCATTATTATATTCTCAAAATTTAAATCTCAGGTGTCACAAATACCTACTGCTCTGACTTGGAAAAGCTAAAAGGGAGAAATGAAACCACTGGTACTGTGCTCACAACAATATAACAGTGTCTGGAGCTCCCCTATTGAGGTTATCATTAATAATACTAACTGTACCTAGAAGAATATTAGCCACACTAGAAACAATACCAGTAGTTTCAATTGATCCATTCAGATACCCTGGTGCAGTAGAGAGAAGACCTGTGTTCAAACCACTGGTATTGTGACCATAAATAAATTCTCTACTTAGTTTTCTCTTCTATAAGAAGAATGCCATTGTAATACAAATAGTAAGAAAACTTTCTGGATGTTATTTGGGAAAAACCTATTAAATTAAATAAGCAAACCTCTCCCAACCTCATCTCTGTTGTCACATTGGAAAGAAAATCAGAATGGAGGATATCTATAACAAGTCACAAAATTGTTTTGACAGAACACAAAATTACATATAAATAAAACCTAGTGTGAAGAAGGGGCTGGGTCAGAGAATATGGGTTCAAAACCGAGTTCTCCTGCTTACTAACGGTGTGACCTTAGTACCTGTGTAAACAAATAGATGGCTTAGAGGATAAAGCATCAGAACTGAAGTCAGGAGGACCTGAGTTCAAATTCAGTCTCAGAACCTTACTAGCTGTATGGCTCTGGACAAATTCCTTAATTCTGTTTGCCTCAGTTTCCTCATCTATAAGGTAAATTGGAAAAAGAAATAGTAAACTACTCCAGTAACTTTGTCAAGAAAACTCCAAATGGGGTCATCAAGAGTCAGACACCGCTGAACAATGACAACCTCTTTGAGCCTCCAGAGAAAGGGGCCCTGGGTTCTAGTTCCTCTGCTGACACAGTCAGGAAGATCTGATTTTTAATCTTCTTCAGACACTGGCTGTGTGTAACTCTGGGCAAATCAATTAAATTCTCTCAGTCTCAGTTTCCTCATCTGTAAAATGGAGATAATAATAGTACCTATCGCACAGGATTGTTATAAGAATCAAATGAGATAATATATGTAAAGTGCTTTGCAGACCTTAAGATGCCATATAAATTTTAGCTGTTCTCTTCCCATGCACACCTTAATGCTTGCCAGAGGGACCTGGCGCTCTTTCTATACATCATATTCCTAGATAACCAAGACTGGCAATTATTGAGGTGCTAGCATAATGTCAGGCACATAGGATCATAGATAGAGAGTAAGAAGAAAAGATGGTATTTCTCTTGTTGGTTGAAAATAAACCCCAAACTTTAAAAAGATTTTTAGAAAGAACTTTATTAAGTCATTTGGTAGCAGAAAGAACCTCTCACGTCTCCATGACTTTTACTTTATATAGAGTTCAAACAAGGGTACAAGCTGAGTAGTTTGCTTGAGATATCCATCAGCAGTTAAATATAAACATTCAATAAAGCTTGGATGAAGTCAAAACAAAAGTGTTCTGGGTAGACCCGTAATCTGGGTAAGGTTCAAACTTCCTTGCAGAGACCTCCCTTGTAGGATCTTTGAGGTCAACATGACCCACCCCTCACATTCTGGGTTAAATAATATCCAGCCAAGCAAATTAGGTTCAAAGAAAAGTAACAAATAAACAATAAAATATTCTCCCCACCACCAATTCTCACAGTAATAACTAGAATGACCTATCCTTATATGGGTAGATTGATAGATGAGGAAGAGTATTAAAATTTCATATTGCTGAGAGAAAAGGGAGAAACGTAATACAATTTTGTTTCCTACTACCCTTTCCCTGATATCCTCTTGAAAATTAGACCTCCCTTTCTGTTCCACTCAATGTCACAACCGCCATCCCTGCTGAGGAACTATTAAATGTAAAATTTGTAGACACAAAATCTTGACTGCCTTCCAGTTTAGTGAAAGATAAAATGTTTCTGCAAACCCACAATCTCTGCTAGAAAAACTGTTTTGTTTGGAACAGTAGATTTATGTGAATATGACACATTTTGTGTAAGGAACTTCTACCCTTTTAAAATATCAGTCTATTTGGTAGGAAAGAACACCTACAAATTCAGGCTGTGGAAAAAGTTAATTTAATATCATAAACAATAATCTAAAAATGTAATAATAGATCTTAACCATTTCCCCCTTCAATCTCATACTCACATACAATTATAGTTTGATATTTTTTAAAGCTTGAAATCTTTACTCAAACACCTTAAAAAACACCTTAAAAATTAACCAGTAGTATAATTAGAATGTTTGGGCAGAAAAATTAGCAGATATGTACAAAGTCTGATTTTTTTATATTGCCTTCTATAATATTAAATATAATCCATTACACCAAAGTTAAGAGATGAATAAGATGACCTTACCAGGACCTTGCATTTAAATCTCCAATTGTCCCTATTTTTACACCTTCCTTAGCCCCAGTTTCTTTTAAAATATAGCAGCTGCTTACAGAGATCATCCCAAATGGAATCAGGAATTTCTCCCCTCATTCTCCTTACTTTCTCATTTCATGATAATGATACCCGGTCAGATCACTGCACATTTCTCCTAGAGAGTTCAGAATTGATTTACAGATTTCTTTCATCTTTTTAACAACATTGGAAGTAAAACAAGATAGGGTTTAATCTCTCTGCTTTACAGATGGAAAAATGGAACCCCCAAAATGAAGCAATTGGATTCTAAGATCATTATACAAATGAATCCTCAGAAATAAAGACAAGGATCGTACAAATGTGACTGAGTACCCAGAGACTATCTGGTGTGGTAGAAATAACCATAATAGTATTCAGGAAATCTGGTTTCCAGTCCCAGTTCTGCTACTCAGTTGGACAAATTGCTACTAATTGGGACAAATCCCTTCTTCTCACTGGGCCTGTTCCTTTCTCAGTAAAATAAGATGGGCTAGATTAGCCAAAACCTAAGATTCCTCCTAATTCTAATGTTCTGTGGTTTAAATAACCAGGGCCAATGTTGGTGGGAAGAAGATAGAGAGAAAGGAAGAAAATATAGTGATTTCAACTGGACAGATACCTTAGTGAGATCACGGCCCTGCCCACTTCACAACCCAGTGCCTCTTTGTCAAAAACTAGAATGAAAGCCCAGTTCTGGTCACGTCAGGGAAGTAGGGAACACATCATTAACTAATTAATAGAATAAACTTTAGAAACCAACTAGTTCGACCTACTTATTTTACAGAAGAGGGAGTAAGGTCCAAGAAAGTGAGGTGATTTGTTCACTGTTATTGAAGGTAGTAATTTCAGAAGCACAATGGAATCAAGGCTTTCCATGCTACCATGTTGGATGAGACCAAGAGCTCATCACGAACCCATGGGCTAGCCAAGACTTCCAGCCTAAAGGAGGAATTAGGTTTGAGGCACAGTAACTGGCCAGAGAAATCAGCAGGCAGATCTGGTTGCTAGTAACTCCCACACTTGAATAGTTGTGGCGGTGGGGAAACTTCCCACTACACCTGAGGGAAGATGACTCACTGTGTTTCTCTGGGAGTTCTGGAGTAGAGATATCACTAGATAGTCAGACTTCCCCCTACGAACTCCTGACGTTCTTAATAGGGCAGGTAACAGTCATAGCAATTACTGCTTACTCTTTATATGAGCTATTCAGCCTCCCTAAGCCTTAGTTTCCTGATATGTAGAATAAAGGAATTGGATTAATTGGCTTCTGTAGTGCTTTCTCAATCCAGATCTAGGATGCCATGATCTTCAGGTGTTTCTGGTTTTTCTATTCCAAGTCATCATTCCCAGGTGATCTCCCTAAACTTCCCATTCATCTCAGTCAATCAACAAGTATTTATTAAGTATCTATTATATGTCAGGTGGGATGGCTAAGTGACCCAGTGGATAGATATGGAGTCAGGAGGATCTGAGTTCAAATCCAGCTTCATCTACTTGCTAGCTATGTGACCCCGGGCAAATCATTTAACTCTGCTTCAGTTTTCTCATCTATAAAATGATCTGGAGAAGTAAATGGCAAACCACTCTGCTATCTCGTCCAGGAAAACCCCAGATAGGGTCACAAAGAGTAAGACATGACTGACATGATTGAACACATGTCAGGTACTGTGCTAGGCAACTGGAATACAAGAACAAAAAATGCAGTAATTTTTTACTCCCAGTAAGCTTACATTCTGATGAGGGAAACTGCAAGTATATATAAAAATATACATGGCATAAATATAGTTTGTTAAATGTAAGATACTTTGGGAGGGAATGCACTAGGTGGGAGGGAAGGCTCCCAGAAAGGTTTCACATACATACATATACATAGATGTGTTTATGTACATGTTTATAGTATGTATAAGTAGATAATAGTTTAATTAAAATAATTTGGGGGATGCCCTAGTTAGGGAGAGAAATCTTCAAGAAAGGCTTTATAGTACTGATGTATATATATATACATACACACATATATAATATTTGTGTGTATTATATGTGTGTATGTATATATATTATGTATCGATGTGTATGTGAATATAGATAGATAGTAATTAAATTAAAATAGTTTAGAAGGGAATGCACTTAGTTGGGAGATGGAAGCTTCCAGAAAGGCTTTACTTTACTCCAGAGCATATGTGTGCATATGTGTTTAGACAGATAAATAGTTAAATTAATCTAGTTTTTGAGAGGGAATGCACTAGTGGGGGTAGGGGTTTTGCAGAAAGGCTTCATATAGACACATATATATACATATATGTGTGTGTATACATTTATACACTATATATATATATGTGTGTGTGTGTATGTATATGTATGTATATAGATAGTTAATCTAGTTTGGGAGGGAATGCATTAGTGGAAAGGATGGAGGGGGCCTCCAGAAAGGCTTTACATGCACACACATATACATACATATATGTATATTTACATATATGTGTGTATAAATAGTAATTAAATTAAGATAGTTTGAGAGAGAATACACTAGTGGAAGGATGGAGGGGGCCTCCAGAAAGGCTTTACATGCACACACATATACATACATATATGTATATTTACATATATGTGTGTATAAATAGTAATTAAATTAAGATAGTTTGAGAGAGAATACACTAGTGGAAGGATGGAGGGGGCCTCCAGAAAGGCTTTACATGCACACATATATATGTATATTTACGTGTGTGTGTATAAATAGTAATTAAATTAAGATAGTTTGGGAGGGAATGTACTAGTGGGGAGGGAGAAGGGCCCTCCAAAAAGGTTGTACTTTACTCCGGAGCCTGGACCAGAGGTGAGTGAAACTCTCAACATCCCAGAACACAGCACAAAGAGCGGAGCCAACAAAGAATATTTTACAACATAACTTTTTGGAGCATTGAACCAAGCCAATGGTAGAAGACCCTGATCCTCCTGGCTTGAGGGGCGCGGCCTTTGTGAACAGCCAGGTCACACGTGTTACCACGAAGGGGCAGCGCATCTTTTCCAAACTTTTTCAAGGGCCCATTCGTTGTCGGGACTTTTTCCCTTTATCAAACTTATATGATAAGTGACTCTATGTGAGTCCCACCCATAGCTACAAATTCCGCTCCCCTTCAGATATTTAGGACAGCAGTTACGCTCCCTTTCTTCTCTAGGTTAATTATCTACAGTATTTTTATATGATTTGGGGGGGAGACGGACAATCGGGATTCAGGAACTTGTCACAGCTATTTGAGTGTTTGAGGCGTATTTGAAACCAGTCCCGCTGACTCTAGTGCGCCACCTAGTAGCCCCTCCATCAACTTCCCCCACCTGTTCTTCCTTCCATAGAGGGAATAAACGGACCCCGAGGCAGGCAAGTGATTTGTCTAAAGACCAGAAAACAGAATCCCAACTTTGGGCGCTGGAAGGTCCCCAAGAGCTTACTTTGGACGGATTGATTTCACCGACCAGGAAAAGGAGACGCTAAGGGGGGAGTAGAGTCCGGGGTCCTAGAATCAGGGAGAGGGAGTGAGCTAAGGCTGGCAGCAGAGCTCTTTGCTCTTTCTTGGTGCTGTTTATTTATTTGATCAATGGCATCATGGGTGAGAGTGAGGCAGGGCAACACAGTCATTCTAGCTCATGGCACAGTGGAACGTTCTGCTGCCTCCCTGTGGCCAGCCAGGAGCTCTAAAAAGCTGCTCCCCTAGAGTGGACAAGGCTTTCTTTCTTTCTTTCTTTCTTTTTTTAACATGCTGAGTTTCTTTCTCTTCCTTCCTTCCTTCCTTTTTTCCTCTTTCTTTCCTTCTTCCTTCCTTTCTTTCTCCCACCCTCCTTTCCTCCCTCCCTTCCCCTTCCTTCCTTTCTTCCTCCCACCCTCTTTTCCTTCCTCCCTTCCCCTTCCTTCCTTCCTTCCTTCCTTCCTTCCTTCCTTCCTTCCTTCTTCCTTCCTTCTTCCCTCCCTTCCTCCCTTTCTTTTTTCCTCCTTCCCTCCCTCCCTCCCTCTTTCTTTCTTTCTTTCTTCCTTCCTCCCACCCTTCTTTTTTCTTTCTTTCTTCCTTCTTTCTTTACTCCTTCCCTCCCTTCCTCCCTTCCTCTCTTTCTTCCTCCCTCCCTCCCTTCCTCTTCCTTTCTTCCTTCCTTCTTCCCTCCCTCCCTTCTTTTCTCTTTCTTTCCTTCTTCCTTCCTTCCTTTCTCCCACCCTTCTTTCCTCCCTCCCTTCCTCTTCCCCTTTTCCTTCCTTCTTCCTTCCTTCCTTCCTTCCTTCCTTCCTTCCTTCCTTCCTTCCTTCCTTCCTTCCTTCCTTCCTCTTCCTTCCTTCCTTTCTCTTTCTTTCTTTTCTCTCCTTTCTCTCTTTTTTCTCTCTTTTTCTTTTTCTTTCTTTCTTTCTCCAGATCCCATAATTTCCTTGACATAAGGAACTGTCAATGAAAAACTCTTCATGCCAACACAGGTAGACTAATCCATGCTCTGCGTTTTGCAGCTTTAAAGAATCACCCAGGACACTGAGAATTTAAGCAATTTAACTGGAACCCCTCAGCCAGGAGGCATTGGAAATAGGGCTTTAATGCATTATGCCAGCTGCCTCTCTGTTCTCACAGGATTATTAGTAAAGGATTATGTGTAGCCTTAAATTATGTTGGAAAACACTAAGATAAGAATCACTTGGTAAAGTTTTCCAAAAGCAGTTTAGCCTGGTAGGACAAGTGCCAGATCTTATGGCAGGGCAGATCATTCCCAAACCTACTCTCCATGACACCTCACTCTTCTCTTCTCTAAAATGGGGAGAATACTCTCTAATTCACCCAGGGTGCTTTAGTTCAGGATGTGGCTCCTCAGGCCAGGAGAATATGGGGGCAGTGCCTTGGCAGTGAGGTTGCCAAGCAATGAGGTCCTGAGGGCTGTAGTTTTCCCACAGTGAAATTCTGTAATTTTCCATGCAACTTTATGGGGAGAACTTTGCTGTAACTTTCCATGAAACTGAACCAAGGCTGGGAGAGTTGAGTGTGACTCAGCATGGGTGGTCCCCACAAACAAGGCTGAGTGGGGAGACAGAAACCCAAATGCTCTTCAGTGTCTTTGAGATGACAGGCCTGGAGCTGCCCAGCGTGGAAGTAGGGCCCCATCTCTGGAGAGCAGAGGAAGGGCAGAGAGCGGGCCACGTGCTAAACACGGTGGCTCCCATGCTATGCCCAAGCCAACGCTCTTGTGGTTAGACACATTCACCCTCTGGACCAGGCAAGCTAGGGTGGGAAATGGCAGCTTCTCACCAAACAGGGCCCGTTGCAACCAGCTCAGTCCTGATCAGGGCTCTCCCAGGCTCTTCTGGTTTTAGGAGAAAGAAAGACAGGGGAAGGAAGGAAGGAAGGAAGGAAGGAAGGAAGGAAGGAAGGAAGGAAGGAAGGAAGGAAGGAAGGAAGGAAGGAAGGAAGGAAGGAAGGAAGGAAGAAAGGAAGGAAGGAAGGAAAGAAGGAAGGAAGGAAGGGAGGGAGGAAAGGAGGGAGTGAAGAAAGGAAGGAAAGAAAGAAGGGAGAAAGGGAGGTAAGGGAAGAAGTGAGGGAGGGAGAAAAGGAGGGAGGAAGGAAAAAATAGAAAGGAGGCAGAAAGAAAGACAAATAAGCAAGAAAGAAAGTTCTGTGCTTTACAGCTTAGAGTCCTTTCATATACATTGATTCATTTGATTTCCACAATGACTCTGTGAGCTGAATAAAGAAGCTATTATTATTATTTCCATTTTTTCAGATGAAGAAAGGAGGCTGAGACTTGCCCAGGATGACTTGCCCACTGTTAGTCTGTCGGTGGCAGATCTAAATTTGACCCCAAGTCTACAGGCTCTAGGTCCAGTGATCTTACAATCCTGCCATAACATCATCATTGAAATCAAATGAGACACCTCCCTGGGGGCCACATGGTTATAGACGAGCTTTGGCAGGGACTAATTAGAGAATCTGGGTTTTGGCCCCTGTTTTTCCATGACCTGATAAGCTCATTAAGGGGTGGGACTAGATGTTCTTTGGAGTTCCTCCAGTATTCTATGATTTTTAAATATGAGTCTCACAATTCTATCACATCTGTTTCCATGGTGGAATCCATGGATTCATGGCGATCCATGGGAGTTCCAGTCTGCTTTCCATCTCTAAGTTGGAGATGAAAGATAATAATTATCTCAACCTTGGTGTGCGAATCTAAACTTGGCATCTTTAGCCATTGCTTATCCCTGACCACAGGTCCTCTGGCTCAGTCTCAGAGGAAAGGGGGAAGGCATGCAATAGCCAATAGGAGCCAAGGCTGTAATTTCCTTGGAAATTTATGGACCAAAAGTTTCCAAGGAACCTCTAAATTATGGAGTGAGGTCCCTCATATGTAATTTTTTTTTTTACTTAAAATTTTTAATGAACAAAAATCAAATTTCTTCTTTCTTACATCTTACCTTATTCCCATTGGGAAAAGAAAAAGAAAAATTGTAATAAAGATGCTGAGTCAAATCAAATTCTTCCATTGACCATATGTCTTGTTCTGCATCCTGTGACCATCTTCTCTGTCAGAAGATAGGTAGCATGTTTTATTATTCTGAAATCATGGTTGATCACGGCATTGATCAGAGTTCTTATGTCTTCTAAAGCTGTTTGCAGTGTTGTTACTATTTAAATTGTTCTGGTTCCGATCACTTCACCCTGCATTAGTTCAGATAAGCCTCCCCAGGTTTCTCTGACATCATCCATTTTGTCATTTCTTAAAGGATAGTTGCTTCTAAATAGATGGGTGCCCTCTTAATTTTTCAAGTTTTTGCTACTATAAAAGAGTTTCTATAAATATTTTTTGTACATACAAGTTACTTTCCTCTTTCTCTGATTTCTGGCGTATAGGCCAGATCATTGCATTCCCAGTTAAGTAACTTGAGGGCATATTTCTCAACCCCCATACATATTCCAGATAGCCTTATGAAACAGCTCCAAACACAGAAAAGCCAGAAGCTAGAAGCACTCCAGCCTTCCCCTTGGGTATAAATGTGTCCTTGCTCATTGGACTCCAAACCCTTCTGTAATGTTCCTACACATCCCTTTCCACAGAGATTCCTCAACTTAAGATTTTTTTTATCCCTTTATTGTTTTTTATTGTTTAGCTGTTGTTTCACTCAGACTCGTTGTGACCCCATTTGGAATTTTCTTCATAAAGATACTAGAGTAGTTTGCCATTTCCTTCTCCAGCTTATTTTACAGATGAGGAAACTGAGGCAGACAGGGTTAAGTGACCTGTTTTAGGTCACACAGCTTATAAGTGTCTGAGGCCGGATTTGAACTCAGGAAGATGAGTCTCTCTGATTCCAGGCCCCGTAGTTGTCCATGTCCTTTATTTCAAATCCTTAAAGAAATTGTTGGTGTTGAAGATCTGAAGGAGACCTCAGCCTTTTTAGCTGTGAATTGTACCAACCACACTTATCCCTGAGGAGTGAGTTGTGCCAGTCTCACGACCTTGAAAGTGTGAACATGGAATAGTGTTTTTAAAAATATATTGCTGTGAGGGAGCCTCATTAAGTGCACATCTCCTCCTTCCTCCTTGGGCATTATCCAGGAAAGTCTCTGGGTCTAATATAATTTCCCTTTATGCATTGGGTATCCACTTGCTTGCATCTCCCTAGTATCATTAAGACAATTGAGAGGTCCTGCCATGCCGAGGAAGGACTCAAGACAAAGTCATGGTTGCAATGAAGCAATTTATTCTTGGGGCAGCTCAGATGCGGCCATTTAAATGGGAAGTGTGGCAAGGAAATTAGAAAGCCTTCAACTCTCAACAAAGGAGGCTTGACAGCAAATGGGGAGGGGGAGAAGAACCTGGATAAGCAAGCAGCACCTTTACTGCTTTACTGGGGGTTATTTTCTTCCTTTTGATTTTAAAAAGTAGAGCAGAAACTTTTTAAACATTTAAAAATCAGTAAATATTTCATATGGCCCCAAATAATGTCCTTCTGAAGAATGGATTCTTCACTCGGACAAAAGTTTCCATGTTGGAAGGGCAATGGGGTAGTAGAAGGAGTAACGCAGTGAAGTCAGGGAATCTGTTTTTTGTCTCCTAGCTCTGGCTCGTTAACCACTTAATCTGGTTGATACCTCGATTTTACTCATCTATAAGATGAGTGAATACTCATCCTATACTTTCATTACCTATCCCACAGAGCTGTTGAAAAGAGAGCACCTTTTACCAAAAGAGAGTAAAACCTGGTAATGCCTGCTAAGCTGAAACTATGGGCTGAATCTGCTGTCCAAAGACCAGCCCAGTTAAAACAGTATAGGTTCATCTCCAGAAAGTTACTGATAATAGTAGTAGTAGTAGTAGTAGTAGTAGTAGTAGTCATAGTAATGGTTATAGTAGTAGAAAGAAAAAGAAAAGGAGAAGGAGGAAAAGGAGGAGGAGGAGGAGAAAAAGGAGGTAAAAAAGGAGGAGGAGGAGCAAAAGAAGAAAAGAAGAAGAGGAGGAGGAGGAGGAAGAGCTGGAATCTATTTAAATTTATTATTTAAAGTTTGCAAAGCACTTTACAAATATTATCTCATTTTATCTTCATGACACTTCAGGGAGGTAGGTGCTATTATTTACAGATGAGACTAGATACAGAAGTTAAGTGGATTGCCCTGAATCACAACTAGTAAAAGTATAGAGCCAAAATTGAACCCTGATTTCCCGACTGCTTGTCCAGAGTTCTATCTGCTGCACCACCTAGCTACCTCAAGTTAGCCACAAGAAGATCAACATCTGGGTCTAAATGAGTCATGAAACAATTACAGTCTTACCACTTATCAGGCACTGTTACAATCGATTTTTTTTTTCCTAGAGAACTTTTCAATTGAGATTTATATTTGGGCATAAAGTATTTTTATAAACCCTAAAGCAATATGTACATCTTACTATCAACAAATCCCTTTACTTTCTCAGTCTCAATTTCCTCACCTATAAAATGGGGATATTAATAGCACCCACTTCACAGAATAGGCAGTTAGGTATTTCAGTGGATAGATCACTGGCCCTAGGAGGACTGAGTTCAAATCTGATCCCAGATACTTACTAGCTGTGTGATCCTGGGTAATTCTCTTAATCCTATTTGCCTCAATTCCTCATCTGTCCATGAGCTGGAGAAGGAAATGGCAAGACTCCAGCATCTTTGCCAAGAAAACCCCAAATGGGGTCGTGGAGAGTTGGACTTGACTAAAAGCACACAACACAAATGAGATATTTATAAAGGATATTATAAGCCTTAAAGTGCTATATAAATGTGAGTTATTATTTGGGCTTTTTCAGTTCTGACCTCCCATGAACCTTCCAGGCTTTTGGTGGCTGTGCAGATTGGCAGGCTGCATGGGTGAGTGATGCAGCCTGAAGACCTTAGAGATCTGGTCTCGTCTGATGCCTCAGGAGTCAGGATGATGGTCAAAATCAGCTGGTGTGCCTGGAAGTCAGGTCCGCTGCTCCTTTGAGCCACTAAACACATGGAGAGAGAGACAAGGCAAGTTTTCCCTCTCCCAAGAGAGACAAGCTTTCAGCCTTGCCTTTCCCACAGCAATTATCATGCTCTAGCCCCCAGTGGTGGAAAGCTGGAGCGGACAGAGTCCCTCTCTGGGGAGTTCCAGAGATGGAGGGATGTTTGGTCTCTAAAGTTCCCTAACTAGGTCCCTGGGGTTATGAAAGAAAGTTATAGGAAAGAGCGGTGGCAATTTTCTCCCTGAGAAAAGCTGAGTTGTCTCTTCCTCAGAGCCTGGGAGGAAATGAGCCATCCCCTTCTGCCCCATATCCCATCCTAAGGTTGCTCTGACCCTAGAAATCAGGAGCTTCTGGAACAAGAGCTGTTATTGTTGGAGGCCACTGGTTTTTTGGAGATTGTAATAGAGAATGGAGTGAGGGATAACTGGACCTGTGACATTACTGGACATTTATAAAGCACCTACTATGTCAGGCATTGTACTAAGCACTTTACAAATATTATCCATTTGATCCTTACAACAATACTATGAGATAGGTGCTATGATTGCCCCCATTTCACAATCGAAGAAACTGAGGCATAATTTAAATAATTTCTCCAAGATCACATAGCTAGTATCTGAGACTGGATTTGAACTCGGAGCTTCCTGATCTCAGGTTTTATCCACTGTACCATCCTGCTACACTTTCTCTAGTTATTTTAACTTAATATTCATACACAGAAAAGAGAATTGGAGCATAATTAGGTCATGTCTGGCCACAGAGGTGGCCCTGTCTCTGACATGGACCATCTGGTTGACTGACTGACCACTGATCAGGAACTCGGTGACCCTGGGCGAGTCACAATTCCTTAGAGCCCAGGCAGTTCATTTAGGCTTAAGATTACAGATCCATTGGCCAAATATCATGGAAAGAAAGTTTCCACATCGATAAAATCAGGTACAGAATGCTCCCTAACCCTCTCTTCCCTCTTAAAAATATGTCCCATGACGTAACTTGCAAGCCCATCCAGGTGCTGCAATTCCATGGTATCCAAGTCCTAGCTCAACCTTCTGGAGTTGACTTACCCCAAGTCTTCCTTCCTCACTCCCTCACCAGGTCCCCAAGAGGCCTTTGGAGAACTCCGGCAGCTGTGTTTTGTTTGAGAAATGTCGGGATAAATTTGAATCATGTGTGGGGGCTGTCTTTCCACATTGAGATAGAGGGAGGAGAAATATCCAGGGATTTCAGCCATTCTGCAGTAGGGTGGGCAGAAAAAGCAAAAAGGAACCTTACTGGCCATGGATTCTAGCTCTCTGAGGAAACAAGTCTAGAAAGGCAAATTATTAATTATTGTCAGAGGCAAAATTTGAACTGAGAGCTTTCAATCCTAGTAGGGCAGCTGGATAGCACAGTAGATAAAAGTACTAGGTTTAGAATCAGGAGGACTCTTCTTCCTTAGTTCAAATATGATCTCAGATACTTATTAGCTGTGTTACTCGAGAGAAGAGGCTTCACCCTATGTGCCTCAGTTTCCTCATCTGTAAAATGAGCTGGAGAATGAAATGGCAAACTACTTCAGTATCTTTGTCAAGAAAATCCCAAATAGGGTCATGAATAGTCAGACAAGACTGAAATGACTGAACAACAACAACAAACAACTTTCATATCTAGTGACTTATTCATTAGGCCATGTTGCCTGATTGAGAACATTCCTGGGGGGCTAAAGAAGGAAACAAGCATTTTTCTCCACATAATTTATTTATTTATTTTAATGCACATTTCTTTATGCATCATGTTGGGAGAGAAAAATCAGAACAAGAGGGAAAAATCACGGGAGACAGGAAAAAAAAAACAGAAAAAGAAATGAACATTTAATCTCCATAATTGTTTTTCTGGATGCAGATAGGGTTTCTATCCAAAGTCTATTGGGATTGCTTTGGATCACCGAACCACTGAGAAGAACCAAGTCTTTCATAGCTGATCATTGCATATTCTTGCTGTTACTGTATACAATGTATTCTCAGTTCTGCTGAAACAAGTACTTATTAAGTACTTATTAACTATTATATATTAGGCTAAATGCTTTACAAATGTTATCTTATTTGATGCTTTAAATACCTCTGGTAGATAAATTATTATCTCCATTTTATAGTTGAGGAAACTGAGGCAGACTAAGTTGAGTAATTTGCTTATGGCTACATAGCTATTAAGTAGGTGAGACTAGTTTGAACTCAGGTTTTCATGTCTCCAAGGCCGGCACTCTAGCCAAGCTGCCTAAAGTAAAGGAGAATGGGTTAAGGAACTTAATCCGACTTGCCCACAAAAACTAATCCCTTGAATCAGGTTGAGATTGTTTTAGGATTAAAGATGTCACTCCTGCTTGATCCAGAGACAATGAGAATTATTGGAATACAGATTTAAAGCTGCAATGGACATACTTCAAAATTTTCTAGTACACATTTTATTAATATGTTCAATGTCACTTCATTTCCAAATATATTGTTCCCTTGCCCCTACCCATTGAGCCGTTTCCTACCTACAATTGATTTAAAAAAAAAGAAAGAAAGAGGAAAGAAAGCAATTTAGCAAAACCAACAAATAGTATCAAATGTGTCTGACAATTCCACACCCATAATTCCCCCTCTTCCCTGTTCCCTTGAAGAAAAGCTTTATTTCTTCCATTTTTCTTGGGGTAATCTTTAACTCCATCATCCCATGAGGGAATTCTAGATGGACAGAGTGCTGGATTTGGATCAGGAAGAGTCAAGTTCAATTCTGACCTCCAACATTTATGAGTTGTACGACCTTAGGCAAGTCATTTATCCTGCCAGTCTCAGTTTCCTTATCTGTAAACTAGAGATAATAATAGTATCTACCTCCCAGAGTAATTGTGAGGATAAGATGACATAATATATGAGTAGTACTATATTAATGTTGGCTAGTATCATTATTGTCATCATCATCATGATTAGCTGTCAATGAAGAAACCAAAACTCACTGCATTTAAGTGTTTTCTCATCCCTAAAGCCCCAGTTTGTAGGCTCAAAGAGCTATAAAAATTGTACATATCTTTTGATCCAAGAACACCACTAGCAGGTCTGTGTCCCAAAGAAAAGGAAAATCACTCATGTACAAAACCATTCATACCAGCTCTATTTGTAGTGGCAAAGAACTGGAAATTCTTTGGAGATGCCCATGAATTGAGGAATGACTGAATAAATTGTGACATTTGATTGTGATGGAATATTATTGTGCTATAAGAAATGACAAGAGAGATGGTTTCAGCAAAAACTTGGGAAAACTTAAATGAACAGATGCAGAGTAAAATCAGCAGAACCAGGAGCACAACTTCAAAGTAATAGCAACATCGTAGGATGATCAAAGGTCACAATCTAGCTTCTCTGATCAAAACAAAGGTTCCACTCTATGTGCCAAAATGTTTGTGGCAGCCCTGTTTGTAGTGGCTAGAAAATGGAAATTGAATGGCTGCCCATCAATTGGAGAATGGTTGGGTAAATTGTGGTATAGGAATATTATGGAATATTATTGTTCTGTAAGAAATGACCAGCAGGATGAATACAGAGAGGCTTGGAGAGACTTACATGAACTGACGCTAAGTGAAATGAGCAGAACCAGGAGATCATTATATACCTCAACAACGATATTGTATGAGGATGTATTCTGATGGAAGTGGATTTCTTTGACAAAGAGACCTAACTGAGTTTCAATTGATAAATGATGGACAGAAGCAGCTACACCCAAAGAAAGAACACTGGGAAATGAATGTGAATTATCTGCATTTTTGTTTTTCTTCCCGGGTTATTTTTACCTTCTGAATCCAATTCTCCCTGTGCAACAAGAGAACTGTTCGGTTCTGCAAACATATATTGTTTCTAGGATATACTGCAACATATCTAACATATATAAAACTGCTTGCCATCTAGGGGAGGGGGTGGAGGGAGGGAGGGGGAAAATCGGAACAGAAACGAGTGCAAGGGATAATGTTGTAAAAAAAAATTACCCTGGCATGGATTCTGTCAATATAAAGTTATTATTAAATAAAATAAAATAAAATATTAAAAAACAACAACAAAGGCCCCAGATAATTCCAAAGGACCCACAATGAAAACGCCATCCACTTCCAAAGAGAGGACTGCTGAATTGAGTGCAGATTGAAGCAAACTTTTTTACTTTATTTTTTCTTGCTTTTTTTTTTTTTTACAACTTGCTAATATGAAAATGTATTTTGCATGACTTCATATGTATAACTAGCATCATATTGCTTATCTTTTTTTTTGGAGGCAATTAGGATTAAGTGACTTGCCCAGGGTCACACAGCTAGGAAGTATTAAGTGTCTAAAGCCAGATTTGAACTTAAGTCCTCCTGACTTTAGGGCTGGTACACTATCCACTACACCACCTAGATGCCCTTTACTTTCTTAATAATATAAGGGAGAGACTGGAGAGAGGGAGAGATTTTGAACCTCAGAATTTTTTTTTAAATGGTAAAAGAAAATAATTTTAAAATCTCCATTCATATGATAATTTCAAGGGTCTTCTAGTCCACCCTACCTATGGACCTAAATCCTGCTTTTTACCCACTTTTGGAGCAGGTGTCAGACCATTTAGTCTCTCTGATCAAGTCGTTGCCTATTAATTATCAGTTACTAGCTGTTACATTGACTTTTCCCTCTGATGGCCAGAGAGTTATGTGATTTGCCTAATCTCACTCAGAGAATGAGCATCACAGATAGAATTTAAACCTAGGTCTTCTGAGCCTAAGCCAGTGCTTGTTCCAATGTACCATGCTGTCCTATAATCCAGTTAGAGGATTCTGCTTTGGTGTCCAAGACCATCAAACAGAGAATTCTTCATGGATTTCATTAGTCACAATACACTGCTTAGATAACAACTCCCTTGAAATGCACCATGTTTACATAGTCAGCGGGGCAGTTGTGAATACCCAGAGACCCACAGCTCTGCAGAATTCAGGGAGGTCCAGAGAGCATCTAGGACACTCCGGGGTGGCCCTGCCTGCAAAAGTCAGTGCTCTTCACTTCAGAGACACCTACCTCCCACAGGGGAATCAAGAGTTTGCAGGCAGAAAGAACTCAGATGGGGTTTGTGAGAGAAGGGGAGCAGGAGGAGGAGAAAGGGAGAAAGGGGAGGGATAATCTGAGAGGGATGAGTGAGAATGACAAGCAAAGGATGTTCTTGGGATCTTCTTGTCCTCTGATCTCATAGTGCACTGTGAAACACTGTTTTGTCCTGTCTTGGCTTATTCTATGCTATCTGTGCTAGCCTAGTCCCTAGCCTATGACATTCTACTTTATCCTATAGTATCCTACTATACTATCCTATCTGCTATCCTACCCTATCCCATGCTATCATACCTTCTCCTATGCAATCCTACTTTATCCTGCCTTAACCTATACTCTCCTATCCTATTCTATGCTACCCTATCCTATCCTATGCTATCCTATACTATCCTACTTTACCCTATATTATCCTACCCTATCCTATGCTGTTCTATGTTATCCTATTATGCCATCCTCTCCTATTCTATTCTGAATTATACTTGCTATATTGTATTATGTACTGGTCTCTGTTTCAAAAGTATCAAATGTATAACTATGTTTCAAACTCTAGGTGCAGAATAAGACATACATTTGCAGATATTGCCAATAAAAGATAAATTTATTTTGTTTGACTAAAATCACTTGTTATAAGGGACAGCTTTTATTGGAGGATGATAATGAATAGGAAAGAAGAAAAATGAAACCCCAAAAAGCAACCACAATAAACAGATAAGAGCAGGACATTTGGAGTGAAACACAGACAAGAGGGGTACAGCTTTAATATAAAAGGGTTAAGGTTGATGTATACCTCTTTTAAAATAAAACTTAGGTTCATGGTTTCATGTACAATCCTTTGTATGTTCATTTTCCTCAATGACAGTGAAATCAAAATAATAACTTTAAAAAACTTTTTAGAGATTAAGGTTTAAATCTCACTTCAAATATTTACTTAAATCTATGTGACTATGGGCCAATGACTTAATCTTTCTGATTCTCAGTTTCCACATCTATAAAATGTACAGTCAGTTTCTCTCTCACAGAGTTTTGCCTGAGATGTTTGTCTTTGCAAACCTTAAAGCACTGCCTAAATGTTAACTATGATTGTTACTTTTTTCACATATATAACCTACCTTACAGATTTGTCATGTGGCTCAGAAAAGATAATGTTCATAACATCACAAATCTGGAAATACCATATAAAAGTTCATGATTCCATAATTACACCCTTTCTGCTAGATCATGAGATCTGTGAAAGCAGACGAACCCCTCTACTTTACCTCTGTCTGTTCCCCAGAGTGACTTCAAATACTACCTTTAACACATGATGGCTGTAGTCTTCAACAAATCACTCAATAACTTTTTAGTGCTCTAGGTAACTTTCTCAGACTATAAGTAGAAGAAAGTTATGGATTTGCATTGGCAGAGGGTTTCCTACCATCCCTCCTTTATGAGTCCCTATTCCTAATAATAAATTTTGTGTAATATGTTATGACTTACAAAATATTTTTTTCATTATAACCTTGAAAGGTAGATAGTATAAGCAATACTGTTTCTGGTAAAGAAACAGAGATATTAAGTGTTTTGCCCAAGATTATGAAGCTAGGGCTTCAAACTTGATTCTCCAGACTCCAAGTCATAGATGGATGGATGGATAAATGGATGAAAGCACGTTTCTGTAAAAAAAAAATGTCAAAAGAAGATGATATTTACAGCAAAAGGAAAAAAGTATGTATTATATCTAGGAATCCTGTGAGATAAAACCTAGAGCTTATAGAACCTGAGATCATAGAATCAAAATCTAATGGTTTCACTTTAAGGTGAAGACATGAGACCAAGAGAACTGGCAAATGACTTGCCTAGGAATGCACAGCTAAAATGAAATGTTATTGATGGAGTGGTTGAAGACAGTCTCCTGTGAACATAGGCAGAATAATAAAATATCTTTCACAGAGGCCTGGAATACCAGAGGGAATAAGTGTGGTCTGAGTTCCTAATACCTTTTCAGTGTTTGAGTGAGCTTTTTTTTTTTTTTTTAGATTAAATCTATATTTTTTCAATTAACAAAAAAACCCCTCCCTCTCAATGAAAAAGAAAAGAATCTAAACCCTTTGTAATAATTATGCATGTTGTTCAGTAGTTTCAGTCATATCCAACTCCCATGACCATTTTGACAATGATATTAGAATGCTTTGCTGTTTTCTTCTCAGCTCATTTTACAAATAAGGAAACTGAGGCAAACAGGGTTAAGTAATTTGTCCAAGATCACACTGCTAATAAATATCTGAAGTCAGATTTCAATTCAGGAAGATGAGTCTTCCTGACTTCAGGCCCAGTGCTTTATCCTCTGTACTGCCTAGCTGCCTAAAAATTATGCATAATCAAGCAAAATGAATTCCCCCATTGGTCATGCCCAAAACTATATGGCTCAATGTGCATTCTAAATTTATCACCTCTCTTTTAGGTAGCATGTTTCATCATGAGTCTTCTGGAATTGTGGTTGGTTATTATATTGGCCAGACTTCTTTCAAAATTACTTATCTTTTCAATGTTGTTATTAAACAAATTATTCTTCTGGTTCTCAATTCATTCTGTATCAGCCCATACAAGTCTTTCCAGGTGTCTCTGAAACTTTTACTTTTGTCATTTCTGATATCACAATAGCATTTCATTACATCAATATATACTTATACACTCAACCATTCCCCAGGTGATGGGCACATTTGTAGAATCTAGTTCTTTGTCGCCACACAAAGAGCCACTCTAAATATTTTTGTACATATGGGCCTTTTTTGTTCTTTTATCTTTTTGTGGTATAAGCATATTAGTGTTATTACTGTGTTAAAGTAGATCACAGCTTAATAAATTTGTGTACATAATTTTCCAATTGCCTTTCAGAATGGCTAAACCAGTTTACAGCTCCATTCACAATTTAATGTTTGTTTTTGCACTGCCTCTCTAGCATTTGCCATTTGTTGTCAATTATGCCAGTTTGATTGGTATGAGATAGAACCTCAGAGTTGTTTTAATTTGCATGCTCTATTGATATTTGAAGAATTTTTTAATATGACTGTTTATAAGCATGAATTTTTTCTTTGAAAACTGCCTATTAATATCCTTTAACCACATCAACTGGGGAATGGCTTTTATTCTTATAAATTAGAATCAGTCCCCTATATATTTTGGAAATGAGATCTTTATCAGAGAAACTCACTACAAAATATTTTCCCAATTACCTTCTTCTCTTTTAATTTTAGAGGCTTTGATTTTGTTTGTACAGGAAAAAAAAACTTTAAAATTTTATATAATCAAAATTGTCCATTTTATCTTCTATAATCTTCTCTAACCTTTATGAACTTTCCCCTATCAACAGATTCAAAATTAAGAGAAATCATTCTTTCTCTCATGTTAATGATCAATTATTGAATTGAGACTAAGGTTTTCTCCTTCCTATTTCCTCATTCAGAAATCAGCACCTGTAGGTTATTTAGCCAATCTTTGAAGAAATGAGATGAGATCTGGGGCAAAACCAGGAAAACTTAGATTATCAAAAAGCAAAGAAATTCTAGTTTAGATGAATTGGTAGATTCCAGCCCATTATGTTTTAGTCAGACAGATTTTGTCCAGATTATCCCAGACTGGGTGATATGGATAGAGATATATCCCTTTAACCTAGACTGAGTGATCAAAATCATGTCTCTCAGATCCTCATTAGAATAAACCCATCTCTCATTATACTATTTATTCTTTTTCAATACTTGTTAACAATCAGAGTTGATTTCCACCTTTAGATAAGCCCTTTTCTAAAGGCTTTATAAGTATAGAAGTTCTACAGGCTAGGTCTCTGCATACTGAGAGGAACAAATGAGCTCATTTTTTTGATTATTTGCTAGTTAAATGATTATTTGCTAATTAATAAATTATTTGTTAGTTAAAAGAAATCAATTAAATTTACTCAGAAACTTTGTCTTTTGGAAATATTCATTCATCACAAAAGGTATTTTCTCCTCTGCTCCTCTATTTATGATAACATCCTTCATTTCAAAGTCATGTACCCATTTTGAACTTGTATGAAATGCTGGACTATATTTGATTTCTGCCAGATTGCTTTTCTGTTTTCTCACTAGTTTTTCGTCAAATAGTCTTACCTCCAAATAGTTTGGGTTTATCAAACATTAAGTTACTATTCTCATTTCTTCCCTCTCTAAATAATGTATAATTAAACAGTTCTACTAATCAACCTCTCTATTTCTTTGCCAGTACCAAATCATACTGATGATTATTACCTTTTAGTATGGGGCAACTAGATAGAATGCCCTGCCTAGGATTAGGAAGACTCATCTTTCTTATTTCAAATCTGCCTCAGACATTTGCTAGCAAGTCGTTTAACCCAGTTTGCCTCAGTTTCCTTATCTGTAAAATGAGCTGGAGAAGGAAATGGCAAACCACATTAGTATCTTTCTCAAGAAAACCTCAAATAGGATCAAGAAGAGTTGGGCACAATTATAAGACAACTGAATGAATAACAATAACAACATTTTATAGTATAGTTTGAGATCTCCCCCTTTCCAACTTTTTCACTATTTCCCTTGAAATTTTTGGTCCTTTGTTTCTCTTCAGCTGGAAGCTGTGTTTGCTACTAAGCCCCAGCAGTTTTCTTAATTCAGAAGATCCTTCTACTCCTGGGATCCCTTTCTTTGATCATTTCTTCTTAGAATCTCCTTGAAGGAAGGAACCCCCAAGTCACTCATATTTGCTACTTCATTTCTCTCTAGGTCCTGCTGATTCTCTAGACTTTTCTCCCATACTTCCCACTCCTTTCCTCTAACTTTTTAGCTTCCTTTTGTGTACTATCTTCCTTTACTAGACTATAAGCTTCTTGAGGGCAGGGACTCTTTTGTTTTTTGTTTCGATTTATATCCCAAAAATCTTAGTGCAGTACCTGGCACTTGGTAAACACTTAATAAATATTTGTTGGCTTGAATCTGGAAACATTTTGTTTGTATTTTTTTTTCATTTTGGTCTAAAAAGTAATCCTTTGAGAGTTTGGTAAAATATTTGTTTTACTCCTGATTTTACTGGAAAGTCTTCCAGTTTGTCTTCATTACACATAATGCTAGTCACTACTTTTAAATAAATACTAATTATGTTAAAGAAATATTCATTTATTTCTGTCTTCTGATGTTTTTTCCTTGAAAACAGAAGTGAGCATATTATCAAAAACTTTTTCTGCATCTGTTGATATAACCTTATTATTTTAATTGTTGTTATTAATATGGTAAATTATGTGTATGGTTTTCCTAATATTGAACTAGCTCTCCATTCCTAATATAAATACTGCTTGGTCATAGTATATAAACTTAGTGATATTTTGATGTGGTCTCCTTACTAACTTTATTAAATTTGTACATTTCTTAGGGATATTGGTCTATAGTATTTTTTCTGTTTTGACTCTCCCCACTTTAGCTATCAAAGAACATATTTATATCATAGAGGGAATTTAGTAGGACCTTTTCTTTTCCTATTTTTTCAAAAAGCTTGTATAATATTGGAATTAATTTCTTTGAATTATTTGATAGAATTTATTTGTCAAACCATCTGGTTCCAGGGATTTTTCTTTAGTAGTTTATTTATGAATCATTCAATGTCTTTTTCTGAGATTGGGTTATTTAACTCTTATTTCTTATTTTGATAATATGGTCATTTTACATTTTTCAGAAATATTTATTCATTTCATTCAGACTGTTTTATTAATATATAAATGAGCAAAATATTATCTATTAATTTCTTTTCTTTCTTCTTTGTTTTAATGTTCCCCTTTTTCTTTTCTAATATTGACATTTTGATTTACCTTTCTTTTTTAAAAAAATCAAATCAACTAATAATTTATTTCTTTAAAAGATCAGCTTCTTGGTTTATTTATTAATTTAATAGGCTTGAAGTTTGTTAGTAACTTCATTGATTTTTAGGATTTCTAATCTGGGGGAATTTTAATTGAAGACAGTATAATTTATTGCTTTTCTAGATGTTTTGGTTGCATGCTCTTTTGTTGTTCTGTTCTTTCTCTCTTCTCCTGATGAAAATATTTAGAGAGATAAATTTCTCCTAAGAACTGTTTTGGCTGTATCTCAAAATTTTTGGGATTTTATCTTATCACTATTATTATTTTTAATGAAATTATATATTCTTCCTATGACTTGTTTTTTGACCCACCCTTTCTTTAGGATTAGGTTACTTAATGTCCAGCTCATTTTTAATCCCTTCTTTGATTGAATATACTTGTATTTTACTGTGGTCCATAAAAGATGTGTTTAATATTTGTGTAACCTTTTCAGAATGACCCTGCATTATTGGTCAAAAACAACAATAACAACAGGTCTTTGGGACATTCCAGTGTTTCTGTGAGACAGAAAAATTTCCTGATAATAACTTTATAGCTAGAAAAGTCCTTAGGGATCATCCAGCCCAACCTCACTTCGGAGAGAGGAAACTCAGACCACACAGATAGTTAATAAGGGGCAGAAGCAGGGCTCCCATTCAGACTCCCTCATTCCAAAGGCAGAACTCATTCCACTCTACTAGGTGTCCTTGGAACAACAGCTCACATTCATCAGGTGCCTTCCTTGCACCAACCCCATAAGTTGGTCAGTACAAGTATTATTATTGTCATTTTACATTTTAGGAAACTGAGGCCCAGAGAGGTCAAATGATTTGCCCAAAGTCACACAGTCAATAAGTTTCAGAAGTAAGTTACGAAGTCAAGGAATCCTGTCAGTCAAGTAGATAGATGACTCCCCTCCCAGAGCGGGAAGCTGATCCAGTCTCCTCCTCACTTGGACTAGGAACAAGGATCCCAGTTTCTGGACACTATACTCATAACATTGAAACTAATCATCAGTGAGGACTGAAACTTAGGAAAGAGGGACATTCTGCTCAGCTTCTTGGGGAAGGACATGGTGATCTCCATGTTCCCTTCCATCGCCTAAATTCTGGAGTTCTGTGAAAGCTTAAAAACAGCAACTAGATCTTAAATGAAAGGGACACAAGTGAGAGTTTTTGGCTTCTCTCGTGACAATCATGAGGGGTTTTTTTGCTGTAGAAGTGAAAGGCTAAGACAAAGTTCTTACTGTTCCTGAGATCTCAGAGGACCATCTCCTCTCCTGCAAATGCTTTCCTCACCAAGATTCTTGCTTTTTTAGAATCTATCCATTCTAACAAGGCCCAGTTCCAGGATGATCTCCCCAAGAAGATGACTCTTTGTCTTTCTCTTCCCTTCTTTCTCTCTCTACATTTTTCTGTCTCTGTCTTTTTTTCCTTCTCTCTCTCTCTCTCTCTCTCTCTCTCTCTCTCTCTCTCTCTCTCTCTCTCTCTCTCTCTCTCTCTCTCTCTGTGGATGTGTCTTTCCCAACACCAATACCTATAGAAGCTTTTTTGTACTTCCACCCAGGGATCCAAACACTCCATTCTGAGTCCAGGCCTCAAGGATTCTATCATTTCTTTTCTGCCTAGTTCCTAGCTTCCACGGCTGACCCAGGCTGGCCATTTCCCTAGATTTAAGAGAAGAAATAATTTCCCCAAGCCCTTCTCTCTTCTTAGTCTGACACCCCCTCTCTCGGCTCTCTTGCCTCCTTGGGTATCAAGGACCATTTGGGGTCTGCCCTCTTATACACCTCTTCTTCTCACCTGCTTTTCCTTGCTTCCCCTTTCTCCCACTCAGGAGCCCGAGTCCTGATTTTCCTCACTATCTTAGCAGATATTACAACATTTAGTTCTCTGAACAAGCTCTTGTCTGTTAATTATTAGCAGTGACTAATTGCTTTTCTGGCTTCTTTCTTTGAAGCCATCTCATCTGGAGAACAGAAATAGATTAACACAGCCAGGTGGTATCGTAGATGAAAAGCCAACATTGAAGGAGTATGCTTGGGGCCCAGATGTCACTGAATATTCCGGGGAAAAGAGGGTGTGTGTTTGTGTGTGTGTTGAACAGCAGGTGGGACTCAGGATCTTAAGTAGGAATCAATAAAAAGCCAGGAACAAAGGCAAGACCTGGAATCTCTACTGTTAGGAGAAGCTGAGGCAGTGAATTGCTTGTTCGGTGGAGTTCTGAGCTGCAGCAGGGCTAAAGCTGATCAGACTTGAATTAAGTCTGGCACTACTATGTTGAATAACCAAGAACACCGCCCAGATGCCTGAGGAATTGGTCCAGATTGGAAAAACCAAGCATGTTAAAGTTCTGCGATGATTGATCTGTATTGGGATCAGGGCCAGGAATGACTGATGTACTTCCAGCTTAGGTAAAGTAGGAAGACCCAATCTCAAAAATAAACAGACCAAAGCAATAAAAACAAATAGAGAAGGGGATAGTGGGTGGTAGATAGTGTTCTGGGATAAATGAAAAAAACACATGGAAAGGCCACTGTGGTTTGTTTTTTTCCTCCCTGTCTCTCCTACTCTGAATCATTTACTTAGAAGTCTTTGGTACCACTTCAGAGCTTGAGCTAAAATATGTAATGACCAGTTTGTACTGGCTAAAAGCTATAACTCACTCTCTGATTTTTTAAAAATAAATTTTAAGGGGCAGCTAGGTGGCGCAGTGGATAGAGCTAGTGCTCCATCCACCAGCCCTGAAGTCAGAGGACATGAATTCAAATTTGATCTCAGACACTTAACACTTCCTAGCTGTGTGACCTTGGGCAAATCACTTAACCCCAATTGCCTCAGCAAATAAATAAACAAACAAATAAACAAATAAATAAATTTTATTGGTAATTTTTTTAAACATCACCTTCATTTCTGAAAATAACCTTCCCCCTGTGCCTTACCTGGCAAGTCAGTCCTTGGAACAAAGAATAAAAAAGAAAGGAAAAATCAGTTGAGCAAAAATCAATCAACACACCAGCAAGATCTGATAGTATATGCATCATTCCATACCTGTTGTCCCCCTCTACTCATGAAAGGAAAGATCGCTCCTTTTTTTTTTTCTTTTTAAATAGGATTTTATTTTTTCTAATTACAAGTAAAGACAATTTTTAACATTAATTTTTAAATGAGTTCCAAATTTTCTCCCTCCTTCCTTTATATCACCCTCCCTAAGATGACAAGAAATTTGATATAGTTTACACAGTGGAATCTTGTAAAATATATTTTCGTATTAATCATGTTGTGAAAGAAGACAAGAAAAAAAGTGAAAGTCGTATGTTTCAATCTGCATTCAGATTGCATCAATTCTTTCTCTGAATATCAATAGCAGTTTCCATTCATAGAGCCCTTTGGAATTGTATTGGAATTGGATCATTGTGTTGTTGAAAAGAGCTAAGTCAATCATAGCTGATCATGACACAATGTTGTTACTGTACACAATGTTCTCTTGGTTCTGCTCACTTCACTTTACATCAGTTCATGTAAGTTTTTTGAAGTTTTTCCTGAAATGCACCTGCTTGACATTCCTTAGACCATAATTTGTTTAGCCATTCCCCAGATGATGGGCATTTCTTTAATTTTCAATTCTTTGCCATCATAAAGAGAGTTGCTATAAATATTTTTGTATATGTAGGTCCTTTTCCCTCTTCTGTTCTCTTTAAAAACCTAGTAGTAATGTTTTGCTAGGTCAAGAAGTATGTGGTTTCATAGTCCTTTGCATATAGTTCCAAATTGCTCTCCAGTATGTTTGGATCAATTCACAACTTCACCAACAATGCATTAGTATCCCAGTTTTCTCAGATCCTCTCAAACATTTTTATGAGTTCCTTCTTAATTCACCAGCATATATCCCATATTTGTTTACTTGTAATTATTTTTGTTGCTCTCAAAAAAGGAAGATCAGGAAGGATTTGTCTTTGGGACAGAAACTCTAGAAACATATTGATTCCATTCAACAAGAATTTATTAAATGCCTTCTATGTATTAGGCACTCTAAGGTGTTGAAGTTACAAGACAAGAATAACACTATTCCTTCTCTCTTAGATCTTATATTCTTTGGGTAAGGGAAGAAAGAGGGAAATGACAAAATGTATATAGATGATTTAATAAATCTGTATAGAAAATAAGTACCAGGTAATTTGAAGAGATAGAGAGAACACTGATAATTAAGGTAATCAGGGAAGACTTCTTATAGAGAAGACATTTAGGTGAATCTTGATGGGAACTAAGGGCTCCAAGAAGTGAGGAGGGAGAGCACTTCAAGCAGGGAAACAACAAGTAAAGTTTTTTCACTGAAACATAGACTAAATAGTAAGAAAGTAGAGTCAGACTGTGAAAAGCTCTACCTGTCAAACATAGCAAGTCAAGTCTCTCATGTCTGCTAAGATTTACCCCCTCTTTTGAAGTCCAGCTCTTTCATGATCTTCCCAGATCAATCAGTCAACAAACATATGTATAAGGCATTGTGCTAAGTGCTGGACACACACACACACAGAGTCAAAAAAAAGTTTCCTCTCAGGGATCTCCCAGTCTATTGGGAGAGACAATATGCAAATAACCTTACATCAAGATATATACAGGATTAAATGAAGATCATTTAGAGAGGGAGGCATAAAGATTAATTAGGAAGGATTAGAATGGCTTCTTGTGGATGGAGGGATTTTAGTTAGTGTTCGTAGAAATTCAAGGAAGCCAAAAGACTGAGGTGAGACAGAGGAGAGTTCTCGATAAGGGGCCAAATTAGTGAAGTTTCACAAAATCAGTAGATGGATTGTTTTGTGTGAGAAAGAGACCAGTATCATATAACAAAGTATATCGGGGTTGGGGAGTGCAGAGGGGCAGTAAAGTTTAAGAAGAATAGAAAGTTAGAAAGAGGCCAATTATAAAGAGCTTTAAAAGCCAAGAGGAGCTTTTTTATTTGGTCCTTGAGATAATAGGGAGCCACTGGAGTTTATTAAGTGGTGGTGGTGGGGGAGGTTGACAAGATAAGACAAACTCTCTCCCTTTACCTCTAGGAAGATTTGGCAGTTGAATAGAAGATGGAATAGAAAGTGAAGAGCCTTGAAGTAGGTACATCAAACATTAGGCTCTTGTTCCCTCAGACTATTATAATAGTCTAGGTATGAGGGGACAAGAGCTTGTATCAAGATGGTGAGTCAGAGAAGAGAAGGATGTATATACCTGAAATATTATGAAGGTAGAATTGACAGAACTTCACAAGCGATTGAATATGGGATACCATATTGAGGGTAACATTTAAGCTGCAAACTAGAATGACTGGGAAGATAGTAGTACCTTCTACTATAACAGGAAAATCCAGAATGGGGAAGAGTTTGTTCAGTTTGGGGCTTCTTGAAATTTAAGGTGTCTATGAGATATACAATTCAAGACATCCGATAAGCTGTTAATTTGGGAAATGCCCATCAAGTGAAGAATTGATGAATGATTTGTTTTATATGAATGTAATAAGCATCAAGTGTGTTTAGGGAAGACTAATACCTCTGGAATGAGAGCTGCTGAGCCCTTTTCAGGGCTGCTTTCCATTTTTGGTGTCCACCTAATCCACCTCTCACCTGTGGCTCCAAGAAACTGTAGCATGCACAATGACCATACCCCAGGAAATCATTTCAGCAAATGGGCTAAACCAGCTTGAAGGTAACCAAGAGATCTCAAACCTTATGGTGAGTTAAGGAGTGTCCACCTCAAGCATGTGAAGACTTCCCCTGGTGGAATGGACAGATGAGAACAATTTGTCCCAATGACCACGAAGGCAGGTGAAACAGGTGCTGTGGAGTGTTTAGAACTTGGTTATTCCAAGAGAACTGTTCGGTTCTGCAAACATGTATTGTATCTAGGATATACTGCAACATATCTAACATATATAAAACTGCTTGCCATCTAGGGGAGGGGGTGGAGGGAGGGAGGCGAAAAATCGAACAGAAACGAGTGCAAGGGATAATGTTGTAAAAAAAATTACCCTGGCATGGATTCTGTCAATATAAAGTAATTATTAAATAAAATTTAAAAAAAAGAACTTGATTATTCATCAAAGCCTCCGAGGTCATCCATTGAATTTTGAGTCATCACCAGGCATCTTGATTCAGTCCTGCCATTGGACAGTGATGACTCTGGAAGAGACTTCACACAACTCTGCCTCATTTAAATCTAATTTGCACACGAATCAAAATCACCAATGTGCTATAAGAGATGATGAGCAGGCAGATTTCAGAAAAACCTGAAAAGACATATTAACTGATGCAAAGTGAAATGAGCAGAATCAAGAGAACATTGTACACAATAACAGCAATTTTATGTGATCAATTATGATTGATTCATAGTTCTTCTCAGCAATACAATGATTCAAAGCATTTCCAAAAGACTTATAATGGACAATTCTATCCATATCCAGAAAATGAACTGATAGAGTCTGAGTACAGATCAAAGCATACCATTTTTACTTTCCTTGCTATTTTTTCATGTTTTTCTCTTTTGTTCCATTTCTTCTTTCACAATATGACTAATATGGAAACATGTTTTATAAGATTTCATGCTCTCTTAGGGAAAATTTTAACCTCAAAATCTTACAGAAAAATTAATGTTGAAAATTGCCTTTACATGTAATTGGAAAAAATATATATCATTTAAAAAGATATCCAAGAAGGAGATGAAGTACAAGACTGGAGGTCCGGAGAGGTCAGGACTGGATAAATGTGAAAATCATCTACATAAAGATGATAATTGAATCTATTGGAATTGATGAAATCACTAAATGAAATTATATAGAGAGAGGAGAAGTTCTAAAACAGCTTTGGGAGTGTTTAGAGTTTTTTAAATATTATCTTTATCTCACCTTTTCTGAATCTATTTCTTTTTTATATACATATTTATACAATTATCTTGCTGCACAAGAAAAATCAGATCAAAAAAGGAAAAAATGAGAAAGAAAACAAAGTGCTAGCAAACAAGAACAAAAAGAGTGAAAATACTATGTTGTGATTCCCACTCAGTTCCCACAGGCCTCTCTCTGGGTGTAGATGGCTTCTTCATCACAAGATCATTTTACTGGTCTGAATCATCTCATTGTTGGAAAGAGTCACATCCATTAAAATTGATCATCATATAGTCTTGCAGTTGCCATGTACAATGATCTCCTGGTTCTGCTCACTTCACTCAGCATCAATTTGTGTAAGTTTCTCCAAGCCTCTCTAAAATCATCCGGCTGATTGTTTCTTATAGAACAATAATTTAATATATCTATTTCACAATGTCCTATTATCAGTCAGAGATGTGAGTCTAAAAACCAGGATAGAAGTTAAGCTTGGAAAGTTAGATCTATGAATCATTATTTCTCTCTGTTTCTCTGAATTTCAATAGCAGTTTATCAGTACCATCTTCCCACCATTTCAGTTTAATCCCAAACCCTCTGTCCCCCTGCCTACATCAGATCATCCTTGCTATTGCGTTCCCCACCCACCTGAATACTTTGAAAGAGCTTCAGCTGTGGACAGCTCCTGTCAATAGTTATTCGTGTTTCTCACATACAAAGCAGTTGTGTTTGGGCAGCCACATAGATTCTGTCTCTAGTTTGGTGGCCTAGACATCTGGCCCCAATGTCATATAATCACAGTGGAGACCCAGGTCCCTGGGCCCCACTCACAGTGCGCCACTCAATCCTTCCATTTTCTTCCCACCCAATTTCAGTAAGTTTTCCCACGAGTATCAAACTTTTTTTTTTTGTTTTGGCTTTTCCCCCATCCCTGCTCTAAGTCCCATAAGTATTTAAGTCACCACTAAAATGATGTGGAACAACTGATTTGTTTAAAAGCCATGAAGTCAAATGAAACTTCTAGTGGAAGGTGACTCATCAAAGCCACACACATTGTTCCTAGCACTTTGTGGGGATATCTTCCTGGGAATTCCATCTGGGAAACCTTTGCCATATCCAACCCCAGAATGGTGCATCAGTGATTTATCACTTCCTGAAGAAAAAGGTAATTTCATAAAACACAACCATTTCTGGTGGAAAGTTATTTCTTCTGTAAAATGGGATAATAACAACACCTACTTCACGCAATTAAAGATAAAATGAGATGAAACTTATAAAAAATATTTAGCACAGTGTCTGATACATAGTAGATGTTATATAAATGCTTATCCCACATTCCTTCCTGTATTTAAACATAATCTTTGAGTTCATTGCTCTTTCTACTACACCACAGAACAAAGGAGTATGGGCCAAAAATCCTGGGAAGTCATTTTGACTCTGTCCCTCACTGACCTTGCCCCTTTAGGAAAGTTTTCTGTGCCTCAGTTTCTTCTTCTGTAAAATGGAGACAATAATTAATACACTATTTACCAGACAGAATTGTGACGATCAAATGGAGATGTCAGCATCTTATAAACATTTCTTTTGATGGAGATATTATTTCATTGATTCAGGGAATTTCCAGTAGGGAAATTCTCTCTGCCAACACATATTGGCAATAGTTTTGCAATAGTCTAAAAATTCCCTGGGGGTGCTAAGAAGTCAAATGACTTACCCAGAGTCACTCTGCCAGTAATTGTCAGGCAGAAATCGAACCAGGGTCATTGACTTCAAGGTCAACACTTTAATCCACTACTCAATGTAGTACTATCTCCATTTTTGTAAACATAAAGTACTCAGTAAATGCATACTGCTATTAATATCATTGACTGAAATGATCACACTAGGGATAGCTAATTAGAGAAAGTCACACAATGAATTAACTCATCTTAAGACAAGAGAAAAGATCTTGTCAGGTTTTTACCTCATCTCACAAAAGGGTTTTAGAGTTCCCTTTTTCAGACTCTTAGAACAAAATTTTTAAAAATTAAGATTACAGATATCACATTGCTTTAAGTATGATTTAACGAGACAATTGGAGGATAGATCCTATGACCTCTCCAGGGTTGTTCTGCTTCCAAGAGTTCATGACCCACTGTGAGCCATGGACTGTGATGTAAAATGACCAAGACTTTACAAACTTTATTTCCATCGACCCAACTGGAAACCTGGATGATGCTCAGGGTTTTGCCGAAAACCAGATGCTATAACCCGTATCGAGTTTCCTAGATAAACAAATTGCAAAAATGTCCACCTACCCATGAAATGTTCTCCACAGAAGTGTAAAAATCAACTTTCCAGAAGAAACACAATGTAATAGTTGTTTCCTATGTGGCTGCCCACATGCTTCCTACCCCAGAAACCCTCTCCTAGGATTACAACACTGCTCAAGATATTAGCTTTATTCTCTATCTCCCTATATTTATTCCCCAATCTGTAGTTTCCTCATTTGTAAAAGGATGATTATTGTATTTGCAATTACATTTTAAAAGCATTTTCCAAGATTATCCCAGTACATAAAATATAAATTCCAGAATATTTTACCAAATTAGAAAGATCTTAAGTGTAGACTTTCATGATGGACTGAATCTTTGACACTCAAGGAAATTATAAAACTATAATAATTCTCAACACTTAGTCTAGAATAACTGTCTACTAAATTACAAAGATATGACTTAATTATCTTTCTGCTATCTTTGAGTTACCACAGGCCATTTTCACAGTTTATATTTATCTTTACCTATGCTCAATTAATATTCAGATTATAAGTGATCATTCTTTTAAAACAGGAGAGCACTCCCTAGCTAGGAAGTGCCTCAGAGAAGATGTTATCCAGCAGTTCTCCAAGTGTGGTCTAAGGACCCCATTGAGTCCCTAAGATTATTTCAGGGGGTCCATCAGGTCAAAATTATTTTCATAATAATATGAAGATGTTATTTACTATTAAATACTCCTCCCTTTTTCCAATTACATATCTGTTTGAGGTCAAATTTTCTTCATATATTTTAACCAAAACAACATATCATAATGAATTGAATGTAGAAGCAGATAAGAGAATCCAGCTGTCTACTCTTAAGCCAGACATTAAAGAGATTAGCAAAATATGTAAAACAATGGCACTTTTTTCAATTTGTTTTGGAAAATATCACTTTTATTAAAATGTTATTTATTTTAACATGTAATGGGTTTATTATTATTATGTTAAATGAATTAATGTCTTTTAAACTGTCTTGATTTCTAATGTAGTAAATATTAATAAAACCCAAATAAACAAAAATTCTTGGGGGCCCTCAACAATTTTTAAGAGTTAAAGGAATTCAGATACCAGAAAGTTTTAGAAACACTAATCTAACCCTTTTTTTAAAATGATATTTTATTTTTCTTTGGGTCTCAGAATTTCTCCTTCCTTTCTTACTTCCTTCCTCTTTAAGATGATAATCAATTTGATATAAACAATATATGTGCACTCATGTAAAACTCATTTCCATATTAGCCATGTTGTAAAAAAAAATGAAAAAATAAAGTAATAAATAATTGATATAATATAATTGATGATAATAATAAATAAATTAAAATAAATAATAAAATATAAAGTAAAAATAGAATGTTTAAATCTATATTCAGACCCTATCAGTTCTTTCTCTGGATAGATAGAATTTTTTCACCATGATTTCTATGGGATTGTCTTGCACATAGATCTAGTACAATGCCCCCACATATGGATCCTCTTGGCATAAAAGTCTCAGACAACTCAAATTCATAGAATCACAAAATCTCAGAGTTGGAAGGGGTTTCCACACACTCAACTAGTTCAAGCTCTGTCTGAACTCTTTTATCTAGCAAATGCTGAAAGGCCATTTGTTGGGGATGTTATAGAGATTTTGGGTTTAGATATATATCAGATGCTTTACAATCTTTTGACTTAAGATTCTGCAATTGTTTGATGTTCCTTAAAATCTCCTGTTCTGACTTTCTGTGATCTTTTTTTTTCCTTTCTCATTTTCCCCCCATAGGTTTCTTAAGATCTACAACTGGAAGGGATATCAAAGATCATCCACTCTAAGCTCCTCATTATCTCCCCACTAAGTTTACTCTCCATCAAGGACACAGTTATGGCATATTGCCCATAGCCTTGGTTAGAACTCAATCAGGAAAAAAAATCTGCTATAGAGAATAACATTACAAGATGGACTGCAGAGCAAACACTAATCCTGCCAGGAATCATTTATATTTCTATTGGAAAGGGAAGAAGGGTGTGTGTGTGTGTGTGTGTGTGTGTGTGTGTGTGTGTGTGTGTGTGTGTGTAGAGTTCACATGGCCATGGACACTTCAGAAACTTCAATTTTCTGGCTACATTCCCTGTAAAATATTTCTACTTGGGGTTAAAAGAAAGGTCACCATGTTGGAATGGGAGAAGGGACTTTTCAAGGTATTGAACTTGAAACATAAACATACAAGAGATAAATGAGCTTCCTCTTGCTTCTCTATACCACCTACTACTCTCTTGTTTGACCCTGAAGATTTCTGATCTGGGATGGCAATTCTTTCCAAGGACAGTCACAGCTGCTCCAGATCTTATAGAGAACACAGAAAAGCTGCCCCTTGAGCTGACATACTGAAAGGGTACTGTAATAAAATTAATGCAAAGGATGGTCATCCTTCAGAATTCAAAGAAAAGAAGGGAAGTAATATGGCCTCTTAGCAAGAACACAGGACTCATACTTTAGAATTCAAGTCTTCAATCTGTGTTCTCACAGGCTCGCAGAGTGTCCTTAGGAAAATTACATTCTTTCTCAAGGTTTTAATTCCTCATCTTTAAAATAGCCTCAATGATTTCTAAAAAAACATTTCCCCTCAGACTATCCATGCCTCTCTAGCATACTGGGCAGCTGTAGGACTTATCTAATGACAAGGGCATGACCACAAGGAGTTATGCATATGAAATTCTATGTGTGTGTGAGAGACAGACAGACAGACAGAGACAGAGAGAGAGACAGAGACTTACTGAGCAAGACCTGGATACAGAAGAAATTAGTAGTCAAGTTTTTTATAAACCCAAGAACAAAACTAGTTGGCAAATATTGTTTTCTTAATTTTGATTTTTTTAAAAACTAGAAAACAATTTGGTAGAAATTAGGTATAAAAAAATTCTTCTACCTCATTTAGCTCCAAATGGATATGATCTAATTATTTTTTAAAATGTCTTATTTTTTAAAAATTAGATAAAAATTAAAAAATGGATGCTATTATGATTAGGGGGAGAATTCATAATCAGACAAGGTAATTCCAAAAGGCAAAATAGACAATATAAGTTACTTAAAGACTTTTGTACAAACAAAACCAATGGAACTAGCTTAAGAGATATTATAATATAAAAAAAATTGCTACCAGTCTTTGACATCTAAGTTTTATAAGGAAATTGGCACCAGATCAAAAATCATTCTCCAATAAATAGGCAATGAAAGAATATGAATAAACAATTTTAAACAGATGTAAAAAGCAACTTTATGAAAAAATATACTAGCTGGAAATTGAGTGGGTACCCATCAGTTGGGAAATGGCTGAATAAATTAATTATGGTATATGAATGTAATGATGAGCAGGCTGATTTCAGAAAAGCCTAGAAAGACTGATGCTCAATGAAGTGAGCAGAATCAAGAGAAGAACATTGTACACAGCAACAACAAGATTATGTGATGATCAACTGTGATGGACTTACCTCTTTTCAACAATGAGATGATTCAAGATAATTCCAACAGGCTTGTGATGGCAACTATGGGAACTATGGAGACTGAATGTGGATCAAAGCATAATATTTTCACCTTATTACTGTTGTTGTTTCCTTATTTTTTTTCTTCTTCTTCATGTTTTTCCCCCTTTTGATCTGATTATTGCACAGCAAGAAGAATATGGAAATAAGTTTGGAAAAATTGCATGTTTAACCTGTATCGAATTGTTTCCTGTCTAGGGAAGAAGAAAAATTTGGAGCACAAGGTTTTGCAAAGGTAAATTTTAAAACTTATCTTTGCATATATTTGGAAAAATAAAAAGCTATTAAAAGTTAAAAAGAAAAAAATAGAATTTATTTAGAAGAATAAAAAATAGAAAACTATCCCAAATCACTAGTAATTAGTGGAATTTAAATGAAAAGAATGATGAGATATCCCTTTACACTCATCAAATTAGCAAAGATGACAGAAATAGTTGGTGTTGTAAGATGTGTGGGATGATAACCATACTAATTCCCTGTTAGTGGAAGAATAAAATGGTCCAAACATTCCGAGAGCCAGTTTGGAATTGGACCAGAAACATTACTAAACTATTAAATGAATATTTCCATTAACAAGTATATATACCCCAAGGAGGTCAATGATTGAAAAAAACATCCCATGTGTATTCAAAATATTCATAGCATCCAATAAAACTGGAAACAGAGCATGTGCTCATCCATTGAGAACCAACTGAACAAACATTGAATCTTAAGAAATTATGAATGGAAAGACTTGTATTAACTGGTTCAGAAGGAAATAAATAGGATCAACTGAAACATACTCAGGGACTAAAATTAGGTCATTGAAACCAATGCTAGAAGACAATAGAAATCAGACCAAATATGATCAATATTCTTTGAGATTACGTGCCATGGGATTGCCAAGGTAAAGAAGGGGAAACATGCTCTGTAAAATCTGCATAGATTCTACCTCTTGGCTGCTAGCACAGCTCTTTCCCCCAGCAGAAAATTACAAAATTGAGACCTGCAGATTCCTTCCCAGATAGAGTGGGATTCATTTTTTCTCCCTTTTCACTATAAGGTATAGAGAAATAAATCAATTGATCACTAACCATTTATAGGGCACTTATGTCAGGCACTGAGTAGCCTAACTCTATGAACTGGGATTACTGGATTTACCTCAGCCATCTAGCTAGCTGATTGAATATTTGGGAAGTAACCTAAAATGGCAGAAGCCAAAGATGCGAGTTGAAGAAGTGTTGAGATTCTGGTATAGATATAGTTATGAGATAAGAAAGCAAGGGACCCTATTCCCTGGATTCTAACCCAAGGAGCTTCTGATTTATCTTTCATTAGCCCTTTTAAGCTAAATCTGCCTCCATCATAGACATATACTCAAAAGCACTGGCCTCCCAGTAAGGCTGTCCTTCTAATGTCTGCATTAGATAGTGTTACATTAGTCTAAGCTGTTTCTGTAATTCATAAGCAGTCATTTAGTCAACACATTTATTCATTTATTCACTCATTCAGCAACTATTTGTTAAGTCCCTTTTTGGTACCAGATGTTGTACTATCATTGTACTACCAAAACAATTCCTCACTTCAAAGAGTATTCTATTCAAGTCTTTCCTTTCTCAGACTTCCAGAATTCTCTTGGATAAATTCAATGTTAGTTCTGCAAATGCCCTTCCTGAGCAGGCTCTCAATACCCTACTAAGTGAGTGTTTAGTAGATAAGTACACTTCCATCCTTTCCTCCCTCCAACTCCTCATTCACACTCAGCTATGGCCAAACTCAATGTATGTCCTCAGAGAGGGAAGCACTCCATGTACCTCCTAGGGTGGGGATGGAGTCACCTTCAAAGGCTTTTTCTCAGACATCTCACTCCCTATAAAAGAGCTGGGCATCTCCCCACTTCCCTACATCTCCCTACATTTTCCCTAGGGATCCCAGAGTAGGGAACCAGAGAAAAGGGAACCCAGCTTTTCCTATTAGATGCAAGATGCTCCCCAGAACTAAACCCATTCAGTATGGCTCCCGGGCAAGAGGAAGAAGGTATTTTGCCCTAAGTCCTTGGCCCAGCAAGAGTTTCTTAATGTTAGCATACCCATAAACACCTGTTGTTTCTCCCTTTGGAATGGCAACCCCTTAAGGGCTGGGACAGCTTTCACTTTTTCTTTGTATCATCATAGAGTCTGAAATACAGTATTTAATAAATGCTACAAATTTACAAGATTTCTTTTCACTCTAAAATCCGATGAATCCATGTTTCTTCTTTACTTCTCCAGAAGCTAGAAGACCTTCTGCCCCTTGGATGGAAAAGAGTTTAATGAAAGCTTTTAATGACCATATCTTTCCCTCTGGGCAAAGCTGAACCCTCAGGAACTAACGGAACAGTCCTGCTCCAAGAACCTGCCTGCAATCCTCCCAACGAACACAGAGGGGAGCCAAAGAACATGACTTCTGAATCCAACAACCAGGGTGAAATCCTAGGCAAAACATTTCTATTTCATGAGCTCCATCACTGCTCAAGGTCCCCCTTGAACCCACCACTATTCTTTGTGGGAAGGGAAGGTTTTGTCCATTCTCAGGGAGGCCAGAATTAAAGATTGTCTACATCTTCTCACGGGGACAAAGCTGGACTTTCCTCAGGGCATTCTCAGCTCACAGGATTATAGATTTAGACTCGGAAATCACATAGTCTAATCCTTTCATTGTATAAGGAAGGTAACTGAGGCACAGAAATCTGAAGGTGTCCAAGCTCAGCAACCTACCAACTCAGAGCTCAAATTTGAACACAAATCTTTCCATTTTGCTATATTGAATTTTTGTCCAGTGATTATGTAATAAAGTAGTTTTGTGGGACTGGGTTAAGACACCAATAACTGATCACTCATTTATTTGTTCATCCACTTATTCATCTTTTAATAAATAATTTAGGTATATACACTGAGGAGATATAGAAAAGAATATAACATCATCCTACATTAATTTTAAGTCCTAACTTGTAGTCTGATTGAGAGGGCAACATTCAAATAACTTATGAGAGAAGGCAGAATGTGATCAGAAGTGAAAAGAATCCATGTTCAAAGAAAGGAAATAATATTTCTGGTTGGAAAAACAGAAAGGCTTCATCAACGAAGTAGCATTGAAATTGGGCCTTGAAGGATGAGAAATAATTTGGTCGGCAGAGATAGTGGAAGGGGAAACACTCCAGGAATAGCTTAAACAACTGCACAGAAGTGAGAAATCACTGAGCATGTTCAGAGAAAACAGAGCTATTTAAAATAACTGTATGGATAGGTATACATATATTGTATTTAACTTATACTTTAACATATTTAACATGTATTGGTCTATTTGCCATGTGGGGAAGGGGGTAAGGGGAAGGAGGGGGAAAATTGGAACAAAACTGTCAATGCAACTGTCAATGCTGAAAAATTACCCATGCATATATCTTGTAAATAAAAAGCTATAATAAAAAAAAAAAAAACGAAAAGAAAAGAAAAGAGAGCTATCTGATTTGGCTGGTGTACAGGGTATGCAAGGCAGGGATAAGACAGGAAAGGCAGATTAGGGCTACCTCTTAAAGGCCCTTAAACATCAGGCAAAGGAGTTGCCTTGATACTGAAAAGAGATTAAGAAAGAAAAGAGTTTGAATCCTTGGGTGATGGCAGCAGAAAGGACAGTGAAGATATATATAGCCTAAGTCCAACAATTAGATGCGTAATTCATTCAACCCAGGTATTTCAGGTCAGTCAAAGCAGGACCCTAGGACTGGTCATGGAAACTTTTCCTGGGAGCTGAGGCCTGGAAACTGGCGGGTCCAACCTGCAGATGTGAGCTATTAGGCCTCTATGATGGACTTTATTTGAATTGGATGTCATTCTGTTGCTGTCCAGATCATGACTTGGCCAACAAGCCCAGCGCAGATTTATCCAGACTGGATGTTCGACCCGGGTTTCTGGGCCCCCTCTGCCCAGCTGGCCGGGTCAGCAGTGATCAGCAGCTGGGGAACAGCCAACGCAAGTTTACCACTGGCAGAGGGGAGGGCCCTCCTGGACAAAGACACAAGCTCTCCCAGGCCCTGACCTGCAGAATTTAGCTACATTCCCCAGAAATGAACCGGTATGTGCTTCCATTAAATTCTGCAGAGGGGCCAGAACTTAAATCACTTCCATTCCGTGGTCAAAGGAAAGTCAGTTTGCTACAGTCCCAAGTACTTTCTCTCCTGGAATGATGCTCAGATCATTTTGGCCAGCCTGAGTAATGTTTCCAGGAAGTAGGAGGATAGCAAGGAAAATCAAGAAGAATCCTCGGGCTGGAAGAAATTTTAAGAATTGTCTGATCCAGACTCCTTATTTACAGAAAAAAAACCCAAATCCCAGAAAAGTGAACTGAGAATTAGAGGCAGAGCCGGGAAAGGAACCCAGACCCCTTGACTTCCAGGCTTGGCTCTTTCCACTAGAAGCAAATGTTGAGGTTGAGCTAACAATGAATGAAACATCTTTGTGGAAATGCTTCCCAGGTATTTGGAGCTTCAGAATTTCCACTTAGCTGAAAGGATGAGAAAAGAAGAGGCGGGGGTAGCAAAAGGAAGGAATGATGGATCTGGGGTTTGAGGACCTCGATTTGAAATTTCTGCACAGAAGGAAAGAGTCAGAGAGACACTGAGAGTCACAGATACAGAGAGACAGACACACAGAGAGAAACAGAGAGACAGTGAGAGAGACAGAGACAGAGAGATAGACAGATAGAGAGGGGACAGAGAGACAAGAGACAAAAACAGAGACAAAGAAGCAGAAAGAAACAGACAGGCAGATAGAAAAGAGACAGAGATGGAGACATCTATGTCTCATCTCATTCCAATGTCTCAAGATAGGAATAGCGACATGATGGAGAATACTAGCTCCTCTCACATGTGCCTTTTCCTTTAGTAACCTGAAGTGGGGTTGGAACATTCATCTCTCTCAAAAGTGGAAGCCAAAAACACCTGAAGTAGCTGTTGTATAGGAAGAGACCTGAGTCCAATGAAGGGCCAAAGAAAAATAAAGAGCTCTCTCCTTTCTCTTTCTTCCCTTTCTTTCTTTCATTCCCTTAGTCTCTGTTCCTTTGTCTCTCTTTCTCTGGGTGCCTTTCCCCTCCCTTCCTCTTTTCTTAAATTTAATTTAAAAAGCATTGCCCTATTTAGTCTGCATTACCAACTTTTACCTTTATCCTACTCCCTCAGAGTACTTTCACACTGTACTCTAGGTCCTCAGAGACAGAATGACATAATAGGAAAAGGGGCAAACTCAAGTCTGGAGGACCAAGATTCAGGTCCTGTCTCCACACATTAATTGTGTGACTCTGGGTCAGTCATGTAACCCCTCAGTGCTCCCACCCCCAACTTCCCAATTCTTTAAAGATTGACTGACAGTAACAGAGGAATTGCTTTTGGTGGGTAGAAGAAACTTCCTCACTGATGAAATCACTGCTCTGAACCTCTTCGCTACCCCCACCCCCATACGGGTGTACACACATCCACATTTGTACAAAAAGTACTTGTACTGATATAATTGACCTGGAAGGGACTTTGAAGATATTCCAAGCCTCATTTAATAGAGAAAGAAATCATGATTCAGAAAATGGAAGGGACTGGTCCAAGGTCACCCAGCAAGTTAGTAGTAAATCTAGGACTAAAGCCCAGGCTTTCTCTGGCCCTCACCCTTTCTACTACAGAGCATTCTCTCTCTCTCTCTCTCTCTCTCTCTCTCTCTCTCTCTCTCTCTCTCTCTCTCTCTCTCTCTCTCTGTGTGTGTGTGTATGTGTGTCTCCTCTCCCCCCCCCCAAGGAGACCTGTCCCTGTCAGACAAATAGCCTCATGAATAATTGCCCTGTTCAAGAAACTGGTTATGAAATCCCAAATACACCATGTGATCCTCCAACATGCCCTTGGGAGAAATGCCTGCTGCTCTCCCTCCTGTCTTGCCAGTGTCGGAGCTGACCATGTGGCTGGGCAGCCGTACCCAAACCGGCCTGCTTGTCCATCCCCACAACATGCCCGGAGCAAACGGTGTTCTCCAAGTGGCCCTTTGACCCCAGTGCTCCTCTCACCAAATAGAGTAGGGATGAGATGGAGGCCCTGGTGATGAAGCTGAGTTGCCCAGAAGATTTCACACCAGGGGGCTGACAGCCAGCTGAATTCCATCCCCATAAAAATGTACTTTTATAGCCAGAGCAGATTCAGCCCTCTGGACAAAGCCCATGGAAAAACAGGCCCAGGCAGCCAACTTTCCCTCCTGCCCTGGGGCTCACACTGGGAGAGCGCACCCCAGAAACAATTCGGCACTTTCATGTAGCTCTATGGCACTCCCTCCCTTGCCCTCCTGGAAGCAATCGTTATCACAGCAAGGGGCAGCTAGTTCTGGGGCACTGGTGGACACTGGGGTGATTCCTCCGGGCTGAATCCTCCCCCTCTAGAGCCTCATTCTGGATACTCGGCTCTCCTCCCCCTTGTCACATTCTGTTTGTAGCCAAGCTTCTGGGGCACGGCTGAGAGCCCATGGTAGGGCAAACAGTAAATCTTACCCTCCTCTGTCCCCACATCCCCACCCCCCAAACCCAAACCCATCATCTTTGGCCAAGTTCAGCTACACAATTCAAGGCTAGCAAATTCCTGAAGATGCCTTTTGTAGCATTTGGGGAAAACAAATGACATCAGAACAAACTCTCAGGCCTCCCAAGCAGGCCAAAGGGTGGCTTTCTGATAATGAATTTGTGTACAGTGAGCGAAGCTCCTATTGGATTTGGCATGAAGAAATCCTGCTTAGAGTGAAGTGGAACAAAAGTTTCAAGCTTTTTTTAACTCCAGGAAATCTGGGCAGCCACAGAGCACTTGCCCCACACCAAATCTAGTATTGAGGCAGGACTGTGCCTGGAAGGGATAGAGGTATCAGGAAAGAAAGGAAAGGCAAGAGGGGGATCAAAAGACCAATGGAACCAAAGGAAGAGATTTTATCGGTGTGGGGATCTCCCTGGTAGGTGTCCCGGAGATACATAATACATGTATGTTACTGTGCACTGTTGGAGGTGCTGACTGGGAGGATTATTATTTGGAGATGGCTCCAGGCCCTATTAGGATGATAGATTTTGAGTTGAAAGGAGCCCAAAAAGCTCTCTAATCCAAACTTTGGAGATTTTGGAGGCAACGAATGAAGATAGAGTCTAGAGAGATTTTGTGGCAGAATTACATGGGTAGTAGACAAAAGACAGAATTCGAACCCACATCCTCTAATTCTAAATCCATACCTTTTTGGCTCCCAGATTCAGTTTATCTCTTGGTATTCTCTGATTGGGTTTATATAATTTTTTTAAAGTAAATTCAGTGGAAAAAAAGCTAAGCAATTCGATGGAAAAATAATCATTGCTTAAAAATTAATCGTGGAAAAAATATGGATTTTTTGTTTGGGTTTTTTTTGTTTTAGTGAACTACAAGCCAACTTTGTACTTGGCATCCAGGAAAGTTGTGTAGTCATGGTAACCAGACCAAAGGTACAAGCCTGCTGTATCCTGTCCAGATCAGACCATATCTGGAGCAGTTTTCAGTTCTGGGTGCCATATTTTAGGAAAGAGACTGAAAAACAGAAGTTCATCCAGAGTCAGGCAACCAGGCTGATAAGAGAACTGGCTGGTGCCAGATGGGCATCAGCTGAAGGAACTGCTAAGTTTATCCCGGAGAAAAAATTGCTGGGAGTAAGAGGAACACAATAACTCTCTTCAAGCACTTGAAGTGTTGTTATATAGTAGAGGGATTAGCTTTATTCTACTTGGCCCCGGAGGATAGAGCAACGAATGGGAGATGCAGAAAAATAGATTTTGTCTTACTGTAAAGAAAAACTTCTTAATAAGTCCAGCTGCCCACAAGTGGAATGGAACCAACTCGAGAGGTGATGAACTTTCCCTCATTTGGGGTTTTCAAGCATAAATTAGATAAACATTCCTTTTAAAGGGTTTTTCTATATAGTTCCAGATAGTACTAGATGGATTTTGAGTTCCTTTCCAACTCTAAGATTTTGTAACATATTTATGACAATACACATTATAATAATAATACATTGTGATGCAATTTACATTTCCATAGCACTTTTGGATTAACAAAATACTTGCCTCATAGCCATTTGAATTATGTGGATGACTCAATTCTTTACTCCATTTTACAGATGGGGAAACTGAGGTCCTTTAATGTAAAGTCACTTGTCTAAGTAAAGGCAGCTAGGATTTAGACACTACTCTTCATTTGCCAGGTCTTCCTGTACTCCTCCTTCTCCAGTGCTCTATATTTTATACTTTTTAAAGTGCTTTCACATATATTATATTATCTCATTGGATCCTTGGACTTCTGGGTGGAGATGGGGCAACTACAATTTGCAGTAGTGATTTTGTGACTCAAAATCAAGCAGATTGTAGATAATGAGGTCAGGACAGAAAGCAAGCAGGAACCACAGACAAAGGGACAAAGTCAAGATTCAGAAGTCCAGACCATGGAGCAATGTTGAAATCCACAGGATAAAGCAAGAGTGATCCAGAGTCAGGAAAAATCCAGGAAACCAAGTGTCCAAACAGACTCAAGGTCACAGAAGAGGATTATTTTTTGCTCTAATTCTCTTATTGTGGTGAAGCTGCAGCTTTTAAAACCCTAGTGTTTGGGATTAAACCCAATTATTTGATTTTCTAAAGAGTTTCAGTTGTGGACAACTCCAACTTTTCCCCCCACACTCATTAATCTTTCTTACACTGGAAAACCATTGTATCCTCATGGTGGGTGATCACCATTTTTCTCCTCAGGGATTAATTACCTCAGACCTTGATGGTTTGGCCTAATTGCCCCCTCTCCCAAAAAAATCCCTACTATAACAAAATGGAAAAGAAGCTTTCCACACTTACTTTAAAAGCTCCAATGAGAAGGAATCCACTAATGGAAGAAGTCTGTTTCACTTCGAGATAGCAATAAGCGTTGGGAAGTTTTTCTTATGTTAGCTTTAAACTGTACCCTTTGTAGCTTCCATCTATTGTTTCTGGTGTTGCCCTCTGGAACCAAACAGAAAATGCATTATTCCTCTTCCATGGATAACCCTTCAAATACTTTCAGACAAACACCATATCCTTCCATTCTGGTCTCACATCTGCCAAGTCTTCCCTACTTTAACCATTTCCAATTCCTTCAGTCTCTTTGTGGTTCCTCAAACAAGACACTCCATTTTCCAACTGTGCATTTTCAATGGCTGTCTCCCTCTCTAGGAATTTTCTGCTTCCTAATCTCTGCCTCCGACCTTTTCTGGCTTCCTTCAAGTCTCAACTACAACTTCACCTTTTGCTTTCCTTTCTTGGTTCTTCTCAATCTTACTACCTTCCCTCTGAAATTATCTCCAATTTATCCTACTTATATGATGTTTGCACATAAATGTTTGCCTATTACATCCCTCATTAGACAGTGGATATCTTGAGATTAGGAAGTGAGTTTGGGGTGAAGTGAGGTTGATTTATTTGCTTTGCTTTTCCATGACTTAACAACTTCAAGTAGAGAATGAAAGAAAAAAAATTGTCTTAAAGGACCATATGAATACCTAAAAGAAAGGAAGAAAAGTGTTCAAAATGAAATAAAACATTTTTAAGAAGGAATTGGAAGGAGAATAAATAGTTTTGAAGAGAAATGGTAACCCTTCTTCAAGTACTGGGATCCTTTAAAAATAGAATAGTCCAAACAAAAAACAAATTTTTATTAAAGCTTTTTATTTATAAAACATATGCATGGGTAATTTTTCCAACATTGATCCTTGCAAAACCTTTTGTTCCAAATATTTCTCTCCTCCCCCCCCCCCTTCCCTTAGTTGGCAGGTAGTTCAATACATGTTGAAATGCATGTTAAATCCAATATATATATACATATTTATGTAGTTATCTTGCTGTACAAGAAAAATCAGATCAAGAAGGAAGAAAAAGAAAAACTGAGAAAGAAAACAAAATGCAAGCAAATAACAGAGAGAGTAAGAATACTATGTTGTGTTCCACACTCTTTTCCCATGGTTCTCTCTCTGGGTGTAGATGGCTCTCTTCCTCACTGAAGTGGAACTGGTTTGAATCATCTCAATGTTGATGAGAGCCATGTCCATCAGAACTGATCATCCTATATAATCTTGTCCAAACAAAAATTAATAACCTTATGAGAGAGAAGGAGATATTAGAATAAAATTTTAAAAAAATTTTAAATAAAAGAAAATACATGAAAACATATCAGAAACAACTTACTTGCAAGACAGTTCAAATAATTTAAGAGTCATTGCACTCTATGAAAACTATAATTAAAAAAAAAAACCTTGGATACCATATGTAGAGTGTGGAACTTCCCAACCAAGGGAACTTCAAGCTTCCTCTCCCTGACCCTTAACCAAGGGATAAGCTAATTGAACCTAAGAAAGAGGCTCCATTGTGATTATATGAGTAGTTTAATAATCATAATGGGTTACTTACATATGGGCTGTCTGGGGGCAGCTGCCAAATAATTCAATGGATTTCAGCAGCAGACCCTCAAAAAGTCCCATTGTAATTAAAGAAATTAAACAAAGGAAGGAGGAGGTGCAAAGTGTCCTTACATATATCATTAGGGGTTTGTATTATGCTTAGTTCTAATTAATTCTAATTCTTAGTTCAATTAAGTAGTTCTAATTTGGGGTCTGAGTCTCAGGGCTCAGGCATCATGCCAGCACCTTTGGGTGAGTGCCTAGACACCCAAGGTTATGTGGTGGACACAGTGAAGGTTGTGTTCTTTTTGCTGTGTCCTTGTTATTTCTTGCTATAACTTGTAGCTGGTTACATATCCTTGTTATGATTTTCAACCCAATAGGGACCCCACAAGGCCATATGCTGGTCAGTTTGAATAAATTCCCAGACTTACACAAGTTGTTTGCAAGGCATAGTGTCTAAAAATAGCTTTCATCCTGCTTAGAATGGCTTTCACCCCAAGAGTGTGACTTTTATCTCCATACATCTCAAATCCCCCAAAATTGGGATCCCACATCATATTTAAAGAAATCATTACTGAAAATTTCATAGTTATTAGAACAAGAAGATTAGAAAGACTACATCAATCACTTCCTGGAAGAAACTCTAAAAAATTTCTAGGAATGTTATAATCAAAATCCAAAGTTCCTTTGTCAAAGAAACAGTATTACAAACATCCAGAAAGAAATTCAGGTACCAATCAGGATCACACAAGCCCTGGCAGCATCAACTATAAATGAGAGGAGATCTTAGAGTACAATATTACAAAAGGCAAAAGACATAGATGAATAATCAAGATTAACCCTGCCAAAACAAGTATAATACTAAATAGAGGCACATGAATCTTCAAAAATAAAATAGAGCGTTCTTAAGCATTTTTTAGCAACTTTGAAATACAAACTTAAGGGGTCAAAGACATTCAGAAAGGAAAATATATTTAAGTAATTGGAAAGAGCTATATGATGATATAGTGTTATTAGATTTAGTGGGGAGGACAAGGATACCTTTAGAATTCTAACATCTTCAAAGAGTATTGGGAGAAGACCTAGGAGTAGATTGGTTCTATTTTAATGGTTTGAAAAGGGGGAGAAGAAGGAAAATAACAGAAAAAGGATAGGGAGAAAAAATAGAATCTAAGGAACTCTAGATGCCTCTTAGTTATGAAATGGCTAAACAAATTGCAATAGATTAATTTAATGGAATGTCATTGTACTATGAAAAAATACGAAGATAATTTTTTTGGAGGGAATGCAATCAGGGTTAAATGCATTGCCAAAAGGGAAGAAGGAAGAAGGAGGAGGAGGAGGAGGAGGAGGAGGAGGAGGAGGAGGAGGAGGAGGAGGAAGAGGAGGAGGAAGAGGAGGAGGAAGAGGAGGAGGAGGAGGAGGAGGAGGAGAGGAGGAGGAGGAGGAGGAGGAGAAGGAGGAGGAGGAAGAGGAGGAGGAGGAGGAGGAGGAGGAGGAGGAGAAGAGGAGGAGGAGGAGGAGGAAGAAGAAGAAGAAGAAGAAGAAGAAGAAGAAGAAGAAGAAGAAGAAGAAGAAGAAGAAGAAGAAGAAGACAAGGAAGGAAGAAGGAGGAAGGGAGAGAAAGAGAGAGAGCGAGAGAGAGAGAGAGAGAGAGTGAGATTGATTTGGGGTATGGTTACTGTGTGGATTCATTTTGCTTGGCTCTCTGTATTTGCTACATGATTGGTTTCCCCTGTTTTCTCTTGGTATTTAATGGAGGGACATATGTAGAAAAAGTCAAGGAAGTAAACGATAGCAATGCCAAAAAAGAGGGCCACTGAAACCCTTTTAAATGCATAGAAGGGAAAAGAAGAAAACTCAAAAGGAAGCACAAACACACTAGGCAGTTTTGAAAGTAACATTTTTTATCATAATCTTTTTTAAAAAGCAAACAATCTGAAGTGTTAGTGTTTTTATATAGTTGTTCTTTTTTTGTGTTCTGCTATAATTTTTGGTGTTTTAATTTCAGACTAAAAAAATTAAAACTAAAAGCAAAACAAACTAAAAAAAAAAAAACCACAGTTGATCAGTATTTGTTTTTACACAACCCTTCCAATGTTGACTATTCACATCTTTTCATTTTTGCCAATTTTCTGGGTGTGAGATAAAAATTCAGAGTTGCATTGATTAGTACTTTTTATGATTAGTTGTCTAGAGGATTCTTTCATATATTTTTTAATTCTTTGCAATTCTTTTGAGAGCTCTTTATTTATATCCTTTGACTGTGTATCTCTTAGGACAAAACTTTTCATCCCAATAAAACATTTAAAAAAATACAAGGAAATTTGGAACACGAGGTTTTGCAAGGGTCAGTGTTGAGAAATCTGACTTAGAAATAATTCAGATAAAAAAATCAGATTGATCTAGAGGACCAAGTCTTTTTTGTATGTTTTGATTTGTTTTGTGTTATTTTGTTTGCCTGGATTTGAGATTCACCAGTGTGGGGATCTCCAGGAGTGGAAGCAAATCATCAACTCAACTTCAACTTAACACTTTAGAGAATTGTCTTAGCAAGGCCAGTCCTCTCTTCACTACTATATACTGACTCACCAGTGTTGAGATATGAATATTTATTCCTAGGGGGACACAGTGCCCTGGATATTTGTAAGTTGGCAAATGTGCTGTTTTTAGTCATGCTGACTGATTTCAAATAATTTATTGAAACTACATTTGCTTCTGTTTCCCTGCAGCCTTCCTGGGAAGTTCAAAGAAGGAAGGGAGGAGAAGTTGAAGAGAGAGGGTGAGTTTGGATAAATGAATTCTTGCTTAAGATCCTTTTTGTTTCTTGTAGGATGATTAGTACAAAAGGCTCGTTTGCTTTTTCAATAGCTGATGTTTTTCCTTCATGTTAAGGTCTTAATACTGAGCACCAAAAGATCCAAGTGCCATGATGAAAAAAAGCCAGGCTCTCCTGGAGGATTTCTGGGATGTACATTTAAGTAATTTAATTGTTCATGGTCTTGGCAAATGTAATCATTTTCTGACAATATTTAGACTCTGATGTAAGTGTGAACCAGCAAATGACCTTTAAAGTAACAGCAAGAGCAAGATGTTGTGTTTAAAAGCTTCCAATTCTTCCTTGGAGCATTTGCAGACTTTTACCCTTTTCATCACTGGCTAAATGAGATTCCCCAAGAGTATTGCCCACTCATGGAACTTAACCCCGACTCTCCCAGCTGGGAGAGACCTCACAAGCCATTGAGTCCAGTTTATGCCTAGATAAGACTATCCTCCACAATTGAATGGATGCCCATCAGTGGGAGAATGACTAGATAAATTATGGTATATGAGTGTTATGGAATGTTATTGTGCTATAAGAAACCATCAGCAGGATGACTTCCGAGAAGCCTGGAGAGACTTACATGAACAGATGCTGAGTGAAATGAGCAGAACCAGGAGATCAGAATACATTGTAGAGTATTATATATCGCAGATACACGGCAACAACAAGATTATACGATGATCAGTTCTGATGGACATGGCTCTTTTCAACAATGAGATGATTGAGGCCAGTTCGATGGTCTTGTGATAAAGAAAGTCATTTAGACCCAGAGAGGACTGTGGGAACTGAGGGTGGATCACAACATAGCATTTTCACTCTTTTTGTTATTCTTTGGTTGCATTTTATTTTCTTTCTCATTTTTTTTCCCTTTTTGATCTGATTTTTCTTGTGCAGCAAGATAATTGTGGAGATATGTGGAGAAGAATTGCACATATTTAACATATGTTGGATTACTTGCCATCTAAGAGAGGAAGTGGGGGAGAAGGGGAAATTTGGAACACAGAATTTTGCAAGGGTCAATGTTGAAAAATTATCCATGTATATATTTTGAAAATAAAAAGCTTTAATAAGAAAAAAATTCAAAAAAAGTTTCCTCCACCCCCAAGAAGTGATCATCTCACTTTTGTTTAAAGATATCCAGTGAGGCAGAACTCACTATTCCTGACCATGACAACCTCCCAGCTCAATGAGCATTTGTGATTCCTTATTCTTCCAGAACCAAATAAAAACTCTTCAGCTTGATATTTAAAGACTTTTATAAACTGACCCCTTCCTACCCATTTTCTACATACTTTTCTGTGTCTTCAAAATTATGCTTTCCATATCTTCTGCACTGGCAGTCTTCTATCCTGAAATGCTCAGCCCTCTCACTTTCTTTGGGCTTCCTTCAAAAGTCAGCTCAAATCAGGATTTCCCCAGTCTTTTCAGATGCTTATGACTTTCCCTTATGGATTATCTTCCATCTTTTTCACATATCTATATCTACTTAAGTTTTTATAATATTCATATTTATCTAACTATTTATATTTTATTTCTCTCCCCCCTCCCATTAGAATGTAGGCTCCTTGTGAGCAGGAACAATTTTTTGCCATTCCTTTGTATCTCTAGCCCTTAGCGCAATGCTGGCACATAGCAACCATTTAATAAATGCTTGTTGACTATGAATGAATGAATGGATTACCTGGGTAGCTCATGCCATATGTGAATGATTTTAGAAAGTTTGATATAAGAAAACTAAATCTAACTCACTGTAACTTCTCATTGCTTCTAGTCCTCCTAACTAGGAGTAAAAAGAAAAAAAATCTAATCCATCTCCCATATTGATAGTGAACTTTCAAATATTTGAAGACTGATGAGTATTTGCCCTAAATCTTCTCTTCACCTTGCTTTTAAATATCATCCAAACTACTTCCTTCAACCTATGTATATATATGATGATCTGGAGGTTTCTCCATACTCAATGCTTGCCTTCTAGATGTTCTGTAGATTCACAAAACAATAGACATGGAAAAGACCTCAAACATTCCCCAATCCCATCCGTCTTTTTGCAAAGGTCAAAACTGAAACTCAAGGAGGGAAAGAGATTTTAAATGTCAAGCCAGGACTTGAATCCAGGTCATACATGTAAAGATGAATAGGACCAATTTATTTTTCCCTCTTTTATGGAAATTCCCCCATTCCATATTACATCAAAATGATCCTGATTTTATGGGATTTAGAACTGAAAGGGACCTTGGAGGCCATCTAGTCTCACCTCCACATAGAGGAAATAGGAGCTCAGAGAAATGAAGTGATTTCCAAAGTCAAGCAGCTGCTAAGAAGCAGAAATGGAATTTGAACTCCAATCCTCCAACTCCGGATTCAGCATGCTTTACAGTACAGTAATCTGTCTCCTCTAATCTTCAGTGAGCATGCTTTCCAATACCAAATACTGCCTGGAAATAGCTCCTCAGAGTTTCTTAAAACAGACACTAGAATATTTACTTCAATTAAACTGGAATAAAGCCTCAACCAGATTAAAATATAATTGGGAAATATTTAACAAAATAAGTAAAAATATATTAGAACATAAATAATGTTAATATGTGGTTTTCTAAGTCAACATGCTGTCCACAGGGATCTTTATGTAAGACTTAGTACCCTTCTCTTTCTATCTGAGTTTTGACAGTTCTCTCAGAATACTTGTGGTGAGGATTTAGGCCAGTGGAATTCTTTTTCTTGGAGGCACAAATGGTGAGAATCAGAGAAAACATTTTAGAGCCAACATAAACAAATCGACAGCCACTTGCCGTAGGACAATAAATAGAAAGCCACTCAGCTTATGTGCCCAAACCAACTATAACAGAATTCTTCCATTAGGTAGTTATTAAATGGTCATCAGCTTTTACTAACATTTCAGGTCCCTTATGCTACCAACTGCGCTGTTGACTGCAGTCTAGATACTTCATTCTTTGTGACTTTAAGTAAGGTATTTAGGTTTTTTCAGCCTTAATTTCTTCATCTGTATATGTAGAGATGGAACTGGGTGATTGCTAGAGTCCCCTACAGTCTTGCATCCTATGAGTCATTCCTGCCCCTCTGTCCCACTGTAAACTTAAACATGGAATATTTATGAAATATCATTTGAGGTGTTCACTGATTTATGCCTCTGAAACTTCTTTGGGTAAAAGTATAGACAGAGGTAAGACAACAATATTTTCTATAACTCAGAGACTAAGAAGATGACAATATTCATTTTTCTTTGGGAGAAGCTACAGCTTATTTCAAAAGAACTGGATATAGTTATGTCTGTGACTCCTGCTCCAAAGAAGGCTACGCTGACAGATTGCTTGAGTTGGGGCAAAAGTGGGCAAAAGCTAAAAAGTGGCTGCGGATATAATAAGCCCCAAAGTAGAAGGTCAGCAAGCTGCTTAAGAGGGATGGACTGGCCCAGTCTGGGGAAATGCAGCAAGTTAAAACTTCTTTGCTGCTAAATAATGGAATCAGGTTAAAATTTGTGTCCATTGTGCTTCCAGCTGAGGGCAAAATGGGAAGACCCAGTCTCAAAAAGTAAAGCAGCCAATCTTCAAAAGGATCATGATTTCATCAGTTCTCTCTCTACTAATATGGACAAACCTTAGAAAAATGGTACATCAAGAGTTACTGAGGCTAAAAGATTTTGCCCTTTCTGTTAACGAGTTTCTCTGAAATTAGACCCGGTCCAGGCCAGACATATTATCCATTGCTGAGTCTGCAAATATATGTACATTTGGAATCTAGGGTCCCTGAAGTGTAGGTGCTCTTTATGATGATGCAGAACATCTATAACTGTAATTTGACAGATGGACTTTGAGGATGGGAGACAGAAAAGCAAAATCTTCATAAAAAAGGATAGTACTTCCACATCTATGATTAAACACTCCCCTCCACTAGTGATAATGAAATGAACATGGGGGAAAAACCCACATAAAATAATGATTAGGCAGTTCTTAGATCCAAAGCATCATGCTAAATACCTGAGACAGAAATATAGAAGCATTCCAATGGAAGGACACAACATAGAGAAATTTCAACTACAAGTCAATTGGAATGACCTTATTGGTCCCTAAGGGGCAGAAGACCACTGTCTACTAACATATCTTCTTTTCCATCATTTCCACTAGGGAAAAACATGTCCATTTTTGGTACTGAACTGCCTTCATTCAGCTTGTCACTAATTTTCTAGCGCTATTTCAAGTATTATCATTCCCATTTTGCAGAAAAGGGAAATGAGACTGAAGTAAATTCATGACCACATGACAGCTAGTGAGTTTTAGAGCTTGGGGCTCTAACTTTTTCCATGACAAAATATTTCCTAAATTAATCAATAATCTTGTAATAAATAAGGACAAACCAAGTAATATAAAGACAAACTACCAAGAGAGTTGCCTAGAGTAGTGGTGACCATCCCTGATGGCCATTTATGGACTTGGAAAACCACAAATTTACATGCCATATGTTGTGTTTTGGAAGGGCAGGTAAATGGCACAGTGGATAGAGTGCCAGGCAGGTCTAGAGTCAGGGAAGATACCTTTTCTTGAGTTCAAATCAAACTTCAGACACTAGCTGTGTGATTGTGGGCAAGTCACTCACCCCTATTTGCTCAGTTTCCTCATCTGTAAAATGTACAAGAAAAGGAAATGATAAATCATATTACAGTTTTTACAAAGAAAACCCCAAATGGGGTGATGAAGAGTTGGACACAACTGAACAATAGCAAAAATGTTATACTCTATTTTTATTTGTTTTGTTAGGCATTTCTAAATTACATTTTAATCTGTTTCAGCTGCAGTGAAGAGTTTTACAGATCCTGCAGCAACTTTAACACCTCTGGAAAACCCTGTGAAGCAAAGTTTAACTTGCCCAAGGTCAAATCGTCAATATGTTAGCGATCATTTCCTAAACACTTATTGTATGCCATGAACTGAACTAAATTTAGAAGAATTTTAAAGAAATTTTAAAACATGTTCCCTGACCTCAAAGAGTCCACCTTCTTTGGTGGAGGAAACAAAAAAATATACATATAAAATATATACTGTGGAAAGGAAGAGAGGGAATGGGAAGACTGGGGAAGACTTCTTATAGAAAATGGCAATTACTGCAGTATCTCTGCCAAGAAAATTCCAAATAGAGTTAGGAAGAATCCAACAAGACTGAAATGACTAAACGACTTATAGCATGTAGCCAGACTTTTATTTTAGAAAAATCAAAGATAGGCCTTGATCCCAGGTCTTCCTGGATGCAGGAAGTAATGATAGTAATGAGTGTGACAAAAAATAAGTTATCAAGACAATAAGTAATAGCAAAATAGATTAATTTTCCAAAAAGGGAAGAAATTTTGAAGGAAAAAAGGAGAGATCAACAAAAATTAGAAAAGGATCATTAAACTGACAAAACAAAGCCTTTACTTAAATAGCAACAAAAATCAACAAACAATAAGCTAAATTCATTTTTACAGATAGAATAATCAAGTTACTCAGACAAAAATTACAGAAAAATACACATTAGAGAAAAAGCTTAGAAAATTAATAGAAGCCTGTATGCCTGATTATATGAAAAAGGATGAATGCCTACAAAATATAACATCCCCAAATTAACAAAACAGAAAATAGAAAATATTAACAAGTAGATTTCATAAAGAAAAAAATGAATTATAAATTAATTCCCAAAGGAAAAAAGATTCCTAGTCCAGACATATTTACAAGTCAATTCTGTGAAATATTTATGTAACACTTAAGCCTAAAACTACACAAACTATTCTCAAATATGGAAAAAAGAAGGTACCCTATCATACTCCTTGTATTGAATAAATATAACTTTTGATGAAATGAATCCTAGGATTATAGATTTAGAACTGCTTCATTTCCTTGAACTAACTCATTTTAAGTAAATTAAATCCCACAAAGTTAGATCACTTGTCCAGAGTCTTGAGACTGTAAGTGACAAAAACCACATTCAAATACAATTCTTCTGACTGTATAATCTAATGTTCTTTTTACTATATTAAGGCTATTCAATTATAACCCGAAACATTCTATAATTGTTGTTTGTCCTTCATTCTCAGAGAAGACTTATGACCTTAGAGAAAGATAGGGTAAAGAGTCCTGTGCTTGGAATTAGCAGAGGGCTTCACTAGGATTTGAGTGTGTGGTCGAAGCACGATGCTCTGGGAGAGTAACCAATAAATTGCCCCAAGGTCAAAGCCAGAAATCTATGAACAGATCCAAGGGGCTCCAGTAAAGAACAGAAATGTGGTATGGGTCCAGGAGCAACAAGTCCAAAGCCAGGACAGTGAGAGTCCAGGACAGGGTGTGTTTCAGGAAGGGAATTCACATTGAACGAGGTCAAAAAAACACCAATGGATAGGAGAGGTCATAAGGTAGATTTAGAACTGAAAGGGACCTTGGAGGTCGCTGAATCTATCACATTCATTTAATAGTAGAGAAAATGAAAGAAAAGAAAAGCTAAGGAATCTTCTGAGGGTCACACAATTAGCAAGTACCTCAGGTGGGAATGGAAATCAGTTCTTTCTACTGATTTGTGTCATTCAAAGAATCAGTGCAAGGGCTTTTTATATAACACATCCCCATTTTACAGAAAAGGGAACTAAGGCTTAGAAATTTTTCCACATTCATATCATCAAGATACATTATGAGGGAAATTAAACACATCTTCCTGAATTAAAGTTTAGCATTCTGTCCTTTATGCAACACAGCCTTTTCAAAGTCAAAGCAGACAGTATATAACATTTCCAAGCAGTTGACACTTTCCTCATCTTCCAAAGAACTTCCTAGGGTCATAGATTTAGAGCTGGAAGAGATCTTAGATGCCAACTTTTACAGGTGAGGCACTTGAGCCTCAGGATGATTAAAATGGTGTGCCTAGGGGCACACAGTCAGTAAAGCCTGAAGCAAGATTCTAACTCAGGCCTTGCTGATTTCAAGTGTAGTGCTGTATTCACAAAGCATGCTGCTTCTCTGTTACCCCCATCAGTTAATAATCCCTGGATGATGAGATGCCTTCCATAATAACCCACTCCCTTTCTGTCCCCTTCCTTTCTATCTCTATGTCTCTGTCTCTGCCTCCGCCTCTGTCTCTTTCTTTCTCTTCAACAACATCCCTAACAAGTGACCAATCAACATTGGAGTGAAGAAGAAAAAATGTTGGATTTGATGCCAGAAGACATGGGTTCAATCTTAGATTTGCCACTTACTACCTATTTGAAATTGTGTAAGTCAGTTAACCTCCCTAAGCCTCAGTTTCCTCATCTGTAAAATGCCTTAAATTCTTGTTGCAGTTAGTTCTTGGGCACAAGATCATTTTTCCTCATTTTTTCAGAGTTCAGTACTTGGCCCATAGGCTCATTCTCCTTCCTCAAGCTACATACTTACATATATATATATATATACACATATAATTTTAAATATTGAACTATATTATATGTAATATATTAAACTATATATCTAACTTTAGATATTAACTTATAATCTTTATATATTAAGTTTAAATATTAAACTATGTAGGTAGATATTCCAGCTTCATAGTTCTGACCGTTTGACTTCTTGAAGACTATCAGTCTCAAATGAAAAAGCATAGAAAGCATTTTGCAAATCTTAAAGCATTGTGTCATCATTAGCTAGTATTATTTTGTCTGTCATGCTACATTGTTGGTTTATTTTAAGATTTAAGTCTGGGTATTTTCTTTTTTTTTCTTTTCTTTTAAAATTAATATTTTATTTTCCCAATTATATTTAAAAATAATTTTTACATTATTTTTTTTTCAAATTTTGGGTTCTAAATTTTCTCCCTCCATCTCACCCTCTCATTGAGAAGGCAAACAATTTGATACAGGTTATACATATGTAGCCATGCAAAACGCATTTCCATATAAGTCCCCATAGGTATCTTCATATGAACTATTGTCTAACTAAGTCTCCTCCATCCTACTGACCATTCTTTTTACTCTCCTATCATTCACTGTTTAGGTTGTTATCTAGAGCAAACCTTTCTCTGTATCCCTTTATCTCCAATACTTCAGCTCCTCACACTTACATTAAATGACCTAGCCTATTATTTCACTTGAAAAGACTGAAGCTCAATGATAGGAACTCTATCAGCATCTGTCCCCTCTTGTTCTAACCTTTTAGCAGCAGCATCTGCCTTCTATTCTTTTCTATCCCATCAGAGGAGAAGGAATATTCTGCTTCCCCTTCAAATCACCCTTCCTCCTTATCTGTGTTTCAGGACCTTTTTCAGATGAAACAAAAATTTCATTCCCCCACTATCATTCCTTATTTTCTCATCCCCATTCAATTCAGTTCCATGCTATTGTAATCTATATCCTCTGCCTCCCTCATTTTTAAATTCAGACCTCTGGATTCAGACCATGTTGTTAATGACCTTTCCTTTGTCTTAAGCTTTCTCCATCTTCTTTTATTCTTGGAAACTTGGTTTTCTCCAGGAGAGACTGCATCCCTGGTCACCCTCTCTGGCACTGAGAGTTGCTCTGATACTCCCTGTTTCATAGTTCAGAAGTGAAAGTAAACAAAATCTTTGCTGTGATCATTTCCAAACCTGCCTCTCCCACCAGCACTCAGCAGTCTTGGAGTTTGACCCCATTTGTCTTTATTACCAGGTCCAGATTCTTGCTGCAGTCAGTTCTTGGGCACAAGCTCATTCTTCCTCATTTTTCAAAGAGTTCAGTACTTGGCTCATAGGCTCATTCTCCTTCCCCAATCCACACTTCAATATCTGTATTGACATCTCCTCAATTTATTTTAATTTACTTTAATTTTTCATATTCATTATGATTTCTCATCCCTGAATTATTCCCTTTACTTCTGATCCATCATCCTTGCTGTAGTTGTATACTCTCGATTCTATTTTTGATCAATTACAGCACATCCTCAAGGCTCACCCTTCAAGACCTGTTCACACTGACAGATGGGGTTCTCTCAGGGTCCTAGGTACCCTCAAAGCTCAAGGGATAACTTTGAGGGGTTATGTAGCTTCTGATTCCATCATTCCATAATGAACCCTCTCTAATATTGATCAATGCATTAATATCAAATAGCTTTTTTATTACAATTTCTTACTGACAGAACATATGCATGGGTAATTTTTTACAACATTATCCCTTGCACTCATTTCTGTTCTAACTTTTCCCTTTCCTCCCTCCACCCCCTCCCCTAGATGGTAGGCAGTCTTATACATGTTAAATATTCAAATAGCTTTTATAAATGATTTTTTTGCTTAAGAGATATAGTGAAACTAAGAGCTAGACAACCATCCATACAAACCAGGAGGCACATTGTCTCCTTACACACACACTTATACTCATATAAAATGTGCCTCAGGAGAGTGAGCTCAAACTTAAAAGTGGGATATGTGTAGGGATTAAGACGTTCTCAATTCCTGACCCTGAGCATCTCCAGCAAGTTCACTTTGGAGCATTGTGTTGGTAATAGGTTAATTGTTCCCTTACTTATCCAGGCTAGTTCCTTGTAGGATATAAGAGTGGCTCAGCTGGCAAATCGATCCACCACTGGGCTAGCTGATAAACAGAATGCTGTGACTTTTATTATCACACGATACTAACTCTGACTAATCAGGACTGAAATTGGCTTCCAAAAGTCCACCTGTTGGATTTCTAGCAGTCAGAGAGTCTTATGTAAGTTCTTCTTAAGAGGAAACACTTAGCTCTCATTGTCCAGTCCCCTTATTTTAAAGATACATATAATAATTGTTATACACTGTCTTCTACCCTTGAATCTGTTATCCCTTTATCCTATCAGCCTCCACATCTTGAGAAACCCAACCATTTGTTTTCTTTGACCCTTCTCTCATAATCCTAGACAAAACTGGAGGAAATCATTCAAAAATGTTGATTGCATCTACTACAAATTATCATATCAAATTGCATCTGGACCTACATTGCAACATGGAAATACTGTTATTTTTCCCTGATTGACTCCCCAGATTTTTAGCTGGACTAGCTTCTACTCTCTTCTCCCTACCTTTCCCCTCCCCTCCCTTTTCCTCTTCTCTCCTTCCCTTCTCACTCCCTCCCTCTCCTCACCTCTCTCCCTCTCTCCCCCCTCTCTTTCTCTCTCTCACTCTCTCCCTCTTTCCCTCCGCCTCCTTATCTCCCTCCCTCTCTCTCTCCCTCCCTCCCTATCCCTTCTTCCCTTTCTCTCTCCCTCTTTTCCTCTCCCTCCCTCCCTCCCCCTCTTTCTTTCTCTTTCTCTCTCTCTCCCTCTCTCCCTCTTTCCCTCCCTCTCCTCACCTCTCTCCCTCCCTCCCCCTCTCTTTCTCTCTCTCCCTCTCTCCCTCTTTCCCCTCCCCCTCCTTATCTCTCTCCCTCTCTCTCTCTCCCTCCCTCCCTATCCCTTCTTCCCTTTCTCTCCTTTTCCCTCCCTCCTTTTTCCCTCCTTCCCTCCCTTCTTCTCTTCCTCTCTCTCCTTCCCTCCCTTCCTCCCTCCCTTCCTTCCCTCCCCCTCTCTATCATCTCAATAATTCCTTAAATTTAAATTTCTATGCAGATCTCCAGAGTGAAATTGCTAAATATTTCCACTTGGGGGCGTCATCAACATCTCAAAGTCAATTTATTCAAAATGAGCTCATTCTCTTTTTTTTTAATTGCTTTTTATTTTTCCAAATACATACAGATTATGTCCAACATTTACCTTTGTAACACCTTGTGTTCCAAATTTTTCTTCCCTTCTTCCTCCCTCCCCTCCCCTAGACAGTAATCCAATATAGGTTAAATATGTGCAATACTTTTAAACATAGTTCCATATTTGTCATGTTGCACAAGAAAAATCAGATCAAAAGGAAAAAAACCATGGGAGAAAAAACAAACAAATAACAAAAAGATGAAAATGCTATGTTTTGATCCACATTCAGTCTCCAGTTCTCTCCTGAATGTGGATGGCATTTTCCATCACAAGCTTATTAGAATTGTCTTGAATCAACTCATTGTTTCAGTGTATAATGTTCTCTTGGTTCTACTTGCTTCATTTAGCATCAGTTCATATAAGTCTTGCCAGGCTTTTATGAAATCAGCCTGCTTATTATTTCAAACAGAGCAATAATATTTCATTACATTCATATACTATAACCTATTCTACCATTCCCCAGTTGATGGGCATCCACTCAGTTACCACTTTCTTGCCACTACAAAAAGGGCTGCCACGAACATTTTTGCACGTTTAGGTTCCTTTCCGTCCTTTATGATGCCTTTGGGATACGGACCCAGTAGAGACTCTGCTGGATCAAAATTTGACAGTTTGACAGCCCTTTGGGCATAGTTCCAAATTGTTGAGCTCATTCTCTTACCCACCCAAATTTTCCTATTTTTGTAAAAAAAAAAAAAATACTACCCTTCTCCTCGATTCATAACTTCAGACATAGCTTTGACTCTTCCTTCTCCCTGAACCTTCATATTAATTCAATTCCCCAAAGAACTCTTCCATATATTCTGTTTTCCTCACTCCTAAGATCATCATCCTATTTTAAGCCATATCTTTCATTTCTTACCTGAGTTATTATTATTTAGTCATTTCCAACTCTTCATACTCTGTAGACCACACTGTCCATGGGTCTTCTTGGCAAATATACTGGAATGATTTGTCTTTTCCTTTTCCAGTAGGATTAAGGTAAACAGAGATTAAATGACTCGCATAGGGTCCCATAACTAGTGAATGTCTGAGGCCATATTTAAACTCCGGACTTATAGTTCTATCCACTAAGCCATCTAATTGCCTCCTCGGAGCCATTGTTATAGTCTCCTGATTCACATAGCTGCAAAAATAATTTACTTAAACACTACCTGCCATCTAGGGGAGGGGGTGAGAAGGAGGGGAAAAGTTGGAACAGAAGGTTTTGCAAGGGTCAATCTTATATCTTGTAAACAAAAAGCTATAATAAAATAATAATAATAATAATTTACCTAAATAAGAGATATATGGAAATACTACAATAAGGATCAGGGATAGAATTTACTAGAAAAAATAGAGGTAGTCATCATTAATTTTAGGCAAAGTCAAACAAAGATTCATTCAAAAGAGAAATTTACATTAAATGCCAGCCAAATTGTTCTTGTTTTAGATGCATATTTATGTGGATAAATGCATATGCATATATATGTCTGAATATATGTGGATATATATGCATGTAGGTCTATGTATATGTCCATATAGATATAAGTGTATAGGTCTGTGGGTGAGTGTGTGTTTATATATATGTATATATAAATATATCTGTGCTTAACTGTAGAGCGCTTAGGGGATGTGGGGGGGCATGAAAAAGAAAAAAAAAAGAATAAAGTAAAAAGTATTCAGCAGAGAACAAAGAATAACCTACAAGAAAGCAAAGAAAAGATGGAGCCTTATTGAACATAATTTCTTCTATTGTTATATATGCTTTCTTGAAATGGAAATTTATTGTTATATATTTGAATTCTCCCTGATATTATATTAGGCACATGACAATGTTTTGTTTTGGTTTTGGTTTTGGTTTTCTTTTCTGTCTTTATTTTTTCTATTCTGTTTTTTCTTATTTTGTGTTCAGTTCAATAAGTAATTTAAAAAATAATAATAATAATCTTCCTAGGCCCTAGACCTGATCATGTGGCTCCTCTGCTCAAAAGCCTTTATTGACCCTCTGTTGTCTGTAAAACAAAATATAAATTCAAACTTCTGGCAAATAAATTCTTCTACCACTTCTTTCTGGCTTTTCTTCACACTATTCCTCTTTATGTATTTTTTCTTCTAGCCAAACAGTTATACCCTGGATTTCACTTTCCACTCCCCCTCACCTCTGATTCCTTCTTCAAATTACTTTGCATTTACTCATCCACAGGTTGTATTCCTGTAATAAAATGTCAGCTCCTTAAAGGCAGGGACTGTCTCTTTTTTGTATTTCTAATACCAGAGCCTAGAACAGGGTCCTACAGAAGTGGGCACTTAATTAAAATGTGACCAATTGATTTGAAACCAATTCTTTCATTTAACCTAACCAAGAAAACAGCAGGTGGCAGCAATGTTTTAAAAACAAAACCATTTGGGTTCCAGTGAAAACAAGCATGTTATGGAATAATCCTCTCATCTCAGAAGCTGGATGCAAGACTCTGGATGGTGGGCCAAGTTCATTAGTTGGGAGAGTTCATCATTGGAAGAGTCCCCAATGACCTAAAAATGACTGAAGAGGGAAGGAATTTCATCCCTGCCCTTCTTAGCACCTTCATTGCTTTCCATAAGACTGGATCACAAAGTTTTAGAATCAGAAGCCCATAGGTCTGGAATAGAAAGGGACATCAAAGATCATCAGGTTCAATCCCCTCATTTTACAGATAAGGACACTGAGAAACTGAGTCCCTGATTTTTGCTAAGAATCATACAACTAATGACTCAAAATTCAAACCTGGGATTTCCTAATTCCAAATCCAGTGCCTTTCTCATTAAATGACAAACTTCTTTCCGAGGGTAATTGCTTTAGGACACTGGAAATAGTATAACAACAAAAAAAAATACGTGACCTTAAATAAATCAGTTGGCATCTCCTTCCCTTCTCTTTTTTTCCCCTTCCCTTCTTTACAGAGTGAAATTTGGACATGGGACACTGTCAGATTTAAATTAAAGTGTTGGTTCCTCTTCTTGAATGTCTGTCCCTGTCTATTTTATTCTTTGTTACAAGGAATGACTGGGTGGTCAGGAGAGGGGAAGAAATATATTCAGACATAAAGGTAATATTAAAATACTAATGAATAATTTTAATTTTTAAAAATCAGCTGCAGCTTTAATATTTATGTTGAAGTTCTTGGAGGAATAGAAGGAGAAGGTAATAGTTTTTTCCTCTTACACAGGATTACTGTGTAATTAAAACCTTGAGAGGTAGACTCTTTCTTTGTTAATAAAATTCGGTTTAAGGACCAAATTAAAAAAAACAATAACAACAAAGAGGCAGCCAGAGGGTTAAGTGAATAGAGCACTGGTTGAATTTAGGGGGATCTGAATTCAAATTCGAACTCACACCCTTAACACTTAGTAGCAAGTGCTACTAAGTCATTAAACCCCAACTGCTTCATCAAAACAACTAAACAAACAAAACCAACAACAAATAAACAAACAACAAAAAAAAAGCTAAGCCTAAAAAATAATCTCTCCCCAAAAGTTACTGAAATAAGTGACCCATTATGCTTAATATCTATGGCCCAACAAGAAAAGGATCAAAGATCAAAAGAAGGAAGATTCCATAGAAATCATCTGGAATCTAATCCCTTCATTTCTTCATTTTAAGGGATGAGGAAACTAATATACAAAAAGGGGATATTTCTTGACCACGGTAGGTCTTACAATGGTTGAACTAGAAATGGAACCCAAATTTAATATTCAGAGCATCATTATACCCTGAGAAGTAGTTTGTGGTTGGGCTGGTCTCAGTTACTTTCTTTTCAGCGGGCCAGCTATCTCCCCAATGGGCCCAAGGTCATGTGCCTATTTAAATAGTTAATCACTCAACAAGCATTTGATGTTTCTACTTTGTGTGGTACATTGGGGGATAAATTCAAAGAACAAAAAATCCCTATTCCCAAAGAAATTATATTCTGGTTTTGGGGTTTATTTTTTTTTTTTTTTTTGCTGAGGCAATTGGGTTTAAATGACTTACCCAAGATCACAGAGCTGGGAAGTCTCAAGTGTCTGAGACAAGAAATTATATTCTAATAGAGGAAACAACAATTATTCATGAAGTTTGTACACATGGGACATGCCAATTTTCCTCCTTTAAAAAAAGTATATAAATTGGATCCTAAAACCAGTTAACAAAACATGCTTAATTTTTCGAATCAAATCAAAGATTCTCTTTTTGTTCCTATTTTGTCAAACAATAGCTCTGCAATGATGTTAAGAAGACACAAAACTTCAAAGAGGTTACTTGATCTCCCACTTGGAAGAAAAGCCCATCTTTGTTAAAAAGGATTGGTTAGAAAAGAACTATGTATTGATTGGTTCAGGGGTAATTTTCTCCATTTTTCTCCAAGTTGCTTGGAGAATGAAAGGGTGTAATACAATTGAATTTGCTCCAGGACCCAAAAATAACCCTCCTTTGAGGTAAACAAAGGCTAGTTTCTGTAATTGGAGATTCCCGTCTCAGACCCAGAGACGTGTTCTTTCTCCTTCCTAGAGCAAGTGCCAAGGACCAAGGTCTTACATGATGAGAACTCTTCAAGCTAAAAAGGCCCTTTAAAAATATCTCGTGAGGAAAACATTCTAGAATTCCTCTGCATGCAATAAACAACATCTATTTGGGCAATTAGGGGCTGATGTTCCAGAGCTCTTATCAACATGTTATGTCCCCCACAACTCAAAAATGATGTGAAATCAGTCAGAGCAGAAAATTGACAGCACCAGGAAACTATTTGGATAACTAACTGTCTGGAGTTACCATTATTGGCTCTAATTATGACCTAGCGGCTCTTGGGTCCTGAAGCAGCCAGAAAAGGAGCTGTTCCATGCCAAAGTATTCATTAGTATCCCCTTTTTGGTCATCTGTTTCTAAAGAAAAAAGTTTCTCTCTGGTCCCTTCTGGCAATTTTTCTAGGGAGTCTTATCAATGTCCCCAGATTTTTTTTAAGACATCAGAAAATATGACTGCACAATTTCTATTTTCAATTAAGGAACATGTGGGGAAGGAAGAAATCAGATTGCCCTCGTCTCTCATTCCCCATCTATGGGAGAAAGAGAACCGTATTTTTCTTTTTCAGTTTCTTAGTTAACTAAGCATTTATTAAGTATTTTCTGTGTGTGAGGGACTGTGCTAAAAAAAAAATAGGAAACAGTTTAAAAGTTGATGTTATGGGGCAGCTAGGTGGTACAGTGGAGAGAGCACCAGTCCTGAAGTCAGGAAGACTTGAGTTCAAATCTTACCTTAACACTTCCAAGCTGTGTGACCCTGGGCAAGTCACTTAATCCCAATTGCCCCCAAAAGTTGCTAGTATTCATTACCATATTAAATAGGATCAAGTACAGCTGACCTTTTCACCAATCATCTATCTTTAACCTAGTAGATCAGAAATCTTGATAGGGCATCTTAATATTAGTCTCTTTTGTGTCTAAACATAACAGAGCAAGAGACAGATCAGTACTCTCTTCTGAAAAGAAATATGAATGTAAAATGACTACAGACTTTTTGGAAGTTGCCCAGTGTATTAATAATTGTGTCTTTTCCCCAGCACATTGGGTGGACCCTGTGTGGTGAACTGATGAGACATGCATCACTGGAGAGAATGTCAAAACCCCTGAGATGACAGATCCACTGGATTCTTTTTTTATTGGGTATTCACTTAGATGTGTACATGTTGCTTCCTCCTAATAGAACACACAGTCTTTGTATTGCCACTTCCTGGTGCGATGACTGGTTCATAGGAAGTGCTTAATAAATGCCTGATGAATGAAAAACAAAACAAAACAAAACCCCAAAAGATGAATTGTTCCTTTATTGTTATTAAATTATAAGATATGATCAAAATGAAGAATTAAGAGAAATATGGGAAGATATAGTGTGAATTTCTTATAGAGACATAGATTGGACTAAATGGTACCAATATACTCACCTTAGGCTAAATTCAGCAGGGGTTGAGGAACATAGAATTAATAAAGAACAAGTAGCCTACAAGATAAATACAACAACATCTGTAATAGAAAAAACCCAAAACAATGAAATTCTGGTTATGTAATTAGCAATTAGCAAGCAAAGTCCCAGAGGAGATTAAAAAAAAAAAAAAAAAAGGAATCTCTTTCTCTTATTTAGAGAAAAAGGAAGGGGAAGGTATATAAAAGACATAGCTGGTAAATTGCTTAGTTTTTCTTTTCTTTTTTTTTTTTTTTGACTTTTCTTATTCATTGTCACAAAGCATGTAGCTAGGCAGTGGGAGGATGGGAATATATTTAGAAATAAAGATGATATTAGAAAATATCAAAAATTTTCATTAATTTTGCCCTTTCCTTGTGGCTGAGTCTGTCTGGATTATGGGTATATGGGGCAATAGTAGGGAATGGAGCTAAATCCATTCAAGGTTAAATGTGGTCTGGTCAATAGCCCCTACATGATGGAGTTCTCTCTTTCCAAATTTAACATTGAACATTTTCAAAATAGTTTTTCTTTTCTTTTTTCCTTCTTTCCCTCCCTTCCTCCCTTCCTTCTTTCCTCCCTTCTTTTCTTCCTTCCTTCCCTTCTTCCCTCCTTTCCTTGACAGCTGCCTACAGTGGTTCAGATCATGGGCTGTTCCACAGGAATCCCAAAGACAGCAATCAAATCTCTCTCTGTTTTCAGGTAATCTAATGTAGTTTAGATAAGATGAGAAAATCATGAATTTTAATCTTGCACAGCATCATATATTAAATACAAAAATAAAGCCTAACTGTGTAGATTTGTGCATATGAAATGTGGAAACTACATTTATTACTCTGGACACTAAAAAAACAATGTGTAAATTATTTGAGTAAGATAAGAGATATTGCTCATTTACAAAGGGACTGGGCAGCTCAAATGACTCATATCCTACCTTTATGGGGCTTTACCTGTGTGGAGCTCAGTTTCTAGATCTGTAAAGTAAGGGAGTTGGATTAGATGGCTCCTGTAGTGTCTTCTAAAAAGTTCTGAATATAATCTCATGAAAATTTCCCCAATAAGAATGGTTCTCACACAGAGCCCTAACTTGGAATTTTTGTACCCATCCCGACCAGGAAAAATGGCATGAATCATGTCCTTATTTGGAAAGGAGAAGGAGCAAAACAATAGCTTATAGTGGGGAAGACAAATCTGTGGACACCAGTACAAGGGCACTGTTTGGGAGGCTGCTGCAGGAGCAGGTGGAAAGCAAAGCACAGTGAATGAGTAAATTACCCAGTTTGCCAACAGGTATTTTCCTAATTGAAAGAATTATTCTCACTAGGTATTAAGCTCTGTTATTTATACCTGCTGAAGAACTGCATGTGCTATTGATGTCTTCCAGATTCAGTGCCCTGAGGCAAAGCTCTGGTTGCCCAACCATATTAAGGATCTACCTATATATTCTTTGCCTCTGTCAGCTGGATAACCAACAAGATGCTTCTACAAGACCAGCAGGTGGAGACCAATTCCAGCTTAATCCATGGAAGAATTTTCTAACAACCAAAGTTGTCCCCAAGTGGAATAGACTTACTTTGTAAAGTAATAAGCACCCTGTCTTTGCATGTGTACAGGCAGGGAGAGGCTAAGTGAACACCTGATGGGGTGAATCTTAAGTTCAAGATAGGACCTGATCATTTCTGGGATTTTTTCTAGTTCTGAGAATCTATGACACTACCCCTGTATGAGACATGAGATTCTTCTTCATCCCCTATCTCCCAGATGATTTTCTCTCAGGTGTAGTTCAGGACTTAGTGACCTTGGACAAGTAGCTGTGTGGTGTCCACCCTAGTCAACACTAGCAGCAGAGGGCAACTATGTCTTAAACAAGGATAACACTGAGAGAGAGGTCTCTCCCTCCCACATCAAGATGGGAAGTTTTTGGTGTATGTGCTAATTATATTTGATCATCCAAAGCAAAGGAGTTCAGTCAGGGTACTCAAATGAGGGAAAATAAAATGACTCTTGATTTATGATGTCTGTTTCAAATGAGGACCAACTGTCTGCCTTTGGTTTAAATGAGCTATATATAGGACGAACAGTTCAATGCTTTGAGCTCATAGGCAATCCATACTCATTAAATAAAGAGATGAATGAGCAGAACCAGGAGATCATTATACACTTCGACAACGATATTGTATGAGGACATATTTTGATGGAAGTGGATTTCTTTGACAAAGAGACCTAACTGAGTTTCAATTGATAAATGACAGACAAAAGCAGCTACATCCAAAGAAAGAACACTGGGAAACGAATGTGAACTATCTGCATTTTTGTTTTTCTTCCCGGGTTATTTCTACCTTCTGAATCCAATTCTCCCTATGCAACAAGAGAACTGTTCGGTTATGCAAACATATATTGTATCTAGGATATACTGCAACATATCCAACATATAAAGGACTGCTTGCCATCCAGGGGAGGGGGTGGAGGGAAGGAGGGGAAAAAATTGGAACAGAAACGAGTGCAAAGGATAATGTTGTAAAAAAAAAAATTTACCCTGGCATGGATTCTGTCAATATAAAGTAATTATTAAATAAAAATTAAAAAAAAGAGAGATGAAACAATAATTTCAAATAGGCTTTCTCTAAGTCCAGTAGAAAATCATAAAACATTTTCCAGAGTCTTTTGCAGGTGGCCTTAACATCACCAGGACCTTTTGGACTTTTTTTTAATAGCTTTAGCTCCTGCAGATGAATTGGATGAAAATAATGATATTGCCTCCCTCTGCCATTTGGGAGTTTTGAGTTGAGCCAGGTTGCTCATTTCTCAAAGATCATTTGATCACCTGCTTTAAGATTAAAGCCTAATGAGGAGAGTACAAAATGAGCTAATCTCATATGTAACTCTTGTTAGGATTAAAATACATCACAGAATTTTAGAAAGAAAAAGACTTCAGAAATCCCCTCCTCTAAACATTATTTTAAAGATGAGAAAAGGAAGCCCCATAGGTGATATATATACGTGGCAGGACTAGAATACAATCAAGATTTGATTATAAACTCGGTATTAAACTTCAGCATACTATTATATCCTACCCAAAAGTGCATTATAAACATGATCAATATTATTAATAGTCAGTAGTATATTTTAATCTGTAAGTCCTTCTGGTAGCCAGATTCTTGTGGTCCATAATTAGGACTTAAATGTGAACTGAACTAGTTAATTCTGCAAGCAATAAGTTATTTATTTGGACTCTCTACTCCATCGAAGGAAAGATGCTTAATACATCGGGCAACAAGAGAAGGACAGCATTAAGGAAGGAATACAACCAGAAATCCTACCAGGCCAAGAATTTTAGGTCAAAGCAATAAAGGGGAGTCCATGACAGTTCTTTGAGAGGATGCTTTCAGGTCTTGTTTTTTTAAGACACACCAGTGATCCCCTTTGGGGGGGTTTCTTGGCAAAGATACTAGAGTGGTTTGCATTTCCTTCTCCAGCTCATTTTACAGATGAGGAAACTGAGACAAATGGGATTAGATGACAGCTAATAAGTGTCTGAGGCTGGATTTAATTCCTGACTCCAAGGTAATGTACCAACGCAAAACCACTGTAAGAGTGGGACACACTAGAACTCTACTAAATAAAAGTAGCCCCGGCTCCTCTGATTCCAAAGCCAGCATTCACTACTCCCCCGACTTCTGGTTCTTTGATTAGACCTAAACTTTTAAGGACCCAACACACCATGGAAGTAGCATCTTCAACTCATGGGATCCATAAATAGCTAGTAAATTAATTCAAGCAAGAGGAGCTGAGGAAAAAAAAAAAAAAAAAAAAAAAAACCCTAAGTCTATTTCACTCCATTGAGACAAGATCATATCTTCAGAACCAAAAGGGGTTCTTAAAAATAATTTTACAGATGAGGACCCAAGAATCTCATAGAGATAATTGACTTGCCTAGGGTCACACAGGTCACATGTGTCCAGTCTTCCCATTTCAAATGCAGAGTTGGTTCCCCTGTATCACATGCTCTAGACTCTTACCTACCTTTTATACCTTCCCAATCAGGAATCTAATTGTTCTTTATTTCCCCAGTTATCAATCTGATCGAGAGGATGAAAAACACACTGGAAGAGAGACAGAAAAAAGGGAAGGGGGGGGGGGGATTGGGATCTTGGCAGGGGCGAAGGAAGTAACCAGGGGATGGAGCAGCGGCCAGAGAAACGTTTCTATTTTCGGAGCTCACCTTCCTTTATCCCTTATTGCTTACAGGTTGTTTTTCTTTTCTTTTCCGACTTAGAAAAGTTTCTGAGGATTTTTTAAAGACGAATTTGGCTTGGAGCCACACGTGAAAGGGAAAGCTTTCAAGGTCGGTGTAGTAGATCTGGGCAGGGTCGTGGGGATGAGGTGGCTTTCATTATAGGGGACCAAGAAGAGAAGCTGGATACGAACGGGAGATCCGGAGTCCCCCAGATCTGGGGTCATTGGTTTCCCTTACCCACCCTCTTGCTCCACCACAAGCAGGGGTAGGGGCTGGAACTTGGTGACTTTCCCCTCCAAGCCTTCTTAAATTTTCCCTCGGTCCCCTAAACTCGGCCACACAATAGAGAACGGAAGCCCTGCTTCCATCCTGGAGACTCAGGCAGCACTTTGAAGTTAAAATCCCGAAGGAAAATGAAAAGATGAAAAAGGGAACAGGGCAAGAGAGAGGAAGAGTAAGAGGAAAGAAAAAAGGAGGAAGAGGAGACGGAGAGGGGAGGAAGAGCAGGAGGAAGAGGAAGGCAGCGGAGTGGACAGACAAAGGGAGAGAAGGCAGGGGATGAGGAAGCGGAGGGAGGCCAGGTGTTTGGGGAGGGGGGGGACCGCGCGCTGCTGCCAGGCACGTCCCATCCTGTCCCGTACCCTCCCTCCCCTGGCCGGCCGAAGCAGCTGCTCAGCACAGCGTGAGCGCGCTGAGTCACTGTCCCAGCGTCGGCAGCTTTGGGGCTTGGGGAAGCGGGCCTCGGTTGGCATCCGAGAACTTTTTTTCCTCTTTTCTTTTCCTGGTTAAAATTGTGTGCTGACTCCCACGTACGAGGCTGGATCAAACCGCACGTACCGCATGATGGCTCGGGCTGAGGTGTCTCCCCAGCGGCCACCCGCAGGGGGAGCTGTAGATCCGTCCAAGCCAAGCCTCCGCCGGTCTTGGCTCAGGCGTGTTGGTGGGGGGACGTCCTATCTTCTCCAGCTGCGCCTTCCCGGAGGTGCGCGAGCGGAACGCACAGATCCTGTGCCTTCGAACTTTTCCTGTGATCCCCGGCCCGGGAAAACCCCTAGCTTAGAGACCTTTGAAAACCTCCGCCCCCTTTCTCTGGGTCATTTCTCCCTGCCCCGGGAGGGCTAGGTCCCCAAAGCCAGGGCTCCGTTGCGCAACGCTGAATAGACTTCGCGTCTGACCTCTCCGTAGAGAGTTGGCGCGCGGCAGCCACCCCACCGGAGCAGTCCAAACTGTGACAAGGGGCCGTGACCTTGGGCGCCTCTAAGGCACCCGGACCCAAACCACGAAACGAGCACGTGCCGTAGAGTGGGGAGGGACAGGAGAGGAGAGGGCGCTCCGGATTGATCCTTTACATCATTATAATTTCTGGATTGAGAAATATGAGGCTTGTGGGGCAGTGTCGCTTGACCCTCGCAATAAATCAGGCCCCAAACCCGAGAAAATGTACCCAACGATTGTACGAGGAAAAAGATTTCTACTTAGTTAGTGGGATATCGGGAAGGGGTTCTTCACTTATACTCCTTCACTACCACCCATTAGACTCCGGTTCCCTCCAAAGACAATTGAGTCAAGAACCACGTACGTCCGTATTGCAGTTGTTTATTAGTTTCGCTATTCACCACATCACCATACCTTTCAAGAAAATATAATATATAGAGACATGGAAAAAAAAGTCCACCATCTGGACTTTTCTTTTTCTACCTGGACGGAATGTCATACATTCACACTTTCTCAACACATTCACTCATTTCACACACACCCCCAACAGGAGAGGGTTTTATCAGGCTGAGACCAATCTGTGACATTCTCATATTAAAATTAACACGAGGGGAGGGAGATATATACCACTTTAAAATGCCCTTATATAATAATATATAAAGTACAAAAATAACTCTGAATTTACCCCAAAAAAAACACCTGACAGCAAGATAAATATCAGATAGTTACCTCTCTATGAAAACGCATTTTAAAAAGCCACCATTGCACTTTTCCTCTGTTTATGAAAAGATCAAGTAGTTCCGAGACTCCCTCCCCGAGGGTAGAGGGGAGAAGAAGCCGGCCGACTCAGTTTGGCCCTTTCGGTCAGTCCAAGTTCCGTAGAGGTTCCGTTCTTCCCACGGCGCAAGTCCCAGGAATGTTTCTCCCAGTCCCGGGCTCTCCTGAGTGATTCCTCAAGGTCCGCTGGGACGGGCCTGGGTCCCCGCAGCTCCGATGCGGGTTAGGGTCCCAGTGAAGCAAAGGACGTCGGCACAAAAAGCAACCGCGGTCGGCTCCCACTTGGAGAATGCACGTCGCTTTCCAAGGAGAGAGATGAGGAAGACTGCGGGAGCTCCTCCCGTGGACTTTACGCCTCCTGCGTCCCAGATCTCCATCCCGCAGGACAGGCACTTTCCGCGCACGCACCGAAGCCGGCCGGCCGGAGCCCATTGGGTACAGTACTGTGCTTTTGCCGCCGCTACTGCCCCTTGCGTCCAGAGGAAGGCGGCCCCTGGAAGTGGCGCCGGGCACAATCGGCTCACAACGCAGGCTGCTCGCCAAGCGGCCAGAAGCGCGGCTGCTGCTATTGCTGCTGTAGCCGTCCTGACGAAGAGGAAGAAGAGGAAGAGGAGGAGGAAGAGGAAAAGGAGGAGAGTATCCAGGTCCGAAAGCCCTCAGCAATTGAGCGCCGACGCCGACGCCCGTAGCCCTGGGGGCTGATTTTGTTGGGGGGCGCCGAATTGTCCTTATCTTTGTCCGTGAACTGGTAGATCTGATGCGCCAGGTTCTGCAGGGTGCACGTCCCAAAACGGCAGCCGAGGCGCATACTCTGGAACTGCGGGAAACCGTTCATACTCTGGCGATAGCGCTTGACGCGGATGCGGGCTGCGTCCAGACTGCTGCGGGAAGACCGAGAAGAGTTAGATCACTCGAAGGGCCCCTAGAACCTGATTACCAGCTTGCGCCCAGTTAGACTGGATCATAGCCCAACTAGAGGAGCCTGGGAGGAGAACGGGGACTCAAGATTGCTCCTTTGAAGCATCTTTCTTAGCCCAAGACCTTCCTCAACTCTGGACCTAAGTTGGGGGGAGGGGGAGCAGCTGCTTTGGAGAGGAAAGGGATTATCCGGGAGGGACTCACAAAGTTACCTGGGCTGTGGACTGCGGGAAGCACCCTTCACGTCCTGGGTCCGAATAAACGTCTGTACAGGACCAGTCTTCACTTCGGCTAGGCCGGTAAGGGGATTGCTCGGCACCCGCAGTTCTCTCTTTCCCCGGCTCAGAGCCCATTTGTTCCATCTGGAAAGTAACCAACAGCGACGCCATTAGCACCCTGTGAGACGAATCTCAACACCCTCTCCCCTGGTGAGTGGTAGTATCAACACCGTGCCCTTTTCTCTCGTACCCTGAGCTAACGGTGGTTCCCTCCCCCGAAGAAGGTCTTTTAACTCCCGAACCCAACTACTTGGCTAGAGAACATTGTCGGGACTTACTTCTTTCGGAACTCTGAAGCCAAATCCAGCCTTGCAGTGTCCGCCCCAAGGAAGGCGAAGGAGCCCAGGTAAATTAGGGCGACTGGCACCAGATGCATTCTGGCGGCGATTCCGTCACCCTGGATGGAAGAGACAACCGAGAAAATCACGTCTGGCTCTATTTCTGGCTCCGGCCCTAGCCCCTTCCCTGACCCGGTAGCAACTCTAGTTCAGCCGCAGCTGGCCGAGTGCCTTAGACCAGTGGCCCTAGAAGTATCCTAACCAAGTCCCGTTCTTGTTTGCTCAATTCCTTATCGCGCCCGGGCAGATAAAGGCGCCTACAGGCTTTGCATCAGTCAGTCTACTGAACTGACAGTCTGAGCAGGGGGAGGGGGGGGGTTGTTCCCTCATCCCGCCAGGCAGTACTCCCTGAGTTCTGAGTTTAGGACTCACTTGGAAACTTTTCTAGGAGCTTACTCTGAAGGATGGAAGAGGAAAACTCGCTTGGGAGGGATTTCGAGCTCAGGGTAGCCCCAGAGTTCATTCTCTTGGCATAGCTCACTTGGACTAGGCGAAGATTCAATCTCTTCTCTCCCGCCCCCCATCCTACTCCATCCTAACTTTATATTCTCTCTGTCTCTGTCTCTGTCTCTGTCTCTGTCTCTGTGTCTCTGTCTCTCTCTCTCTCTCTCTCTCTCTCTCTCTCTCTCTCTCTCTCTCTCTCACACACACACACACACACACACACACACACACACACGAAAAATCGGTACAGGAATCTGACTTTTCAGATTATTGATTTCCGAGATAACCAAAGCCCCATTGTCCCCAACCCGACCTCCACAGCCGCCCTCGGCGTTCGGAGGTCCATCTTTACCTGCAGCTGAAGGTAATCCAATGAGAGAGTCAGAGTCCCACCCCCGGCAACAAAAATGCTATTAAGAGCGAGAGGTAGGAGGCGATGAGAAAGCCTGGAGCAGCAGGAAGTCTTTAGGTCCCCAGTTAAACCTCTGAAGTGTCCTGCGCTTGCCTCCTACTTTTATAGGAGCTCAGCGGGGGCGGGGCTTGCTGGGGGTTCCACTGCGGCCGCCGCGGGCGCTGCTGCTGCTGTTAGTGCTATCATTTCCCTTTCTTCTTCTAGCGTCCTGCTTCGAGGGCGCCCACACTCTTAGGTTTCCTGCCTCCGGGACCCCAGTGTTAGGCGAATGAGCTATCCTCTGGGTTAGGGTATAGCAGGGGGGACGTCCACTAGGTGGAATCACCATTGATGGCTGGGAGGACTGTGCGTGCCCACACACACCAAATCATCTCCTTTTGGAGCCCTTGCTTATGTTGATATCCCGGCAAGATCCTATTCCCCCGCCAAGGAGACTGGACTAGCCCACAGGTTCAAGGTCACTGGGACTCTCCTTAGCTTTGCCTTTCCTCCTACCTGCAAGCCTCCTGCTTTAGGAAGTAGCCGTCTTAATGAAGCACCTGAACTCGGCCTAAGGCGTGGTAATGAGTGGAGGGGGATGGAAGTGAGGGAGTTTTACCAGACACCATCTAACAAATGTCTGAGACACCGGAATTCTGGAAAAGACTAGACGGGTTTGGCAAGGGGCGCGGGATCTGGAAAGTTTGGGCAGGGTTTTTTTTTTTTTTTTTTTTTTAATTCTTTCTTTCTCTCTCCCTTTCTTCCTTCCTTCCTTCCCTTCTTTCTTTCTCTCCTTTCCTTCCTGTCTTCTTTTCTTCCTTTCTCTCTCTTTTTTCTTCCTTCTTTTCTTCCTTTCCTTTCCTTTCTTTCCTTCCTTCTTTCTTTCCTACCTTCCTTTCTATCTTCCTTCCTTCCTTCCTTCCTTTTTTCTTTCTTCCTTCCTTCCTTTCTATCTTCCTTCCTTCCTTCCTTCCTTCCTTCTTTCTTTCTTTCCTTCTTCTTTCTTTCTTTCTTTCTTTCTTTCTTTCTTTCTTTTTTTCTTTCTTTCTTTCTTTCTTCCTTCCTTCTTCCTTCCTTCCTTCCTTCCTTCCTTCCTTCCTTTCTTTTTTTCTTTCTTTCTTTCTCTTTCTTTTTTTACCTACGGGGAGAGCTTGTTGAAATTTTATGTTTTATTCCAGTTGTGTAAATCCAAGATTGAGAGAACAAACACACTGCATTTGTAAGTGTTAAATTTCTGGTGTTATTCTTCTGATTTTTGAACCTTTAGGAAGGAACTGGTTGGCCTCTGGCCAAGAAGCTTCTGGCTACTGTTGGGACCCAAAAGGCTTCCCTGAAGGTAAAAGCTAGAAAGGCAGCAAAGCGAATACCCAGTTGCCAGGGCGAGTACCTCTCCCTGGGGCCAGGGGCTGCGGTTGGATCTTTATGGGGACACGAAGATAGTAATCAGGTATTTGAGTAGTTTTGCAGACCACTAGAAGTCCTTATAAAACCTTTAAAGGCTTCCTCGTGATAATGAAAACCGGGCTTCAGTCACTTCCAGGAGTTCCCTGTGACCTTAAACAAGTCATTCGCCTCTCTGAGTCCCCACTTTCAAGCTAATTTAGAAAATGGTGGCGACGTTAACACTGACATCCTCCTCTCGTCTATGAACTCCAAAGAACCATTTATATACCCGTATATTCCCGTTTCAGCCCTTGGTTTTACGTCTATCTCCTCCTCTGCAGGTGTTTTAACTTGAACAGGTGCCTTTCTGGTCCAGAGCTCTGGGAGCCGGGGCCACTCCCGACCCCTGGGGGAGATCGACCAGCGGGCTCGTGACAGCCGCTTTTCGGACCTGCTTTCTGGTCCCTTGTTTCTCAGGAGTGAATGGAAAGGCCGGTCGATCCAGGTGGCGTCAGAGGAATCACCTTGGAATGAGTCACTTGTGCCCGGAGGAAGATTTGCGGTGACTGGGAAAACTGGGGCTGTCCCCCAAACGCTCCCACCCCCCACTCCTGTCCCCGATCTAGGCGCTGCGGCACTCTTAGGATTCCCGCCGCAGCTATGGGAGGGTGGCTTTCCCCCGGCACCTGAGGCGAGAGCTCTCTGGGTTGTAGACTCATTAACTTGGATCCGGCTCAGAAACGCCTAGCAGTGCAAACTGTGCAGGTGGGGGCAGGGACAACACTCACTGTTCAAATATTTATTAACTGCCTACTAAGTGTTAGGCGGCTTGATCCCCTTAGCTTTTGTTGCGTCCTTCTGCTCACATTCCTCCCTTTTAAAAATCCTTTCACTTCCTTTATCTTTCTCTATATCTCTGTCTCTGGTTCTTTCTCTGTGTCTCTATCCCTGTCTCGGTCTCTCTCGATCTTTGTCTCTGTCGCTCTTTCTCGGTCTCGGTTTCTCTCCCTATCTCTGTGTTCCTGTCTGTCTGTCTCTCTCTTTCTCCCTCTTCTCTTTCTAATTACACAACCCAGAGCTTAGTACAATAACTGGAACACAGAGTTTAAAATAAATGTTTATTGAACTGAATTATAGAATGCTGGAGCAGGAAACGATCTTAGAAATCATCTAGCCTCCCCCTCCCCCCACCTATTTTCCGGAGGAGGAAACTGAAGCTCGAGGAGGTAAAGGTGCTGAGCGAGATTTCGAACCTAAGAATAGCGATTGACTCCAAATCTCTTTCATCCCCTATTTGTTTTTTCTGCTTCCATCTCTGTTTGTGTCCCTGGTGCAGAACAGGTTACTTTCGTTTGACCTCTTCCGTCGTTCTTGTTTTGTCGTCACGTTTGGGAAAGGAAATTTTCCCTCCCATAGTGAAGTCAAAGGACAATCTGGCTGCCCCAGAAAGAAAAGTGGCTTTAGTCCCATGTAAAAGGAAGCCTTTGCCTTGCTAGTGAGGAATCGGTAACGCTTACGGTGGAGCTATCAAAAGCCTGTCTCCCAATCCCCACCCTCCCATCAGCGGTCCACTTGTGGCTAAGCCCGACACATAGGGGAGTGGTGCTTTCCTGGAGTTAGAGCGAGTACCATGGAGAAGGTTTGTGGTCAAAGGTAACGTGAGCGCTCTTGAGGTCAGAAGAGTGCCGGGACTAAAATGAGCTCGGCATCCTATCTCTTCAGGTGTCAGTTTCCTCATCAATAAAATGGGGATAACAGTGCTTAACCTGATTGAGAGAAAGAGCTTTCTAATTAGACGAGTATAATGTTGTAAACTGTTTTTTCAGTCCCCAGTCGCAGACAGGGGAAGCAGTAGGGAGTGAGGAGGGGAAGAGAGACCTTTTAGGACAAGTTATGCTTTTAAGTGAGAGTTTCCTCTCCCTTTCCCGCCAGGACAGAATCAGACGCCGGTTGAGGCTCAGGACAGGCACTCCTTTCCCGCCCCCCTCCCCAGCAGGGGGTCGGTGTCCGGGAATGCTAAACAGCAAAACTGAAACTTGGCACCCTTCTTATCAGTCCAGGTGCACTTGGCTGCTCCTGGGACGTTAGATCTGAAGCTAGGAAAACACTTCCCCCGCCCCGCCTGGCCCCCGTCCTGCCCCCGGTGCTCTAATTCAGATGCTTTCCTGCTCCAAAACGCGAACCGACTCAGCCAGGTTTGTTTGCGGGAGCTCCCGCTGCCTTCTGGAGTGAGCGCGTGTTTTCCAAAACGCCCTGGAATTTACCTTGGCAAAACAGGCGCACCATGTGGGATCTATTCCTCCCTGGTCAGTCAACAAGTTTAACCTCTGCATATCCCTCAGTTCTAGGGAATCTATGATATACTTTTTCCCCCCTGCTCACATCCCCTCTGAAATAATACTTGGTTTAAATTCAGATCCTTTCTTTCCTCCATTCAGGTCTCTTTGGATGTGAATTCAGATTGAGCAGAAATTTTCTCTTGGTCACATCCCATCTGAAATAATACTTGATAAAATTCAGATTCTCTCTTTCCTCCATTCAGATCTCTCTGGGTGTGAATTCAGATTGAGCAGAAATTTTCTCTAACAAGTTTTCCAGAGCTTGGGCAGTACAAAGAAAGAAGAAAGAGGTAAGAAGGAAAGAAAAATTGGAATCCAAAGGCTGTTTTACAGATTCATTTAAAAAGTAAGTCACTAGTTTATACATATCAGAGCATCAAAGAAAATGTAAGAAGAAAGCCCAAGTAGGCCTTCCCTCCCTCCATTGATGGGGTGGGGATAGAAAAATATTGTTATTTAGATTATAAATTCTATGACAGTAGACCCCTGAATTTTATGTAAATATTGTTGTCAATAACATTTTTTATGTTTAGTGTTCACCAAAGGACTTCTTATTGGTAAGAATAATGCTTGTTGAATTGACTTATTCTAAGCAGCCAAGAAAAGAATTATGGTGAGTAAGACCCCCAAATACTCAACAGTTCAGATAACAAATCAGTGGAGACAAGTTGCAACAAGTATGTGTATTTAACCTCCCTACCCCCACCCCCCCTTAGAAGGCGCTAAAATAAGTATTTGGCCTAGACCTGTTATTTCAAGTATTTCATAAACACTAGCAATGGAAAGGCCCCATCTTAAGGGCAGATCAGAAATTCCTTGGATCTGTAACCTTTAGAATTAGGGGCCAGTATATGTGGCCAACATTATTTGAATCCAGGTATATTTGAGGGCAGGCTGTTTACCACCATACTAGGTTGCCATATTTATGCTTAAATATAGCCATAAATGTACTGAATATATATGTATATATATATGTATATATATATATAACTTATATTATCCATATCTATCCATACCTCTTTCTATATGTAGACAATATTTATACACACTTACATACACATGATTGTGTAACTTTTACGAATGCTTTGAGTATTTAAACTATCCTAACTACACTTTTTTCCTCTTCCTCAGATACACACACACACAAAATCTGGCCTGCACTTAGCCCTCTGCTATTAAATGGAGTGTAGGTGAAGGGCAGAACAGCTGTTTGAGATAATGCTTACACTTTTTCTAGTCTTCTCTGTATTAAAAAATATATATTCTTGGTCATGTCCTTTAGCTGGCTTCCAATTAAATGTTGAGAACACACCCTGCAAAGAAAATTAGGCTAAAAAAATCCAATGTTTGAACTATGTGTATGAGAAGCAGAGAACAGAGCCTTTTCTGCTTTAAAAAAAAAAAAAAGCATTTGATATCTTGGCTTCCCTTTTAATTTGCCATATGACTTGGGCAGAGTTTATACTAACTTTTAGGAGGCTGTTTGAAGGGTAGCATATTTAAAGTGTTATACTTAAAGCTCTGACAGGCATTTTCAAACTCAGAATATGGTCAAGAATTGGATAGTGGATAGAGACCCGGAAACCAAAACAAAAGAACATCTCTTTGCAATTTAAAGTTTTAGAGTAGCCTAGAATACTGAGTTTAAGTAGTTTCCCCAAGGGCATGCTATAGAAATGTCTGAAGCTTGAGTGGAGTACAACTTTTCGTAGGGTACAGTTTTTCGTAGCTTGGATCTTCAAGACACAATAATGCACTCACCAGAAGCTCAAGGTAAAGAAAAACATTTCACTTTATACTCCCCGAGTTATACTCCCTTCCTCAAAACCCATTGAGAAGTTTGTTTCCAAAGTCTGATTCACCCCATCAGTTTATCAGCATAGGGTGGTTCTCTAAAAGTCCTGCCTAACACAAACAGAATCTCAGTTCTCTTAATCCAGGCACAATTTGTTTTATTTGCTTCTGACATATAGGATTACGGAGACTTGTTCATAATTAAACTAGATAAAGAGCCACCCTGAAAAGTTAAAGGAGACATTGTAGTTTTTTAGGACAAGTACAAGCTTGGTCATTCTTGGCATAACAGGCAGTCAACATGAACATATGAAACTCCTCAGTCAAACAGGGTAAACAAAGTGCAGCTGGGGTTATAATAAATGACGGCAGTCGATATAGCCAAAATAGTTTATTGAAAGGAGGGAAAGCATAGGGGTGTGTATCTCCTTTTAGGGAGAGCAACTTTCCTCCTTAGTGATATCATACTGGGCAGAATGATTTGATTGGGCCCAGTGCAGCTTTTCATGCTAATATCCTGAATGTTTTCTATATACACACACACACACACACACACACACACACACACACACACATATATATATATATATATATATATATAGGTCTATCAATCTATCTATCTAGTATGTATTTATGGAAATGTATAGGTATATAGCAGCTAGGTAGCACAGTAGATAGAACTTCAGGCCTAGAATTAGGAAGATCTGAATTCCCATCTAGGCCTCAGATACCTACTGTGTCATCCTGCTCAAGTTACTTAACCTATTTGTCTCAGTTTCCTCATCTCAAATGGGGATAATAATAGCACCTACCTCTTAGATTTATTATGAGGATTAAATGAATATTTGTAAAGCTTTTAGCATCTACTTCCTAAGGTTGTTGTAAAGAGCAAATGAGGTAATAATTGTAAAGTATTTAGCACAGTGCCTAACACAGAGTGAGCCCTAGATAAGTGTTGTTTTTATTATTATTATTACATAAATATGATACAGGACTGCAGTGACTTTGCAAAGAGTAGATCTCAGCCAGTATTCTCTAACCAATAAACCTCAGCTTACCAATTTGTTAAGCAGAAACAAACCACAGGAAGTACTTTGAATGATTTTTAGAGAACTAGCCACTTTACCCACAAAAGGCTGCAGCTCTGCAGCAGTCAGAAGTTGGCCAGCCTCCCTTTTTTCTTTATCTCTTTGCCATTTCCGTCCTGAGACAAGGAAGGAGATGCTTTGGGTCCCAGAGACTGTGGCCTCTTTTATCCCGGGAGTTTCTTCCAGAGACTCTGGGGAAAACAAATCTACATTTGTTCAGGCAGCTAGTGAAAGGTGGTGGTGTTTTTGTTGATCTCCGGGGATTTTCTGGACTCTGGCCAACCGGACTAATCTGGCTGTGTAGTTAGGCTCTTATCAGCCCCAGCCTCCAGGCAGCTGTTGGCTGGGGAGCAAAGGGTGAAGCTACTTTATTTGTATATGAAATATTTGTATGTACTCAGAATGTGGCCTCATATTAGGTACATATGCATATGTTATGTATATATACTACACGCTAAAACTAGATTCTGCAAGTTGCCATATACGATTTGTCAGAGGACCTTGACTAGAGGAAGGGGGCCTTAAAAGCCAGTTATTTTAAAATGTTACTTTTGAACTCATAAAGCACCGGGATTAGAAATATTTAGATTAAATGAAATGTTTGTTAGCATCCTTTACAAAGCTATTAAATACTAGGAAAGATTTAGGAAGACATCACAGAAATGTAGAGTAACCTACACAGTTAAAAAACACTCAGCAAGTTAAGTGGCTTTGGAGTTTGTTATTGTTGTTGTATTTTGCTTGGAGATCTCTATTCCAAGGGAACCTAAAGCTTTCATCCCATTTTTGGATAACTTTAATTGTCGGGAAATTTTACACAAGTCTAAATCTGCATCTTCTACCTTTTACTCTTAGTTCAGAGAATATCACTTTCTTCAAATATTTGTTATGTGAAAAACGAAGAAGACATGCTCTGTAAGCATCAAAAGACTGAAGCAGAAGCTGCGAGTGGAAGTTACAAGGACGAGGTAGTGGTGATGGTGGCAGAGTTCAATTCAGTTTATGGAATGAGGAAGAGAGCGGTTGTGAGCCATAGAAGGAACAGTTCACCCACTGAGTCTGGATAAGCAATCTCCTTATGGTTGTAGAGGAGGACTTCTGCACTTAAGTGGAAATTTGGAGTAGATGATCTATCTGTTAAGTCCCTTTCAAGTCTGAGACAAAGGCTTTGAAAAAAGGTTTTCACTGATCGGGAATACATTAAAACAAGTTGTACCCTGCACTCGATCAGTACCAGTCTGACAATTGCAAACTCTAAAATGGCATGGTTTGGTGTAAATATTCGAATAGTAGACCGCACTGGTCGAACTCAAGTTGCTGGTTGGCGATGAAAAGGAAGGGCAAAGTCCTAGACTTCAGATTGTCCACGAGTTTTAAATCTGGAAGCTGACGAAACCGTACCCGAGAGATTCTGATGACGCCTCCCCGCTTTTTTCCAGGGATCCTGGGATCTGATGGAAGTGCCTAGAGCAGTAAAGTGGCCCGACAGCAGAGGCCACAGACTGCGGGCCGACGGTTCAATGGAGGGCAAACTGGGTGGGGGAAGGAGTGGCTGTCTGTCGGAGGTGGCCTGCGCTCGCCCCTCGGGGAGCAGGCTGGCATACAAATGATGTTGGGGCCCTGACACGGGGGGGAGGGGGAGACAGCCTGGTTACCCAGGCCGGGCAGGGCAACCCCCTTCTCTGCTCGGAGGTTTCTGAAAGCTTGACCGCGTTACATCAACAGGAAACGAGCAGCAAAAGCCGTGGCTGGGCAGCTTCCAAAACACTGACCGCGGAGTCTTCGTGAGACGCCCCCCGGCTCGCTCGGGTCCTGCTCTACAAGTGGGCGGCGGAGAGGAAAGGCCCGAGCAAGCCATAACTGCTTCCAGCCCCGGCGCGGGCTGGGGAGGGGAGAGAAGCGAGAGCGACGGGGGAGGAGCGCCCCCGGCGGGGGAGGGGCGGGGCCACCGGGATATTGGCTGCGTAGCTCCAGGGAAGCTCTGGGAAGCGGGGAGGGGGGAGGAGCCGGGAGGAGGAGCGAGTCTCGCGCGGCGCGGCGCCCGGCGCAGGCGCAGAGTGCACCTCGGTTGTCAAACATGGCTGAAGTGCCGCCGCTGCCGCCGCTGCTACTACCGCCGGTAGAGGGAAAATGCTGAGCGTTCCCGGGCCGGGCGGGCGGCGGCGGCGGCGAGGGCGGCGACGGGGACTGGGTCCCGCTTCCCGGGCGCGGGGGCGGCGGCGATGGCGCGGCTGGCGGACTACTTCATCGTGGTGGGCTATGACCACGAGAAGACAGGTAAGGGCGTGGGGCCGGCACGGGGCGGGCGGGCACCGCCCCCGGCCCCTCCCCGCCTCCTCCCCTCGGCCGCCGCCCCCGCCCCCGCCCCGGGCAGATCCCCGGGACACCGCGCCGGGCCCAACGGCCCTGCAGGGGCGCCTACCCGCGTCCCGCCACGCCGGGCCGGGCCGGGCCGGGCGGGCCGGGGACTCAACCTCTCCGGCCCCGCATTTGACCCTTACGCGAACGGCCCGAATGCGGGTCGGGGCGCACTGCTGGCGGACCGGGCGCGGGGCTGCGCTGACCACCATGGGAGGGGTGGGAGGAGGAGGACACAGCCTGCCCCGCCCTGGCGGGAGGGATGGAAAGAAGGATGGAAAACGGGGGTTAGGCCCTACCGGGTGCCAGCCCTGCGGACGGAATGGGGCTGGGAGTGGGGGGCTTCCCCTGCTTCTGAATGAGGCCTGGGAGCTTGGTGGGATGGGGGCGGGCCCCGAGGGAGCTTGTCCTCTCCTGGAAAAACCCCGTGGCCGGGTCCCGGGTGAGTGATGATGAATGATGTTGGAGAGCTGCCCTTTGCTGCAAGTTCTGCTGAGCCTCATCCTTCGCTCTTGGGGGCCTTGTGTAAACCACTTGTGGGAGCCCCAAGATGGCCATTGGTTTAAGGACGGGGCCCTGGAGGTGGGATTACCTTGCCAGGCTAATGAGCTTCCCTGAGAAATGGCCCTGTCCAATTCTTTCTGGATGGGGGTGAGAGATTTCCAAAGTAAAACAATTGAATGTCACTAAAAAAGATTTAGTTAAGTTGGACACTTGAACTTTTAAATGTATGCTTCCCTTGTTCTCACAAGAAAAAAAACACTTCTTTCTTTGTAAAGAATACCTTCGTACCCTTATAGCTGAGTGATTTTTTAAATTACTTTTTTCATGCTTTCACAATTTAGGAATTTTATAATAATTTTCTCATTTATTGTTGTGCTTTTATGTCCATAAGAACACAGCAGTATTAAGTGGAACATAGAAAGCTCTTCTATTTTAGTATAATATTAGAAAGAAAACTGAAAGATCTTACTTCCTCTACCCTCATTTTACAGATAAGGAAACCAAATTGAGTTTGTTACTTGACTTTTGGTCACCACCTCACAGGTTAGAACAGATGTTTGTTTTAGGCTATTACTTTCCCCACTGAGCTGTTTGTCCCTCGGTGTAATTTCCTTGTTGGAACTTTCCCATTTCTTCTTAGATGGTTGGATTTGGAGACTGAAAAAGTCCAAATCTTACCTTAGGTACTTGTGTGACCCATTTCTCTCTCAGTCTAATCATTCGTAAAATGAGGATAATGGCACCTATCTCACCGTGGGGTTAGAAGGACCAACAGTATGTTAAACTTTAAATTTAGCATAGAAATATTAGCTACTGTTAGCAACAATAATAACTTTTCATCACTCCTGGTTATCCTGATCTTTATAAGAATGTTCCAAAGAGAAGGGCTCACCTAATTTACAAATGGGAGAGGAGGAAGGGAATTTGCATTTATTGAGCAACTACTATGTGCCAGCCACTGTCAGCTTGATAGAGTGTGAATATAGAAGTTCTGCAGTGATAGGATAACTCAAAAGTTTCATCAATTTCTTTTCCTTCTGTGTTTAGTTATTAGCCACATTATATCATCTTTTAGCAACTTATTAGTTGGGTGATAATGAATCTTGACAGTTAACAAAATACTTCTCCCCACCCCCCCCACCCCCCCCCCCCATTGGTCAACTAGTTAGTTGTCTATATTTGACATTTTTTTCCAATAATACTTTAAATTTTAGTAATATGTTATTTTGGAGTTTTTAAAAAAATGCACATTCTTGCAATGAAAATTAAGTTTCATTTGTTAAATTATTAAGAAATTATGAATCTTTTAATGAATAAAAGCTCCCCCTTCTCTTTCCCCAGACTTTATTACTTAAATATTTAGACTTGCTAAAAACACAATTTAAAGATTTATGTTCATTAACATTATATAGCAAGAGACCCTGATACAGAAAGATTCTCATGTGTCATTGATTAGATTTTTCTAGAATTGTAATCTACATTGTAAACCACAAATTCACTGTATCTTTTTTCTTCCATATTAATTATTTTTAATATTAAAACTTGATACAACTTGAATAAGATATGTAAAATAACCCTCTCTCTTAAATGAAACTCAGCTTCTCCATTTCAAAATTCAAAAGTTTTAAAAATTTCTTCTGAATCTTAGAGAATCATAGATAGTGGTACTTCATGCAGGTTGACTATCTGTTGGGTTTTTGTTTTGTTTTTTGGTGGCAGATAAAAGCCCTCCTGAAAAACAGGAGACTCAGGATCTCTCCCAAATGGCAGATGTTGTTTTCTTGTTGAATAGTTTTATGAATTAGAATACACTTTTTTAGAATGACTTTATGTGATTTAAGGGTTACATATATTATTTATTTTGTTTTTCATCATTTCTTTAAATGTTAAAACTGTAATTTTTATTAAAGTTTTATATTATATTTTTGAGATATTTTCTTGATTGCTTTAAAAGATTTGTCATTCTCTACCAAAGGAGTCACTCAATATAAAGAAGTTGGTATCATATGGAAAAAGCATCAAAATTGATATGTTTAAATGTAATGCTTCATTCTTGTTTTTTTGTTCTCAGAAATATTTTTCAAATATTTGAATGAAGGTTAAGATGTGAACTTATGGTATTTGCAATAATGAGCTACCCTTTGGGGAGAATATGCTTTTTGAATGATCATTTATATAAATATTATATATATGTGTATATATATATATTGGTTATCCATTCATTTTTACTGTAACAGTAATTTTCTCATAGTTACCTTGAATTTTATCTTAAGCAAATGGTGCCTGGCTTAGTTATTATTGGATTATTACCTGTGAAGGAATATTCACAGGATTTTAGGTTTTAGAATTAAGTTTGAGTAAATGTTATTCCTTCCACTAAAGTCCTATTCTGGCTCACAGAGATCTTGGATTCAAAGACTGTATGGAAAGTCCTCTCCAAAAAGCTTCAGGATCAGTCTAATGGTTAGGTTCAGGTTGGTTATCACATGAAGTTGGTCCCAGTAGATGATGAAACTATCTACTAAATCATGAGGGAGTTTTTGGTCTTCATTGGTAGGGTATGTTGTGAAAATCACAGAAATATCAAGGTTTAAGAAGGTGAAATAATAAATGAAGAAGGATGAGTAAATATCGTGTAAGTTTATAGTATGGCAACAATATTCAGATTTTTAAAAAGATTTAGTTTGACACTGACAGTTGTGAAGTAATTTTAAATATAATGCTTATAATTGCTGTATATCACAATTTTCTATATATTTTTCAAATCTCCAATCAGTTGCTATTACCTTATGAAATCGGCATAATAATACCTTCAGGGTTATTGTGAGACTCAAATGATATAGTGGAATGAAATATTTTGTAAACTGTAAAGTGTTATTGTAAATTGTTGTTATTCTCAATAAAATCTATACAGTGAAATTTGAGGTTCCAATCTGTTTTCATCTCAAAGTAGTTGGGACTTCTTTCATTATTAGTCCAAATGTCAAATACTGAAAAGTAATATATGGTTCATTTGTGATATTATCACTTGTTATAGAACATAGCATAATTATGTCTTTTTAAATATGAAAGCCAACTTGACAATGATGAGTAATTATCTACAAGGCCTGACAGATGTGACTCAGTCTAATGGTATTTAGTTCAAATAGAAACAGGTTCCTGTGGGCAATTTACTGACTTATAATACCACAAATAAATCTTATCTGTGTTGTGTTGTATTATTTATTTATTAGATATTTCCCAATTATATTTTAATCAAGTTCCCAGAATGCCAACCACTTGGCTACTTGTAACCTGTTTGGCCAGAGTTTGACATCTCTGACATAGACAAATGGAGGTGTCACTCATTGAAGTTGGGAATGGGCACCAGTTTGGTGATGATGGTGGACAGGGACTGGGTTGTCAGGAGAGCTCAATTCTATACCTGTTAATTTTGAGGTAAGTGGAATAATTTGGAAATTTACTTTGGGATGCTGAGCAAGGACAGGTTAAGATTGTGTTACAGAGTTTTGAAACATGTCAACAATTAAAATATTAAGTACAAAGTACTGCTAGGCTCAGAGGGAGGTAAACTGTTTAGACATTCCTGCCATCATAGAGTTTAGATTATAGAGTATTAAAAAATTTTGGTAAGCTGGAATGTATAGCATTAGAAGGATTGAGTTCTTAGATGAAAGAATCCTACAAGATATGGAAACAAAGATCCTGAGAAATTAACTGCTTGCATGAGCTCATACAAGTAGTAAGTAGAAGAGCCATAATTCAGATCCTGGTCCTTTGATTCTGTTCTTTTTCAGTAATTCATATCATAATCAAATGAAATGGACATTTCAGCTCCTCCTACACAACTATGTAAGGAGAAAATGGGGAGAAGAATGCTAATGATGAGGGATCAGAGAAGACTTCATAGAAGAGGTGACATTTGAGTTTAGTTTTAGTCTAAGTGGAAATTCAACAGGCAAAGAGGGGAAGGGAGACCATTTCAGAGATAATTTGAATAATTGTATCAAGAAAGGATAAAAAAATACAGTTGTCTAGTTTGACTAAAGTAGAGAAAAAGCTTGGAGGAAAGAGATGTGAAATAAGGGTGGAAAGGTACAATGTCCCTAGATTATGGGATGTTCTCGAATGCCAGACAAAGCTTTCCAGATGTTTAACTGTCCTCTTCTTTTACTCCACTCCCTGAGAAAACTTTCCTTGCTCTCTACTTGTGTTCTTATTCCCATATCCTCCTATCTCCCCTGGGAGCTTACTCTCTGAAAATTTTTTTCCCTTTCTCAGCTTCCTCCTTATTGCTTAACAATATGCTCAATGTTGCACTCTCTTCACCCAAAAACTTCTAGAAAGCATGATCTGAGGCAGATAGGTCAAACATGCTACTGGGGGGCACAGGGCAGGTCATGTTTGCCTTAGCCACTTTATGGGGCTTTGTGGGCTGTCTGGTACAAAGCACAGAATAGATTTCAGTTCTTCTTATAGTTACTGTTCAGGAGAGTGGTGTGTATGGTTGGACTCAGATTAAACTGAAATTGGAAAAGATTTAATACAAAAAACTAAAAACCAAAAAACAACAGAAAAAACCAGTCAAGCATAAATAACCTTATACTTCAAACCCACATCAGTATGAAGCCACAGGGATCCTTTTATACAAATCAATGGTTCTTATTTCTATTTGAGTTCGACACCATTCATTGATGGCTCACTTCCTCTACTTCCTCTCTCTGAACTCTTTCTTATGGGGCTCCTGACTCTATCACTATAGAAACTCTTTTTTCTAAGGATCAGTAATTTCATAACTTACAAACCATAGGACCATAGATTTAGGTCAGAAAAACTTCAAATAATTTGGTGTTCCTGTCTCCCCTCCTCTTGTTTCTTCCCTACTCCCCGCCCCCCCCCCCCTTTTTTTTTTTTGCAGATGAGGAAACTGAGGCAAAAAGAGGTTAGGTGACTTGTTTAGGGTCATAGAAATAGTGTGCTAAGAGAAAACTTGAACTGAGGTCCTTCTAAACCCAACATTCTACTGCAGCATGGCAATTCAGTGACCTTTTCAATTTTCTTCCTCAAAATTTTGGTGCTTGAGGGAGGTAAACTGTTTAGACATTTCTGCCATCTTAGAGTTTAGAGTAGAGTATTTAAAAAATATATGGATAGCTGGGATGTATAGCATTAGAATGATTGAGTTCTTAGATGAAAGAATCCTTACAAGATGTAGAAACAAAGATTCTGAGAAGTTAACTGCTTGCATGAGCTCTAAGTAGAAGAGCCATAATTCAGAACCTAGTCCTTTGATTATGTTTTGTTTCTGTTCTTTATATATATAATCCATATATAATCTAATGAAATGTACATTTATTTCATAACTTGATCACCCCAATATGTGCTCCTTTTTTGGCTTCTGTGATACTGATTTCTTGGGTCCCTTCTTATCTGATTGTTAGTTTCCTTTGATGGATTTTCTGTTTCTACTTCCAAGTTTGAACTCAGCTTCAAAGCATATCTCTCTTCTAGCTATTGCCATGTAATCTGTCCAAAAGCCTTTTCTCAGAGTTCTCTTCATTGTCTCACATCCAATCCAAAGATATTCTGTCTTAGTCCTGAGTCAATTGCATGCTATAATCTCTCTTAACTAGACCTGTCAACACTTTGAATTAAACACATATTCATTTACAAAATCTTCCTACCAACACCCCTATTTTTGTGGAGGGTACCAGTTTTCTAGTTATCCATATTTAAAAAGTCTTAGCTAGCTGTGTCTTTTCTCTCTTCCATCCAGTCATTTGTCACATCCTCTTGATTCTAACTCTATTATCTCTTGCTTTCATATCCTTTTCTATGCTTAAATGGACATTAGCCTACTTTAGGCCTTGTTATATCTCCTTTAGACTGTTACAATAGCTTCCTAATTGTTCTCCCAGCTTCCCATCTCTCTCTGCTAACATCCTACAAAGGTTTTCCTAATTTCTTTAAGTTCTAGTCCCTTACTTATGTTGATTATTTTCAATTTTTCCTGTATGTATGTCACTTTTTTTGTACATAATTGTTTGCATGTTGTCTTCCTTTTAGATTCTGAATTCCTTTCTGGCAGGGACTGTTTTCACCTTTCTTTGTATTTTTGATGCTTTGTATTGTTCCTGTCCCAAAAATAAGCACTTAATTTTTAACTGCTTAATCTGTTCCAATCTTGTCTTCACATTATCCCATATTATTTTTCTGTGGCACAGATTGGGGTCTTCTGTTACCTCAAGGATAAATTTCAGATTAATTAAGGCCCTTCATAATGTGGTTGCAGTGCATCCTCACTTTTTTCTCATTACCTCTTCAGGCACACAACTTACCATCCTATCCTCTGTTGAATGTAAAATGAATAGGCTGCCTTTAATTAAAGGCCTCTATGCCTTTAATGTGCATCATTCCTTCCTCATTTCCACTTTTAGAATCTTTCTCTTTCTTCAAGACATAATGCAAGCCTTATTTTTTATATAAAATGTTTTTTAATTCACCTTAACTGTCTGTCTAATCTCTTTGAGGTCTTCATATGAGAATGTAATTTCCTTGTAAAGAAATTCACTATATTTGTATGCCCAGCCCCTAGCACTAGACCTACTCAGTAAATGCTTAATAAATATTTTTTGATTGATTCCCTGATTGATCTTCAAGGAACATTTCAATTGTTTCCTCTTCCTTGAAGCTTTTCTTGACTGACTCCTCCAGTTTTTATTGTTTTCTGTCTCTTTACATTGTCTTTGGTGATCTTTTCTTTGGCCTCTACTCTCTGCCTTTTATTATGTTGGTTTATGTATAGATTGTATCTCTCAATAACATGAAATCTTTTGAATCAGGAACTGTTTCTCTAGTGCTTAGCACAGTGATTTGTAAATTTCAGGAGCTTAATAAATGTATATTAACTTGAATTGGCAAACAAGAATCACTGAAGATTTGTGAACAGGGAAGAGATTTGACATATTTATGTATAAGGCCAACTTGTCTTCGAAGAACCGTATCTATTGATCTTTTTGTTTTTTTTTTTTATCAGTTATTTCTAGATATGAATTCTTGTCCTCATGAATTTCCAAAGAGAAACCATTTCACAGATGAGGAACTTAATACCCAGAGAAATGAAGTGATTTTCTGGGTTGTTCCCAATAGCTAGCTATAAGATAAAATCAGACAAGAACCAAATTTCCTTGCTCTTTAGTCTATGTTCTTTAGAAGGTACTTACTCCTGCCTTCTGAGAATTCAGGAGATTATTGATTGTCTTAAAAAACAGTTTTGTTGAAATGATACTTGGACCAGTGGTCTTCTAACTTAAAATTTCTTGCAGAAGCAAAGTTTTTTGAGCCTGCATCCCCATAGCATCTTATTTACTTATTTACAAGTGATATACATATGCTATTGTACTAATAAGTTGTTTTTCATTTTCTAAGAGACCAGTGACATTATAGATGATATTTTTGACTTGCATGTGAATTGGATTTAAATGAGGCAGAGTTGCACAAAGTTGACACCCTCTTTTTCTTCTTGAGTCATTGAAGTCCAATGTCAGGACAAAAGTCAAAACTGTGGGTTGGGTTGCAGTGCATGACTATGGCAACTTTGATGCCTGACCAAGGTGTAAGCACTCTACAATATCTTTGTCATCATTTTCCTGGCTTTTGGAACAAATTGTTCTCATTGGCCCATTTTTCTGGGAAAGTCTTCACGTGCTTGGAGTAGACATCATGGACAGATCTGAGGTCTGTTAGATACCCTCAACATGGCTTAGCCTATCTGCTGAAATGGTTTATTGTGACCACTGTGCATGGTACAACTTCTTGGAGCCACAGGTGAGACTATCAGAAAGACACCAAAAATGAATGAGCAGTCCTGAAAAGAGCTTGACAAGCCCTCACACCAAGGCTGTTCTTCCTGAACACTGCAATCACATTATAATAATTCATGCATATTATGATAGGGTGGAGGGAGAGCATTGTCTTTAGAGGTTAGGCTGAACCTCTTATCCCATATAGTTCTTGTCAGCGTCTTATCAGCAAGGCCTGCCCAACATATTAGGTCTCTTAGGAAGTTGACTGGCTTATTTTTGGCATATATATTTCTTTGATAGTATCTTTTATCCTGCTTCTTGCATGCACCTGTTTATGCTTATTCCATGTCTTTCTGTTGCCCTTTGAGTGTCTTGAAATTTTTATTCTTTTTATATGGTAGTATACTGTTATTACAATCACATAACATAAGCAGAAGAACAATGATGTTAAAAAGATGAGGTTTTTGTTTTGGTGAGAGAAAGTTGATATTGTTGAAGGTATGGTTCAGTTTTTAAAAATGTTATCCAGTCTTTTATTCTTTCTAAATGACCCCTCTAAAGGGGTCAACTCTTTTGTCCATTTACAGTGTCTATTCAAAATGTATATATCAAATGACAATACCCGTTAAAAAAAAAAAAAAAAACCAACAACAATTCCTGCCCTTAAGGAGTTTGCATTCTAATGGGAACACATATAAATCAGACATACAAAATAAACATGGAGTAAATGGAAGGTAATGTTATCAGGGATAGTACAGAACAGAAAGGAGCCTTAAAAGTGGACTTATGGAGATTTCTTTTGATCTGAATCTTAAAAGAAGCCAAGGTTTCTCACAGTTAAGAGAGAACATTCCAGGCATAAAGAGCAGACTTGCAAAAAGATCCAGAGGGATGTATAATAAACAGACAAGCAAGCCAAATGGTTAGGTGATGGGAGAGAGTAATGTTTGGGTTTTTTGTGCTTGTACTCTGTATAGATTTCCCAGGCTTGTAAACTGGTTTTCTGAGCCAGTCATCTTGTCTGGATTTTGCTGCTTATCTGCCTTATTGTTTGTTCTCGCCCTGCTATTTTCATACTTGAACAAGAATCAGAGTTGTATGTTCCTCTGCCATACTCCTGAATAACCACCTTTATCTGTTCTGCTTTGTTCTGACCCCAACTTTTCCCAATCTTCATGTCTATATAGACCCTTTTGGACTGATTTCTCAGTTTGCCTCTTCTGTCTGTCCACTCTTACTTTGTCCAATTTTGGGGGGCATACCTTTGCCTCTTGCACTTATATTTGGTTGCAGATTAGGATCCTGAAGATATTGTCCAACACTATGATATTATATAGAAATATAAAAAACATATACTATATGTTTATAGTAGGATCAGTTGAAATATCACATTTTTCCTTCTATGATATTGAAAAGAATAGAAATTCTCTGGAATGCTTAATTCACTGGTAGTAAAAATTAAGACTTTATATGAGACAGCTTTGTTCTTCATAATAGTTGGAATATGTAAAAATACCATTTCTATTAATTAACATAAATTAATTAAAATAAGTGTTTTTAAAATTGGTTAAGGACTCTGATATATTAATTTTGATTCAAGTTAACACACAGATATCTTTATAAGTTACCTTTCTTTAAAAAATCTTTTCATATAAAAACAATATTTTCACTTATTAAATAAGGATATAATCTTTAGTATTAAATAATTTGTTCAGTAATCATTTCCTAAGTGTATAGGAGTTTACATAAGAGTTTAGATAAATTCATGGGTGATAGAGCTATAATTGTTTAAAGGAAATGAAGGTTATTTGGAGAGAACATTGCTTGTCTTTAATTTTTTTTTTTGTACTGAATGTAAACACACAAAAAATAATTTCACAGTTGTTGTAAAATAAGTTTAAAAAAATCTTCATTTTGTAACATTTGATTTTTAAAAATATATAATAAATTGTGCATGCTATTTTCAAAACTGTCTTGTTTATTTTTGCTTCCTTTTGAATTTCCTTCCCTTATTTTCTATGCTAATTTAATATAAATAATTTAATTTATAGTGACCCTCCTAGTTTTTTGGCATTATGATTGCTAACTCTCATAATCCCCCATTTCTCACCCTCATTAATAACCAATAGAAAAGAGGATAAAAAATTTCAAACTTCCTTATAACAAATAAGCATAATTAAGTAATCATAAGGCGGTTTGGGATTTTTTAATCCTCTTTTCTATTGGTTATTAATGAGGGTGAGAAATGGGGGATTATGAAAGCAGTCATAATATGTGTTTAAAT